>NC_066854.1:10039774-10354149 GCF_001640805.2 Lates calcarifer
GAGTTTATGACTGTTTTTCATGCTTTTGATATTTTATGATGTAGATGGAGATGAGATGGTATATAGGGCTGAGGTAGAGAAACTGTCCCTCTGGTGCTCAGCTAATAACCTGACACTGAATGTCCAGAAAACTAAAGAAGTCGTTACGGACTTCAGAAAGGACAGACGAGACCACACCCCCTTGTCATATACGGAGAACGCGTGGAAACCGTCACAACCTTCAGGTTCCCGGGCACCCACTTGTCAGCCGACGTCTCCCGGACTCACAACACCAAGGCTCTAGCGAAGAAGGCTCAGCAGCAGCTGCATTTCTGGCGCGTCCTCAGGAAAAACAATCTGGACAAGAAGCTGCTGCTGGCCTTCTATTACTTCTCTGCGGAGAGCGTATTAACATACCTTCTGAGCACGCAGTACACAGGCTCCACGGCCGAGGACACGAAGGCCGCGCAGAGGGTCATCAACGCCGCCCAGAAAATCATCAGCTCCCCCTGCCCTCCCTTTGTATTTTACTGTACTATGACATTTTTGAGTGTTTCTGACACATTATACTATACTATTTTTTGACTGCTTTTCACTGTTTTTCCACTGTTTGTTTGCCTTATTCTACTATGATCTTTTTTCAGTGTTTTTGAGTGTTTATGACTGTTATGCTTTATTGTACTATTCCACTGTTTTCCATGTCTTACCGTAGTATGACAGTATTTGAGCGAAGGCCGCGCAGATGGTCATCAACGCCGCCCAGAAAATCATCAGATTCCCCCCGCCCTCCCTGGATGACATATCCAGATCCATCACAGGAGACCCCTCACACCCCGCCCACCACCCGTTTGACCTGTCGCCCTCCGGACGGCGCTTCAGGTCAATGGAGTCCCACATCGCCAGACTCACCAACAGCTTCTTCCCCTGGGCCATTCGGACCGCAAACACCGACCATACCCTCCCCACATCCCCACCCCCCACCTGCTCACCTCACACACACACAGGCACACACAGAGCCAAGGACACTATCCATCAGCCGCACCTTAAAGCTTAGACTCTTTGCACAGTCGTGCGCTGTTGCGTTTATGTAGATTCTATTTTAAAGTAGACACTGTAAATTTTTATAATTCTTGTATTTTTTGTAATCTCTTGTATTGTGTACATTTTCATATTTCTATTTGTATTTAAATCTGTTCTATAGTGCATAGTCTGTCTTTGTGGAGCACCCACAATTTCATTGTAATTAACTGTACAATCACAATGAAGCCTATTGTATTTTACTGTACTATGACATTTTTGAGTGTTTCTCATGCATTATACTATACTATGCCATTTTTTGACTGCTTTTCACTGTTTTTCCACTGTTTCAGTGTTTTTGACTGTTATGCTTTATTGTTATTGCACTGTTTTCCATGTCTTTCCCTGACTGTTTGTGACTGTTATGCTTTATTGTTATTGCACTGTTTTCCATGTCTTTCTCTGACTGTTATGCTTTATTGTTATTGCACTGTTTTCCATGTCTTTCTCTGACTGTTTGTGACTGTTATGCTTTATTGTTATTGCACTGTTTTCCATGTCTTTCTCTGACTGTTTGTGACTGTTATGCTTTATTGTTATTCCACAGTTTTCCATGTCTTTCTCTGACTGTTATGCTTTATTGTTATTGCACTGTTTTCCATGTCTTTCTCTGACTGTTTGTGACTGTTATGCTTTATTGTTATTCCACTGTTTTCCATGTCTTTCCATGTCTTTCTCTGACTGTTTGTGACTGTTATGCTTTATTGTTATGTTTTTTTTTTTTTTTAGTGTTTATGCCATGTTATGACTTATTTTCCCCACCTTTATTTAGATAGGAGCTGAGGAATGACATGCAGTAAAGGTAGGTTTGGGGCACATGAGCTCACATAAGTGGGCGCCCTTTTTTTTTTCTTCACCTTTATTCAGACAGGAGAGGGGGCACATGAGTCCATATTTGGGCGCCCCAATTTTTTTTATTTTTCCACATTTTACACGTTTTAATGTAGTTTGACCTGTTTTTGACTTTTTTTACATGGGACACTTAAGAATAAAATTTTTCCTCAAAAAATTCCTATTCTTTTCTATGCAGAACTGCACATTTACACTAATACCCACCCCCCCTCTTTTTTTTTTTAAAACCACCCATTTTGAGCAATGAACAAAATGGAATTCATCAAACTTTTGTTAAAAATCACACCACAGACAAAAAAAGAATCTCCTTCGTTTCTTTATTAGAACAAACTTAAAAGCACACTTTTACAAAATAACCACCACCACCCCCCCTCCCCCCACAATTCTTAAAGCATCGTTTTGAGCAATGAACAAAACAAATTCATCGAAATCTGGCATAAAAACACATCTCAGAAATAAACTTGCCATCAACTTCAATCCTCCCTTCCCAAAATTTCAGCCAAACCAACAAAAAAAATCATAAAAGTATAAAAAAAACACACACAAACAAAACCCCTTTATTAGCAAGACAATCATCAACAAACCATAACATCCACATGAGAAGAAGTACTAAACATAAACAACACTCAATGCTCTGCCTAACACAATTCACATAAAGCAAATTGCAATTACCTGAACAAAGTATCTCTTTTTCACAAACACACACGTTCAAAACTCTACATACTATTTGTGCCTCAAGTTGTACAAACTACTTCTATAATTACACAAATGATGAAACTGTGAATTACCTAGATGCCTCTGTCCTGGTCTCAAAGAACTTGTGCAGTGTATAAAGGCTCTCTGCAATCATGGACAAAGTGGAGACACCTGTAGGAAATCAAACACAAACATCAATACAATGACCAATACACTGCTGCCTATGCAATATTACACCTGAAACTAAACATTGTGCTCAGAGTTTTTGCTTCCTTACTTCTTTTTTCAAGCACTACAATGTCAGTACTCAAATCCAACTATCACTGTGCACACACTCTTTCATATATAATCAATTCTTCTTGTTGTGTCTGATAAAGTATTATGTTACTCAAACAAATACTTCTAAAGAATATTCTACCGCTGTGTTGGACAGTTGATGTAAAGCGGTTTCTGAATTACCTGTTCTCACTCCTGGTCCAAAAGAACTACTTCGTTGTGTGAACACTCTCTGCAGTCACAACCAACATCTCACTCTTTCTACAGGATCTCTTTATGCCTACAAGAACTAAAAGAAACATATAAAGGAAACTGAACATTTTACTGACACATTACTATTACATTAGATTAAATACACTTTATTTCTCACACTTCTGAAATGTACAGTCATAAGTGTAGGAGGCCAAGACCCTCCTCTCACCCACCTCCTCAATGGACTCCAAAGAGCAAGACAGAGACACAAAGGCATCTTCATCAGGTGACAACTTCTGACCTGAAGTTTTTCAGCTCACTAAAATATCCACTCTTCAGAACTGCGACCACACAGGATGTTTTCCACAGAAGACCCCACACACCTGCCATCAGGTCCTGTAGCTTTCCTCAACACCCTCCTCACCTGCTCAGATGTAATGAAAAGGCAGGGATGTGCACTGACCCCTGCTGTGACTGATGTCAGTTTCGTTACCCTGAAGACGCTCCTCCGGCTTCCTCCCACAGCTGTCCTTGCCCCTTCTTATCTCCCTCTTCATCTCATCTGCATTGCACAAAGTAGAGACACCTGAAAACACAGAAAGATTTTCAACGTTACACCTCATACTAAACGTTTAACGAAATATTTGTGTCCCTTATTGTACTCACAGTTTTTGACGCATTACTATTACTTTCACTTCTTTTTTTCAAACACTGCAATATCAGTACACACTCCTGTTCATATTGTTACAGCTTGTCTTGTACATATAATGCCCTTTTCTATTGTTCTTGTGACTGATAAAGAATTATGTTACTCAAATAAATGCTTCTAAAGAATATTCTGCTCCTGTATTTAATATTGTATCAAAGTGAATATTATTAGCCAGACCTCAGGATTACGTGATCACTTTTATGATATTAATTTGAAAACAGACTCAAAACTTATGCTGTAACACTTTTTGACCATTTTTGATGCACATTATTTATCTTTTTCTGTGTTTCATTACTTCCTACACTAAGAAAAACATACTATAGCACATCATCAAAAATACCTGTCCACTGTTCATTTGTTTCTGTCTGTGCCTTAAAGTCAAATTAAAGAATGAAATTATTCTGCTCTGTATCTCTCACTTGATGTGATGCTGTTGTCAAATTACCTGTCCTGGATCTTCTGGCCTCTTGTTTATTGGTGATGGTTGTTTATTGTCCTCACCTCCTAAACAACCAACAAATAAGAAATTAATCACATTAACTGCAATATCATTATTTTTTAATCAACTAATCACAACTCATTTAGCTCACATCCATTAAATACTAAGATCTGAGCTGAGATTCAAACAGTCAAACTGCTGCTGACTTTAGTGACTCAGTCTGAAAAGACTGAGGAAATGTCTGACATGGCAGCTGAAAAACTCATTCTAATAAACTTTTCACTGACAATCATAATCCTTTAAATGTGTGTCTGTGTGGTGGGGTGAATTATTCCTGAAAAACAATATACTACCACAGGCTGTTGTAATTGTAAACTACATACCAAAGCGTGCAGTATTAATGATGGCAAATATGAACGTCTACCACTTCATACGATGTTTATATTTCATCAAGGTTCAGATTTGCAATTAAGATCCTACAGGGCACCTGCGGTTTTACATTGTGTCGTTACACTCTCTTTACGTTCCTCGTAAATCGACAGATACAGCGCACGATTTATGCACGTGCACAGACTTCGATTAACTCGACGTCAGCTCAAGTCAATGACTCTGGCTGTATATGTATGAACGTAATGCTGTTCTGTTCATTTATACTGCATGTTTTCGTGTGTAGTCTACAATTACAACAGCCTGCATTATATTGTCTTTCAGGACGACAATTCCTGTTTACAAAGACAATAAATAATGATTATTGAAACTAATAATATGCAACGCCAATGACGCTAAACTCTGTTATGTACGACGATATATGATGGAACCGCTATTTTCATCCGTCCCCGTTACAAACACACACAAAAAACTGGCGATAAAAACAGATATGATTAGAAGCAATAGCTAATGCTACTTCTAATGCTAACGCACGCCGCTAATTAGTTAGCTTGTTAGCCTTACCTCCTCCTGCAGGTGAGCTCGCCGTGTGTTGTAACTGGCTCGTTGTAACATCCGCGCTTCTTCGGCAACAAAGTTTCTCACAGCGACAACAACCCCAGGTAAAAAAGGTGGCGTAAAACGTTGATTTTAATCTCCATTTTCACTCGACTGTTCGCCATTGTTCCTCCACTGACCTGCTCTCCTCCTCGTGGTCCAGAACGATGACGTCACACGCCAGCCAACGTCGGCATACGAAACGCTGATTGGTCGACTGATTCTGCTCCACCTACTCGCTTCTGAGGAACAATGAACATAAAGCTAAAAATCCTTGTAAACAATATCCATTTATTATATATATTCCAGAAATATTGCACAAAGAAGACATAATTGGACGCAGACACGTTACATTTAAAGGAAACTGAGATTCAACAGTTCATTGGCCCTCTGGTTTAAAACACTGAGTGTGGTTTGTAGATTTGACATAGATATGTTTTAGATTCCTATTGCCCCTGTTGCATTCACATATGGACTACTGTGACGACCGAATTTCCCTTTAGGGATGAGTAAAGTCATCTATCTATCTATTTAGTTAAATGTTCACTTTCAGCTGTAATGTTGAATATTTTTCTGTGTTTTCATGGTTAAAGTCACACACTGTCGCACAGAGCACTGTCTATCAGGAAAGTGTAATAAGAGAAGTGATGTAAAACCAATGCAGAAGTAATAGTAATCCAAAATATATATAAAAGTCACAGTGTAGCCAGGAGTCACTAAATGTAACAGTACAGTAAAGTGTCTAATATGTAAAAAACTATTTGGACTTACAGATGACTTTGTGTGTTGTTGTCTGTGCAGGAGGAGAAGACGACAGCAGCTGAAGACCTGAAGTGGATGAAAGAATGAAGCTGTTAATGAAATAAAAGAGCTCCACCATCTAACTGCTGTAAACTGTGTTGCTTTCCTGTTGTTCAAGTGAAAACACTGACCTGACAACGTCTTCACGTCTGTCTCTTCTCTCTGTGATGGTTCCAGTTTGAATCCTGTGGAGAAAAACACAACAAACATTAATGTAAAGATCTGACTCTTAACACGTCAAAATAAAAGCACAGAGTTTCTGGGTGTTAAACTTGAAGCTGTCAAAAGATAAAGAAGTAAAAGACAGTAGATGTACAAAGAAACCAGAGTGTAAACTAGGTGGATCTGGACTCATCAGAACTTGTCCAACACTGGAAAAGTCTGTTGAAATTTGAACTAAATTTGGTTGGCAGAGCAAGAGGACAGGCAGCAAGAGAGGGGGAAGGAGACAGACAAAATTATTCAGACTTAAGATGAGTTACTGAACATCTATCATGTTAGTGCTCTCGTGTTTGTGAAATACCTGGAGGACTCAGTCCTGGTCTCAAAGAACTTCTTCTTCTTTGGTTTGTGAGGTGGGAGCTGGTGTTTGTGTCCAGGCTGCAGCAGCTAAACCAGTAAACCTGGAAAACACAAGTCCAACAAATAACCTGATTAATAATACTGCAGGTCCCACTTCATCACCACGACCAGCTGTGTCCGTGATCCTCTACATGATGAGGATTTACCACACTGAGACAGTTAAAGCCTTGAATAAATACATACATGTGAACAGACAGGTTTAATGAATTGAAGTCACCATAGCAGCACTGCTGTGGCAGGATGTGTACCAGCGATGCTCCCTTCACATTTCTGACCGACCCCTTAACTATGCCTGCATAAAACCGGCTCTGCTTACCAGATGTGTGATGGAGATTTTCTCTCCATGTACCTAGAGGTGTCAGGGGGTGGGTTCCCTCTGCCAAAAAAGCAGCAAAGTGCCTCTTGGTTCCACTACTGTGTGTAACTCACATGGGAAATGTTCACAGCTGGCTTGTTAACGTCGCTGGCTAAGTCAGGAATCCTGTTCAGGAGGCAGGAAGTTGGCAGAGACTCCAGGAACACTCTGTTTGTGTACAAACACACATAAGTTATTAAATATTGGACTTCAGAGGGACTGGATGGCAGATTCTTTTTAAATACTGGGATGAGCCAAGCTAACCAGTTCCCCCTGCTACCACTCTTTATGCTAAGCTAAGTTTATCATTTCCTGTCTATAGCCTCATGCTTGGAATGGTATTCATCTTATCTAACTCAGAAAGAGAGCAAATAAATATCAAAATGTTACACTATTGCTGTATGGAGGCTCTGGTGTTGTTTAAATGAACTGACTTACTGATTACATTTGTCCCAGTAGCATTTATTTTCAAGTAACACACTGACTGAATGAGCACATGGGTCCATTTAGTAATATTCTTAATTTAAACACCTTTCAATCACTGAAGGTAACCTTTGAGATGTACTACATTGTGTAAATACCATCTAGTATTCTCCACACTCTTGGGACATATGGGTGATTTACATTATGCCTCCATTAAAAACAGATTTCAATTTCCTCTTTATCTTGATGTTACATTGTTTGTAACCGTGAATACACCTGATAAAAATCGCAATTATAAAGGCAAGACATAAATCATAAATTACAGCCTGTGGATATTGTTAAGTTCTGGGCACTGTAGCTGGCCGTGGGTGAGTCTATCTATCACTGAGGCAGTCAAGTGGTAATTTAAGGTTCTGCAGACAAGTTGTAGAGGCTTTTTATCAGGCTGGGTAAGCAGCTCAGCTTGCATTAAGCACAGCCCTTTGTCACCCTAAATTCAACATTTCTAAATAACAAGCATGTGTGGTTCTTAAAATCAAAGTGATTATTTTGTATAATGCGTTTACTTGTGTATTTTTCATTTTAGAGCAGAAACATTGCTACCAGACTCCAGTGACAAAAACAGGCAAAACATGGTAGTTGCTGCATGAATACTTCTTCCAAGTCTCACAATACCACAAACTAACAATCTGATCGAAGCAGTTGTATTCAAGCAGCCCTCTTCTTCTGTGACATAAAATCACTGTTTTTGTCAAATAACCAGTTAAAACAACGGTTAAAGTTCATGTATCTTTACAGGTACAAACCCTGCGGCTGATGGCTTCCTCAGTGTGCAGGCTCAGTGGTCAACACAGTCAAAGCAGCATCAGGTGTATCTAATTAGAACAAACAGGGCAGTGGCATAGAAAAAGAAAACAGATTTCATGAAGACATGGCATTATATCGACTTCAGGTTATTGGAGAAAACAGGAAAATGGTTATGGTTTTACAGAATAACACTGTGACTAAGATTCGTAATCGAGCTCGTCATGACACATACCTGTTTGGTTTGTGTCCAGGCTGCAGCGGCTGAAGCAGTAAAGCTGGAAAACACGTGTGGAACAAACAACCAGATTAATAAAGAAGAGTTGAGCGTCAGTGAGAGAAACAAAGACAGCGTGAGCCACGTGATATAAACGAGCAATAACATAACGAAACGATCGTTGAGTGTTTCCACATGTCCGCAGCAGAGTTTCTCAGGGTTCGCGTCCCGCAGGCGCCAGCAGACTGGGGTGAAGAGCCGTCCAGGCAAAGGGGACCTCACGGTGCAATGAAGCAACGGGGGTTGGGTGGGGTTCGTCCCACCCAACAGTTTGAAATTTTACAAAACAGTCTTGTAGACTACTGAATGGTGATGGACTTCTCACTCGTCCGTTCCACAAACAAATAAAAACACAAAATATCCAGATAGAAGAGATTACAAACAAATACATATACAGCTAATGATCCAAAGCTCTCATAATTACACTTGAGCCATCTGCAGTTGATCCAGTTTCAGAGACCTGTACATGGGAAGTTATGAAACAGAAAACAATGAACAGCCGACATATAACCTACAGTATCATATCAGTGCAGGTGAATAATGCAATGACAACACTTTTTTGTTTGTTTTCACAGTCCTTATATAACTTTATTTTTAAATAAACCTTTTTTCTGTGACAAAAGGCTCTGACTCTGGTTTTACACTTGTTTCACATCACAGCAATACAGATTCAGTATTTACACCTGCACAGAATAGTACAGTTAGCAGGAGCCAAGGAGCAGCTCCAATCCCACAGTGTGTCTATGTGTGTCTAATTTGTGTGTATATTTCATAAAGTTGTACAAAACCTTAAATATGATCAAATCCAAACAACATTGTCACATATTTGTGTGTCATATAAACTAGTCTCACAGCACAGTTCGTACATTCAGTTATAGTTACTGCAGCAAAGCACAGACTTCAGCAAAATGTATGAGTACTTAGAAAAAATGACAACATCCTAATCTGTCTCTATAGTCAAACAGCTGAATCTCCACCTGATAATTACATTCATGTTCCACACACTGATCAGCGAGATTAAGGCTTTGGAGTTAAAAATGAGTATTATGAACTATTTAGAATAATAAAACAGCCTGCACACAGGCAGAAAAACCCAATATGGAGGGCCAAAGCCTTTGTCTCTATGAAATCTGCAAGTGATATTAGCCAAAAAAAAAAAAACAAACAAACATGAAAAACAACAAAAAGTCACAATAAAAATACATCCAAACTTTGACTTATTAGGTCATAATTAGTATAACTATTAAGTAAGACCCCTGGTCACTGTTTGACTCAGTCATGATAAAAATACAAAACGATACTGTTTTTTTCATACATTTGTGTTTCAAATAAACGGGTCATTTTGGTTGTTTCATTATTATCACTTCACTTTATGTCAACATACTTCATTAGCCAGAAAAATAAGGAGTTACCATCAACTCCAAAACAAACAGAAGCTCCAGATAAGAGAGGACACCTGCACAGGCCTGCACCTTATCAATAACAGCAGCACTGAAATTGCTGGAAAGTGGAATCCTTCACAGTATATTGAAATATTACTTACCACAGTCAGACTAAATGTTGTCTGATGCACTTGATGAGCAAGAAGATGAAATGAAAAAGGTGAAGTCTTGTACATTTGCACACAGCTCTGAGTTTAATCTGATTCCAGTAACTACCTCACCACTCTCAGTCTAAATACAGATATACCTGTGATGGCTGCAGACCAAACTGGTTGAAGTGGACAAACCAATAATCAAATCCAGACACGATGAGACTAAGTTCTCACGAAGGCCAGAACTCTTAATGTAAAGACAAACACCCTTTTGTCACAAACTGGATCACCTGCTGTGACAAGAGCTCAACTCATCAAACAGAACTTATTGGATTAAGCTTCACTAAAATAAACAACTGGATATTAAAACAAGGTGTGGATGGATGTGTGACGTACCAGAGCAGCCGAAGATGGTGAATACAAAGCGCAAGTATATGAATCAAATGATAATGTTGAGTTTCACTTCAACGTCACAAACATAAACTGAGCTAATTTGGGCTATTTTTCCTTTCTAACAGCAAAGTGGAGGTAGAGTCAGGTCATGACATGAAAAATGACAATTGTTATCCTCCACCTCTCATTAAGCTGTGGCCACTCTAGTCTCTCCTGCTCCCACCACAAGTCTATTGTAAACAGCAAATCACGTCACTGAGCCTGACACAGCAGAGATACAGAGTGTGCGCTTATGTACCTGTTCCTGATGCCAAATGGGCCTTGTATTGATACATCCTCTCCTAGTCATAAAAAAGGTAAAACACCATTAATACTCCACTGCTACATCAGCTACATCAATCACTTTCAACCTGCGATCTGCAATATTTCATAGCACAGCTGAGCAAAGGCCTCTAGGAACCATGGGAAAAATAAACTGCTGTGTTTTGACAGGACGATGAGGTATTGTACATCAACTTGCTGTACAAAAATCTGTTGCTTTTATGGAGTTATGGCCTCTTGGGGTCCATAAGTCTCCAGTCCGCTGCAGTCTGAGCTCATCTCATGTTTTAATACGGAGGCATGAAAGAACAGATGGCCCCACTCACTGGTAAAAGACAGATAAACATATTATATGTACAGCAAACTGTAAAACACTTAAAAGGTGCCGAGAGTTTAATCCGCCTGGACCCTCAGGTCAAGTCTGTGAGCCAAAGCCTCCGCTGGCACCTCGAGGGCTGAGTGTGATTGTCTGTGGAGGAACTGTGCTCAGCCTACTCCTACCCCCCACCTCCATCCCTCCCAAACCCTCCCACCCCGCTTCTCCCTCTTTTCCTCTGCGGTCTCGTCACTCAAAACGCTCGTAGTTCCTGGTTTGCCGGATCCGCGGGACCATGTCCAGCAGCAGCCTGTGGGAGGAGAGCAGGAAGCTTTTCAGACTTTGACTGGCTCAAGTTAAAAAAGCTCTGCAGACATGAATTCATCTGATTTTGGTTGTTGCTCAAGGCAA
The DNA here is from genome assembly GCF_001640805.2 of Lates calcarifer. Taxonomy (NCBI): domain Eukaryota; kingdom Metazoa; phylum Chordata; class Actinopteri; family Centropomidae; genus Lates; species Lates calcarifer. The sequence goes on from NC_066854.1 coordinate 10,051,196, forward strand.
AAAAAAAAAAAAAATTCAATCTTCAGACTGATAATAAAAACCTTTTCCTCAGAGGCGACTTAAGGGTTTTACTTTTTTATTTTTATATAAAACTTTTATTTCTGTCTTGGGACATATGATCTCTTTTACAAGAGAGAGTGGTCTTAAATGGCAGCGTAGTCACGTTAAAACATTTCAGAGATTTCATCTCTATAATAGTCTCATAATCAACAGAATCAAAAGCTCTGAACATTTTGAGTTTAGTTTTCTTTACATCATCTCTACAACAACAAATGTATCATCCACTGAGAACTCACTTGACCCCATAGGCGAGGATGATGAGGCCTATGAGGACACCTATTGTCCCATCCAGATACCACACCTTGGGCTCATGCTTAAACACTTCAGCACTGATGAGGATGGAGAACCCCATGATTCCCCCCACCAGTGAGTTAAATCCTGGAACAAGAAAATACACAAACACACTTGATGTAAAAACACCTTATACAGATGTAGTCTGGCAGACATGTGATGTTGACTGCTGTGGTACAGAGCAGCATATAAAGTGTCCAGTGGTGTGATAGATTCCTGACATGCCTCTGTCTGTCTGTTGAAAGGTCATCTTGTATGAATGAGTGAGAGAGCTGAGAGTTACAGACATGTAAGTGGGTTTGTACTGTAATACAAATAATATGTCACTGGGGAAGTCACACTTTAACGCTGTTACTAAGAAATGACTGTGCACAAGAAATCCTTCCCACGTATATTTGAGGTGACCAGGCAACATGAGACAGTTAATCAAAAGAACAAGCATGCACATATGAAGGACTACAAGTGAAATAGTAGAAATAGTAACAAAGCATTTCATTAATTAATAATACATTGATTTATGAATCATGTATTTATTCATGTATGAATTAATACATGATGGAATTTGAAAAATGTATTAGAAAATGAAGTTTAGAAAGAAACAAATAACTGGATAAATTGAATTAAGAATACAGACTTTAATGAGGCATTTAGAAGGGCTTTTTCCTTTCTTAGTTGCTGCCTTCAATTTTTCCATTAGCTATTCAATTTGCTTAGTCATATGACCTCTCTATTTAGCCTTTTCATGACACTTTGGGCCTTGCACTGGTAAAACAGGGCAAAACTATGCAAATTAGTCATGGGACGTGACAAGCTCACTGATTGGCTGTCACCTGGTACATTATATGCAGATGCAAATGTACAATTCTTTATTACTATTTATGTGACACTTGTGGTCCTTCACAGAACATTACTAATTAATTCAGGCAAAAAACAAGCTCCTTATTTGAAAACTATGCAACTTTGAAGATCACGGTCTTGATTTGGTCTCTGTTTAAGCGTGTGTGTACACCTACCATCAGTGATAAGGGCTCGGCTTGTGAGCACTTTCCCAAGCATGAACTTGATCACAGCCAGAATGATGCACACCAAGCCGCTGACGATGGACACGCTGAAAAGGAAGTCGTCCTAAGAGAGGAAAAAAAATGAACTGAGAAATAGAGTCATGGTTTGCTTATATTTTACACTCTTTTTAGCAATGAAAATAATGTGATTGTGAGGAGGTTTAGTGCATTAATAACACAATACAAGTAAGAATTTCATCATGATGTTTTATGTGTCAAATAATAGCTTTTTATGTTTTATTATTTGTATGTCTTTTGACAGATATGTCAGAGCCCCAGCTCTTGCAGTGCCACCTGTACTCACAGGTATCTGAAGTTATGAAGTGTAACCAGCATTTCATTGCATCCCCTCTGAAACCAAACCTACACCCTTTGTATCAGTTATTATCCCAGCTGATTAAACTGCAGGTTACTTCAGGTAAATCCTGCCATCTGCAGATTCTCCATCACTGACCACAAGACCACAGTGACTTCTCAAGACAGCAGCGTCAACACACCACAACCACAGCTCAATACTGCAGCCTTACACCCCCATACACCTCTACCTACCAACAACTGCTCTCCATCCTCACTAATGAAGTTTCTCATCTTCCTATTAAAACACTATCATCCATATCACCTCCACTCTCCATCATCCAGTCCAATTATACTCCAAAAACCTTTTCCTTTGCTCCCCATAGCTCTTATTTAATTTGAAAATGAATTTGATGTTGCACCTATTGTGAGTCTCGCTGGAAAGAATCTCAGCTAAATGCCTAAAACGTAGATGCACAAAGGGATGGATGGAGGAGGAGCAGGGATGGATGTGAGAAGAGAAAGGGAGCTGCAGAGCACTGAGTGCCTCTGCGGCAGCATTAATATTGCACTATGGCCTTGGAGCCATGAAAAGATAATTTGGCGAGCTCACAGACATCAAAGACGAAATGGAGAGAAAACCTCAGCATGCTGCATAGACCTGAGTCAGTGTCATGACTCAGCTGTGAAAATAAAATCTAAAAAGCATATTTTTGAAATACTGAACATATTCTTCAGCAACAAGGACAAATGTTTCATTACAGTTGAGACAGACACATATTTTTCAAAGACAGGTCTGTTCATAATTTGCCACCGTTTAAAACCATTTGAGTTGATGCAATAAATTGGAAGCTGCTGTGTGTAACAGACTCATAGTCAGCTGGTGTAAATCATACTTAAGTAGCCATTCAGTATGTAGATCCAGGAGTGGCCACAGGAATTGTGAGCTTTTCATGTATGCTAATGATTCAGATTTGTTTAGCAGCAGCCCTGTGGTAGACTGGTGATCTGTCCAGGGTGGACCCCACCTCTCATCCAAACAGCTGGGACTGGCTCCCTGCACCCTCAAGGGACAAGGGGTATAGCTATTGAATGGACCATACAAGAGACCAGCATGGGTAGAATACTAGGTACAGTTAAAAGTCACAGATATGTTTCTTTTGTAGATCAGTTCAGTGTGTGGGGGCAACTTAATGGATCCTGTGAGGTGTGATATTGATATTCAATAAACTTTTAATTAAAGGAATTAAAGATGGGTGAATGAACTTAGTATTTCAGTAGACATGTGCTTACATAATGAGTTATACCTACAATATTTAAATCTGCATGCCACAGCTGTAACAGAGGTACAGCAGTCTTTTTGTTATCATGATTTGGGGAATGAATAGAATTTATAGAAATAAGTTCTATTGATTTTTATTGATCTGCAGAACAGTACACTGTACTGTAGCTAGATATTACATTCTTCAAAACTCAATAATCTAATTGGCTGGAGCACATTTTATCTGCTACATAGACAAACTAAATGTCTGGGAGTCTTATTTGAAAAGTTGTGCTTCCAGGAAGTTTCAGTGATATATGGCTTACTGTGACTCTCAGTCTGTTATCATGGGGAATCCCCTCAGTGACCTTCTGATCAAGATTCAGAGTGAGTGGGTTGGCATTTTGGCCCATGGGAGAGGGAAACACACGCAGAGAATGAGAGATAGAACTCATGACAAACAGACTCTGCTCCAAATGTGAACAGAGTGTTTGGCATTTTGATTTGACAACCAGATCCCTGCACAGAATATGAAAATAGTACACGCTGTTCTGCTTTTTAGAGGTGGAGAAGTCAGGAAAGCGAAGAAACATATCATCTACAATTACCTGGATGTGAAGAAACCAGACTGAGACAGACAGAGAGAAAGAGCTATGGAGATTAATTTTCAGTGGAGTTAAGTCTTTCATGAATAATAATGGCTAAAAGTGAAATTACATTGGTATCATCCGCTCTGAATGTTCAGGTCAAGTGGTACAAACACATTTCAAAACTACAGATAAAACAGTGGATGAGTTAGAAAAACCTGAATCTGACACACCTGTCTGAACCAAACCAAATTCTCAAAGGAAGAAACATTTTGGGAAAAAGAGATATTCCTGCTAAGAATTACACAAAAAGATCAACACAACTCCTATGCTTGTACACCAAACTTGCAAAAGTCAGTTGGTTGGTTAAACTTAGCATGAAGAGTGGAAGCAGGGGGGAATCATCCAGCGAGGCTCTGTAGTAAAAACCAAACAAATAAACAAAAAATCCATATACTACCACCACTAAAGCTCAGTTCCAGCACATAACTTGTCAGAAAACCACAACTTGTTATTTTTACCTTTTGGTTTTTGCAGGGATTAAACATATAAGATACAACATGCTAATTAGCCAAGAAAAGATTAAACTTGATAGGAGAAAATACAGCACCTGGAATAAGATGAACTGAATTGGAAACAGCTTAAAGTAATTTTACTGAACTGATTTTTCTTTTCACTTGTTTTTGGAAAATAAGGGTTTTCCAGTGGCCTTTCATAAGCCCACTTATGGTGTGTAATATTCTCTACTCTCAGCACTTCTAATTACATTACAATATGAAAACCTCCACTGGGAGTTAAAAGGTTTTCACAAACCAATGATGAAATGCCTGTATGAATAGTAAAGCTCCGTTTTGGATGCTAACTGACATTAATTGGGCTCAGAGGACCAGCAGAGCAGGAACAGTCAGGTGTCAAAACCCAAAACATCCTCCTCCACATGTTTCCCCCTCCACTCCCCTCCCTCTCTGTCTCGCCACTGCATATCTCAGCAGCTGCTTACCTTATTAACATTTCATAGGAGGAAGAGAGGGAGGTGATGAAAATAAACCCTATTTCCAACATCAGCATACTGAGGAGGGCTGTGAAGCTTCATAGTTGAAGCTATATATATCTCCAAGTATGATGCACCAGAAACCAGTCTGGTATAACCGGCATGTGACAGAGGAGGAGCACGTCGAATCCGAAAAACACAATCTGTCTGCTCCCACATTCTGCCTTTGTTTATGCTTTGGTGCTTGCTGTCTGTCAGGCCTGTCTCTTTGCCTCTCTGCAGCCACAGATGAATAGATGAAAAACACAGGTGATTTAATAAATCAATAAAGGATCTGAAAACTAATTGAATTTGGAGCCTGAGTGAGTTACAAAGGCTATTTGAAGCTGTTGAAATGTGCATTTCTCATCATGGTATACTTTGGTTCTGCAGCTGATCCAAGACTATGTAAAATACGATTAAAGTGCACCCAGCTGTGTTGATGAGTTTAGGTTTTCACAGTCTACATGCCAGCCCCCAAATCCAAGTCTTTTGGAAGGACTGTGTTTTGTTTAAATATGTGTACATGGAGAAGTAAGTGTTTCAGAATTAGCAGTATCCATGCAGTTAACAGTCACTGGGAAACATCCAATTATGCTATTGTAACTGACGTTATGTGTAATGTGATATGTTTCAGATTTTCAGCTTTTAAGATTTTATATTCTGATGGCAGCTGCTTAAGAAAATGTTAATTCCAATTAAATTACTTCACACAACAAAACAGTAGATACAGCTCATTCTATAAAGCATGTAATCATGCATTTGGGGCTAAGACCGACAACAACAGCAATTATTTACTCAAAGCTACAGCAGTTTGAATAAGATCATTGAGCTAAGCTTGAAAGGCCTGAGCAGCAATAATATCTCTAAGGTAATTTAGCATAATGTTCCCATATTCAGCCATTATCATCATCATTACATTCAGATCCTCGACAGCGTTTCTACGGAGATGACTATTGCCCAGCAACCGGGTGATAAAGCTATTTCAGGAAGTGTGAAAGCTCCGAAGTCTTCACACCTGAGATTTGTGACATTCTTCATCTAACAACAGCAACCACACTGTTCCACCTCTTTCACACACACATTCGTACCTAAAAAAAACTTAACCTGATGTTGAGTCTGAAAATTAAAGCTGGTGTAGAATAAGCTCACTTGACTGACAAATCAACTCCTCCACTTTGATTTCAGGTTTTGGCAAATGTAGATGCACTTTTACTCTGTTACACTTTTGCCTGTTTCTAACAAGCTGCATTGTTTTCCCCCTGAGTGAGTCTAACCCACATACTGTACACACTGCAACAAATCCACTATAACAAGACATTAAAGCTGATATTTAAGGCCTTGAAAACCTATTCTCTCCATCAGCTTGTTACTATGAGTGACTGGATCTTACATTAACACACAGTATTTTCTGCTTAAGTTAGAACAGTTTTGTTGTTTATGTATCTTGTTTTTTTCTGTGCTCTTCTGACTGATATGAAGCTGGAAAATGTCACATCACATATCTGTCTGTACAGAGATTTAGCAACAACATCAGGATTTGTTTTGTGGGTTGTTTGGTCACTATCAATCAAATTTGATAGAATTCCTTTATAAATAATACATGAGTATGTTTTTTTTTTTAAACAAACAAACTATTTGTTATAGAAAAATGCACAGGATTTGTATGGAGTGAAACTGGACTCAAAATGATGGTCTAGAAATGAAAAATAACGATTGTGTGTAATTTTGGGTACTCACAAATGTGCATTCCACACAAATACCAAGCAATCTGAATATGTAAAACTATTTTACAGATGCACACATCATGACGTGAATACATATTAATATTTTATGTGTAGATTTTCAACTTCACTTTTGAAATGCTTCCTGTGTGTACAAATGTCTTCTGTGTACACAGTATTTACAGACTGTTAACTGTGGGTACAGGGATTGTCTGATACGGATGGATCAGGTTACGTTTGTGTGTGGAGTTTTGAGACTCTTGTCACAGTCTCCAGCTCAGCACAGATCTACAAATGCACAAAGCGTTTGAAAGCAAACTTTTTTTAGATTTGAAGGAAACTCTTTTCTGCCAGTGGTATGATAAACTTTTCTCTTCCTTTATACAAATTCTTATTTTTGTTGCACTTGAAAATGAGGAATAAAGGACTGCATATAGGATGCATCTCTTAGGGCATTTTCAAAATCATAAATATTGATTAGTGCTACAACAGGAGGTGATAGCAACATGTTTTCCTCTGTGTGCTGAAACTGTATGACCTGAATGACCCCACAGCATCCGACAGAAGGATATGAAAGTTACTTTGGAATTCATACATACAGCACATACAGATATACAGATTTTAAAATCTAATTTCCCAACTGCAAGTTTAACAAGATACCCCACTATAGCCTCAACAAAATTAACATTAAATTAAAACCAAATTATCTAGACTTGATTTTAGATTTATTTTGCCTGGAGACAAATTACCATTGCCAAAACCTTCCATCTGTTGAGTATCAACTCTGAGCTGAAGGCTAGCAGCCCTCTCTTCCTTCTAGCTTGGCTGCAGCCAGGCCTGAACCCCCAACCCTCAGTGACCAGCACCATGTGACAGCCAGAGCTGAAAATATGTTGTCTCATCAGATCTACTGCCAGTTCAAAATGGCAAGACGAGGACCGAATGAGCCATGTTACATCTACAGCTTCATGCAAATCATGTGAACTGCAGTAGCTGTCTGCATGTTGTTTGTCTTGGATGCTAAGAAGTATAGAGACGAGATATTATTAGATACAGACACAAAGTCAGCAGGGCTGTTTTGGTTTCTAAGTGAAATCCTCCTCTCTGGCAGGCTGGTTGGTATTACAGATGAGTCCTGGCTGGGACAGGTGGTTGTTACTATCTGGCTGAGCTTTAAAAACAGCCACAAATTCCACCAAAAAAATCAGATTATACACCAAAATTTGGCTTAAATTCTGCAGTCTGCATTTAGTGAGATGAACAAAGCTGTTAAGTGAGCCTGTCTAACTGTTCAGCTGACAGTAATACAGCTGTCAATGCACCAAAGTATGTTGATATTAATGTTTTAAATGGATAACATAATCTGTCCCATATGGTGGATGCTTTAATCCAAAGCTCTCTTCCATCTGAACCAAGTCTGACCCCTGCACCACGATCAGAGCCATTTCCTGCACACTGTCATGTGCTGTATGATGCCATGTAGGAAAAAAAACGTGGTGGTAAACTCTAATCTCATATGATCTAGTCTTATCTGGTGCTTTGTTGTGTAATGAGTTCACATCAACTCAAATGTGCTTTGTAGCATCTGTATATTGATGTGGGTTTGTGTTTGTGGTGGATAAATTCTTACCACTTCAGGTAGCAGCTTGGTAGCCAGGTCATGGATGGCTTTACCCATAATGCAAATGGAGGACAGGATGAAAATCACACCCAGGATAATGCATGCTCTGCGGAGGAAAAGAAAAGAAGAAAAGCTGTGGTGAGAACCACACCATTACTGTCCCAGATAGAGGAAATGAAGACAATGTTCTTAAGACAGGGTTTCTTCTGTTAGGCTTAATTCTTTATTATTCAGACTTTTTGACACTGGACAGATCCTGATGCAGCAGTCTACCCCGACACACAGATCAATAGTAAGTACTGTGAAAGTGGTACACAGCTGCTACCTGCGGGGCTGGAGCCAGGGCTGTAGAAATATAGTTCAAGAGGTCATGAGTATAGATTCCCCCAACACAATCCAAACCACCTGAGAAATGTTCTAGCTATAAACCACATTCTATGAAAAAAAAAAAATCACTCTTTTAGAGAAATCACAAAATGGACAGTGGTTGACATTCCATCAGCCTCAGCCATCAGATTAGCACTGTCATTATGAGAATGTTAGCATGTTGCTTACGTTAGCATCTAACTCAAAGAAACCACTGTATCTATGAATACAGCCTCTCAGAGCCACATGGCTGTAGACTTGTAGTAATGTAAGCTACATGTATTTTCTTTTGAACCCTGTTTATAGCCTATTTTGGCAAATTGGCACCATTTAAAGTATGCCACTGAGTTAGCTATTAGCAGTTCTTGCAGCAAATGTGCAAACAACTCTCACTGGATTACTTGATTATTCTCATGCAAATTCTTTTGTCTATGATTTCTATGCAGATTTCTGGAGGTTTATTCACAATGGACATCAGAGAAAATGATATTCTCAGGATGTGGAAGTCACACTGAATGATATCAATGTGTCTGTGTTAAGATGTGACTGAATTATGATTCTAAGAAGAAACATCTTTGTTCTGCTGAATGTCCGTGTCTATTACAAACCATGTTCTTATAATTTTGTGGTGTTTAAAATCCTGGAATGGTGAGTTGAATTACCAGGGACCACCGGGAATATTTTATTCCCCACCTAGCTGTAATGTTAATCTAATTCAAATGGGGCTTTAGTCTTGTTAAATTTTATCAACAAATGGCACAGAGGATAGATAAAACTGCATTTTCCTGTAACCCTAAAATGATCCTGAATGTCACATAACTTTGTTACATTGATGCACAAAGTGAAAACAGATTTATTTGAAAGCAGCAGATGTCCTTTAAACACCTTTACCCAATTAACAAAGTCTAAAGGGAGATAAAACAATTGGAGCATATGCCCTGGTCATGCATGGCTACCAGTGTGTGTGTGTTCTAGGTGTAAAGGCTGCTCTTGAGCCTCACTTGGCATCCTGGGTTTTGACCAGATGAGGTAACCAAGGCAACATCCAACATCACTCTGGGAAGTCCACAGCAGAGCGCACACACACACTCTCAATCCCCACTAACAGGCCCCCTGTGGTCTCTTGTTCACCATGGATGTAAAAATGACAAGATATATCTGTGCTGCTGTTTCCTCCACAACAACAAAACTGCAGAGAGACTACTGAAGCTCAACACAGGCTCCGTTTCAACATATCCATTATACCACAGGAGGATGACGTTACTTTTTAACATCAATATCTGCACAACACCGTCTCATTCTAACTTCTGGCACAGTTGTGTGAATCAAGGTGTTTTTGTTCCCAAAAATCTCCATATTTTCATGTAGGAATCAAACTGCCTAATTTGTCTTGTTTTGACATCTTGAGCTTGTTACCCTGGCAACCGGTCTGTACCTGGGCATCACTATTCAGCCAAATCTCCCCCATCAAACAGAAAAAAAAATTTGGAATGCCATTGTTTCTCTGGTTGTGCATCAGTAGTTTTCTCAGCTAGTCTGATGAAGGCTGCTAGCTGTTAACAAACAAACGAACATGCAACAGTTATGGTGTGCATGTGTGTGTGTGGTCATTGACAGTATATACATATAGAGAGTCTCTGTCTTATTAAGTGGTTGTAAACTTGTGCATCTATGTGTGTGGGTGTGTTGGTTACTTGCAGGTAATTCTCACTTTTCTGTGAGAACATTTATGCACAAATATATGTGTGTGTTGAGTTGTGTGTGTGTGTGTGTGTGAGACGCAGGAGGAAGCCTGGTCTCTTGGTGAAGCCAATTACTGTCTGAGCAGCTTCCTGAACTTTGGCCAAATTCTCCAATTAGCTGCTGAAGTGATATAATGAAGGCTGCTGTCAAGTGGATTACTGTAATGATTTAACACTCAGATACTATATGTTATATATCTATTAAAACCACAGCTAGTGTTGTTTTATTTTCCTCATATGAAGCAGATGCTATTAACTGGTGTTTCATTGTTTGCACTGTGTCAGATATTTGAATTGACTTTTGAATTAATGTCTTTTTCCTTCTGTGTTACTATCTAATCTCCAGGGGACGTGATCTCATCTGTTGTCTCTACAGCAATTAGCAGTCAGTCCTCTGAGACTGCGACACGTCTCAGCTCCTGAATGTGTGTGTGTGTGCTGTCTGGGACTGACAGATTTACTGTATGAATCTACCAGATGCTCCGACAGTAAGGGCAAAGATTTTTCATTCATCTGATTCATTCAGTAACAGATGCTTGTTTGGTGGAATTTCACTGTGTTTTGTAATTCATTTTTAAATCAACTAGTTACTGTTTACGTAATTTCAGTAAGTTTTGTATGTATCCTCTCGTCTTAATACAACTGAGCAGAAATAAAGTGACAGACGACTGGGTTACACTCTGTCTTCTTCTTTTCTTATCTTTCAGTCGCCTGCTTGCTGCTGCCAGCACCTTGACCATTCTACAGGCTCTACAAGTCCACCAGACCTCCACACACACACACACACACACACACACATTAGACACTGTGGACGCATTGTAATGAATTTCTCTTTCTCTTTTCTGGGGTTGTTTGGCTCTCACAGCTGCATGTAAACCATTTACATGCATTTAGGCAAGACAAAACAAAGGCTAGAACAAATAAAGGGTGTCTGCAAGTATATAGTCTTCTAATACAACGTGACAAGACATTAACAACAAAGCTGTTAAAATCACACTATTTCCCCCTGAATTGATCAGTGTAAACAGAACCAGGCAATAAAATTTTATGATAACCTTATGATAAGTTTCTTTCAAGATTTACTTGATTCTGGCAATCATTTCTTTGGTCTTTGTCCAAAGAAGTGACTATAAATTGATGGAATTGATGTCATTCATTACCTGTTTAGTATATTATTTTAGTGGTTTTAATGTGTCAAATTTATATAATTAAAAACCTTTTCAGGCATTTTTAGTATATGTAGAAATCCAAAACTTGATTTGAAAATAGGTTGAGAGGTGATTGTACTCACATGTATTCGCGGTGTGCAGAGTGAACAGCTGCTGCGTTGCTGTACCGCCACAACACAATGACAGAGGACAGCACATCCAGTGTGGCATCAAACTACAGAGTGAAATCAAAAAACAAACAAAAAAAAAATTACATTCTCTTCACTGCAGTGTACAGTGTAGTGATAGCCGTCGCAGCTTTACTGAAGTGGAGACTTACAGCAAATCCAAAAGCTGAAGCACTGTGCCGCATGATGGAAACAGCTGGAAAGAAAACAGAGAGGAAGAGAATAAAACAGGACTTTGTATCAACAGAAGAAACATATTTGTAACAGAGTTTGGCTATTTTTGCTGTTTATTCATAACACATCCACATAAGGAAAAAAATGACTACTCCTGATTGCCATTGGCAGGCAGCCATTTATTGTGTGTTTCAAAAAGAGCTGTTCTTCAGTTATACATCCATCTTAAATCACCACTTACTCCTATCTATGGCCAAAAAGATGGATTTTTTCATTGGTTTTATATGATAGTGATGGGTTTCTGCCTGATCTGAGTTTGGATCGTACCTAAAAATATACTCCAGTGCCCTCCAGTGCTTCTGCCTCTGGGAGTTTATTCTTTATTCTTTATTCTCCTACATTACATATATTTTATGTCTAAGTTTCCCTTTGTAATGCTGCATGCTCTCTCTGTCGAACACGAGTTCTCTCTGCACAATCACATGCTATAACATGTGCATATGACACGTCTATATTCACATGAGCTGACGATGAGATGAAAGTGTTTTTTAGTAGTAATGCAGACAGCAGGATGAAGATCTGTGTACATGAAGAAATAAAGGATGTTCCTGTGGTTCAGGACACTGACAGGGTCCTCTCCTGTTTAACTGCAGTGATGGATGATAATGTCCAGGGGTGTTTTTTCTGAGGAATTGCTTTTCTAGTTCTTATTAGTTTGTGCAGCAATCCCTCCCAATGAGAGGGAGCTGTGGATGTGCTGAAAACAAACACAGAGCAGTGTGTGTGTAACCATCCACACACCTGCAGTGAGGAGAGAATGAAGAGGAGACAAAGGAGAGAAAGATGCAGATAGATAGAGGGGAGGAATCCTCTCCTCTCCTCCCAGGTTTATTTTTAGCCAGACTCACTGGGGGCCAGCAGCTCGCCTAAGCCCTGCATGCAGAAACACAGCATCGTGTGGTTTCTTTCTGTGCTTCCTCTTTGAGTCGCTCTTTTTCTTTCTGCTGCAAGAACAGTAAACTCAATTCTTTCCCTGTATTCCTTTTCCCCTGCTGAACCCCCTCTCTTTTCTCTCCTCCTCCAGTCCTCCCAAGCTTCCTTCCTCTTCATCCTCTCTTTTTCCTCCCTTCATTGTTTCATCTCCATTCAGTGGCTCTCTATGCTGAAGGCATCAACCACTCCCCTGCCATCACCCTGACCAAAATGAAAACAGAAACAAATGCTGTCTTCTCATTCCCTCGCAAATACTTAAGCACACATGAATGAGCCTTGAATACAAATCAGGAGTAGGGTTTTTTTTTAATGGTACCAAAGATCTGCAGAGATGCAGCATGGAAACAGTGTCAACAATGGATGGTAAGAATGATCTGTAAAACAATGTTACACGTACTGTTCCACTCTTAATTTGATTAAAAAGGAGTTAATTAGCCACAAAAGTCGAAGCCTATCTGCTTGTATTCTCTTGTGGCAGAAAAAGAAGTGATGTGTCCACTCACAGACATGGGCTCTCCCAGTGTGAGGTCCACTTTTGTCCAACACATGAAGCATTTTCTGATCTGATGCCCCTATCAGCAGGACAACATCATCGGTCTGTACCGATTTTATAATGTAACAATACTATGGTTACAGTTAAAGTTTGGTTCAGGCAAGTTTAGGGTTAGTCTTTTGTTAAGTTTGGGGATCCGGTTTAAAAAATAAACAATTAAATAAAAGCATGAGCAAGCTTTCTGCTAACTTAACTAAGTTGTTTCTGTGCTTTACTCAACCTAAATATAGAGTTGTTACATCATAAAACAGTGACAGTAATGCTTTTGGAAGGCACAGGCAAATGATGTCACCCTGCTAAAGAGATCAGAAAATGCTTTGTGTGTTGTGCTGCAGCACATGGACCAACAACACATTTGACTAATTTAGTGGACTAAACATGGTAGTGCTACTTTAGGTATGTTTTGGTCTCTATTGGACTCCATCATCACACAACCTTGACATATTACTCATTCACACATCAGTCTGACTTTTTGGTTGTAAAAGTTAAAGTTGCCTTTCAAAGGAGACCAGGATTATGACAGTAATAAAAGGGCTGAAGAAGAGTAACCTTTTTATAGCTATCATCCCACAGTCTACAGACACATTATATAGTGTGTACTGTATAGCTTAGGAAATGAAAACAGATCACAATGTACTGCCTGGTTAACCTGTTCTTTAAACATCCAGGGTGGAGACATTCTTCTTGTCAAAAAATGTCAAACTCTGTGTGCTTGAGCTCTCAGTGTGGGGACAGATGTATGATACAGCAAACAGGACCTGATAGCTTTTCTAATGAAAGTAAATAAAGTGAGGGAGGGACTGTGTAGACAGGCATGTGTGACACTGAGTTGACATAACAAGAAAAAAGCAGCCACATGAAGCGTTTGTTTTGTTTGCATGTGAAGGACTTTGACTCATTAACTGAGGTGAGCACTGTATGGTATTTTGCTTTCATTCTATTTATATGATTTCTCAGTTTTCAGTTTCTCATTTGGGACTGAACCCCCACAGATATGCATACAAATGTATATCTGCTGCTCCTCCTCTCTCCTCCCCTCTTCCCTCTCTTTCCTCTCATCCTAGCTCCTTCATTAGGAGCAGAGAGAAGAAATTGTGTATAAATGAATCTGCTGCGGCTCCACAGTCGTCAAAGCTGAGCCCAGCGATGGCTAATTGGCTCCCAAGAAAGCTGGGTGGGTGTCAGCGGGGACGGATCTCCAGCATCGCATCGGGATATCACACACACACACACACACACACATACACACAGTTGAGGTCTCCCTGTCCCCCCCCCCCCAGTCACAAATGATGAGAGGAGCAAGAGAACAGAAGATAAAACACCATTCGAGCTCTGCTGGTTTATTGGCTGTTTGTGGAGATGCATTATGCATATCAGTGTAATACTTTGCTGCCAAGGTTGTTTTTCCAGTTGGTGGACTGATGGTGTTTGCCTCACTGCTGTTGTAGCAAGGTGTACGCCTTGTTATTAAAGAAGCATCATGAAGCTCGATTACATTTTCACTCATTCATTCTCTCATTCATTCTCAACTCAGTTCTACTCTACTAATTTTATTCTAGGGAGGATTACAGACAACAAAACTTGAGCTGGAGGTGAAGTTCTGTGTCACCTAAAGCCAAACTCTGTTTCAGTTTTATCTGAACAGGACAGCTCAGACTGAAATCAACTGCACTGCATGCTGTCCAGTGAGGAAGCTGTGCGGGCTAAGTGAAAGGATTAAGATGGTCGTAACACACATGAAGATAATGGATCTCATACACAATCTGTCCAGAACATTTCACACTAAATCAAGTGATAAACACAACAGTCGTGGCAGAAAATATTCACAATGCATATTGTTGCATATGTTTTTAAGTGATACTATTTATCATTATATAGAGTTTTGTTTGAGAACAACTTCTTTTCTTTCACTGTTGAAGAATAATCTGTTCATTTGTTTGATTTATTTCTTCAAATTAAACTGTACAGCACTTCAAAGGAGCAGTTAAATCTTTGTAAATAAGCTAATTCATGCTGAGAGTTAGATGTACCAGTCTTGTTTCAGCACTACACTAAACTATAGCCAGCAGGTGATTAGCTTAGCTAGCATAAATACTGGCATGGTTAGCATCAGCTAGCCTGGCTGTCTAAAGTTTTAAAAATCTGCGTAATGCTGACCAATTAACACATTACATTTTGTTTGTTTAAACTGTGGAGTAAAAACAAGAGGAAGTAGTTTTACAAGGAGTCTCATGTGGGATATTTCTAACCTATTGGTATTGGATTCGGTCAGAGTTATTCTTAGGTTCCTCTGCTCTGTCCAGCACATAATGGGACCATGACAAAGTTCTTCCCCTCCTCTGTATTGGCTTAATATGACATGCTCTATTCTCAATGTAACAGGCCTACACTTGAGGGAACTTACCAAATGGTTTAGGAGTAGGGTTAGGGATAGAGTTGTGTGTTTATATTGCCTTGTTCCAATGAAAAACTATCTTAACTTGAAATGGGTTAAATTTGACCCAATCACAACAAGAGGGTTGATGAATATAGAACTGGGGAACATAGGACATAGGAAAGCAAATAAGGGTGTTTAACAAAATGTCAAATTATTCCTGTAACTGGAATACAACCAGTTAAGCAGGGAATCGCTATTAATGGAACTGCTGTTAAAAGTTGTTCATCTGGACCAAAAACATAAAACACACTTCTCAGAAGCTCTGTCAAAGATCACCTTACCTGAACTTATTACAGTAACACCTCCCATGTGTGAAGTAGCCCATGATCATCTTACTCGACATCTGTATGTTAAACGTAAAGCTGCACCTGCCTGCCCATAGTAAAGTTCACACACACAAGTACACAAAGGCATACGTCGGAGCATGTCATGTTTGAATAATGCTAATGTTTGACAGGGTATGTTACTCAGCAGCTATCACTCTGTCATTATGTAGAGCTGACAGGTAACAGCTCTAAATAATGACTGGCTCTGCACCTACAATCTGGTCAAACATATTTTCACTCACGATATCTTAGGGAAAAATAATTTTGTACATAAACCTAACTGAGCCACCATCATCAATTGGCTAAGGTATGTCATGCCCCAAAACAGGGTGCACTGCAGTTTTTGGAGCCAGACCTTTTGAGCTGGCTTCCTTCCAGGAAGTTAACAGCAGAAAGTAAATTATATATTTTTCAGTGTATTTTACTTTCAGAGGCTTAAATATTCTAAAAGATATTCTCCTCAAAAATTCTGACAGCTTCATAAAAGCTTAAAAATGGCTTAATGTATTAGTATTGCGAACTATTTTTTTAAATCTTTTCTAATCGATCTTTAAAAAAAACTTACTTGATGGGACCTCCACATTATCTGGTTCATTCATGTATTTCTTCCATTTGTGATCAGTGCAGCTTTATTAAGAAAATAAGAGATAACAGCTTTTACTTGGACATCACTGTTTTATAAATCAGATGTCTATGTGATGAAGAGATGCTGATATCAGCAATAATCCATGCATGTTTAATCTGAATGATGATATTGGTACATTATCAGAAACACCTCCCCCTAATACTCTCTTTAACACATTAGACTTATTCATGATCTCTTTGTAATTCAGGTCATTAATGATGGACAGTTATAAAAGAGTGCTAATGTTTTTCTTTCTGTTTGCTCTCTCTGTGTATTTTATGTATCTTGTGTCCATTAGTTTCCTCCATTTGAAATGCTGAATGTTTTGTTTGGTGTGGCTTGCTTTAAGCTGTGTCCTTATGCAGGAGGCTGCTTATATAAACAGACTGGGCCTGTCCAAGCACAGAGCTAACAGACATAAGGAAGTATATAATGTGATGTTATCATTCAGCTGATTAATAAAGAGGATTCTCACAGGGCCTGTGCACATTCAAATATACCGATTTACAATAGGCCTCAATGCTGAGGGTGGACTTTCCATTCCATTAGCTTGTTTGCAAAGCGAGTTTTACAGAAGGTTTTACAAATGTTTAATGAGTGATCATGCAACTGGTGCAGTGGATTGTTTGCTGATAAATGTTCATTGCACTACAGTGTCAATCAAACAGGAAGAGCAAGAAGGAGACTCTACACTGCAATGACAAGATACTGAATCTAATTCATGCTGCTAAACTGGAGTCATGAGATGAACCTGGTTTCATGTGAAAATCATAACATAAATCTGAAGCACTGACTAAATGTTTTCTTTATAACACCTTCACAAATCAATAGAAAGAGCTTATAGCAAATGTAAAATGTATCGGCACAGAACTGAATAAAGAAGGATTATCACTGCTGTCACCTCCTATAAACATGATCTTAAACAAAATGTTGCTATATTAAAGCTAACACTATTACAGCTAAAATGTAAAAAATATACAATCTATCCAGATATTATCTCAGTCTGAAAACTAGCTAGCTCAGCTGTATAAACTACCCCAAAGTTCCAGCTAATTCCCATAAATTCCTGTTAAGTTTCTGGAAAGTTTTCCCCCTCTTTGCAAACCTACTCTGAAATGATAATGTTATGTTATCTTATTGTATCAAAACATATAAATTAAATCAGTTACATGATTTATCTGACAAAATAAAAGCAGACTAGAGACAACATGGATGTTGTTTACCACACTGTTCATCGCAATGCAAAGCATCTGCAACAGAACTATGTGGGACTAGATTCTCTTATTTACAGTAAAGAAGCCTCTCTCACTGTGGAATGTAATAAACACATAACTCTTGTAACTTAACACACACACATACGACAAAGAAGGAAGTTGCGAGGCAGGCCTGTTCTGTCCTGCTGCTCTAACAGCCTTTCCTTATCGCAGCAGGAAGTGAGTTACATGTTCAAAACAACCTGGACTGAGCTCAGGAAGAGGTTCTGATTTCCAAAACAAAACATCACTGTTCAGCTTTAGCGTTTTCACTCCAACAACCTGCTGGGGCACTTCACTAATTCTAATGCAAGTAAAAGCAACAAATAGAATTTAAATTTTAAATTTCGTCCTCAAAAACAACTCCAATTAATTATTGAAAACAGCATTTTCTTGAGTCCTCTCTGTTATTCCTAAAGGGCGTCAAAATCAAAATAAAACAATTATGTGTAGTGACGCTGACCCAGTGAGACTGCAACTCAGATCGATGTTTACTGGAATCACTGTCACATCGGCCTCATTCCACTCTCCCCCTGCTCACTTCTGCAGCTGATTTGCAGGCAGTGGCATGTTTCATTTATGAGAGAGAGAGCAGGCGAAATGTGACGAGTGAGGGGTTCTACTGCACGACTACAGAGGTCTGATACAAATGTCTAATGAAGATTGTGTATGAAAAACTGTTCAGTGAGGGGAAATGGTCTGTTTGTAGATATGGAAAGTCTGTTTTCTATCAGGATAAATGAGCATATATACTAAAAAACACATGAGGAAGTCATGAGAAAGAATAACGTGCTATCGTACTGGCTGCCGGGTCTTCAGCAGAGCAGGAAACTCTCATATCTCTGCACATCTGCAAACCAGTGCTGAGGTGATCAACTACACTGCAGTAAAGCTTGTCCTCTTTACTTGTGCATCTGTCAAGTACTAATCTGCATTTACTGCAGAGGAGGAAGAGGAAGCATCAGTTGAATATTGCAGTATGTGATGGTAACTGATTTCTGAGACAAGACTAAAAAAGTTTATGATATTTCAATCATTCAAAAAGTCATAATTTCAAGCACCACTTGTTAGATTTTAGTTTTCCTCCTCCACTTCTGTTAAATGTCTAAAGCATGATTTTCTAAAATGGGATTTCAGAAATTGAAAAACATGATGAAACCATTACCTGAATTAGATCCACAAAGTGACTCAGTCCTATCCCAAATTAGACTGAGAGAGAGAAACCTTTGACTTGCAGAGAAATGAAAAAGAAGTAATGTCAGAATCTTCTCTGCTTTTCTCAATCTAAAAACCCAGAATGAGTCATTGTATCTAAGCAGGGGATTTTATCCTTGACATGCAGAGAAAAGAAAAATCTGGATCTTTTTCATGACAAAGACAGTTTCTCTGGTTTGTACTGCTTCTAAAAGAAATAAAACTTCAGTAACTGCAGCAGGAATCAAGGTCGTGTTCGCACTTGACAGCAGAAATGTTCCATCTTGCGTCTTAATTGAGAGAAGTAGTTATTTGAAGTAGTAACAGAGGGAAGCTAAAGGTTCAGAAGGGAATGAAACAAGCTCTTGGCACGAAGTGTGGACAGTCAGAGTTATCGTGCTGATGTGTGTTTTCGCATCAACAATTAGTCCTTCATGCTGTCTTTCATTTAAACTATTACTGTTTAATCAGGGTGTTCGGTGTCACATTGATCAACAGGATGTCACAGTAATTATCAAACCTGTCCTTCAACTGCTAGACCAAACAGCAGGCTAGTATCTGTTTGTATTTTGTTTCTGTGGATGTCTTTATTTCTTGAACGTGCACCAGATATGTAAAAAGCAATGCTTCCAGCGGGGTTCATTAAAGGAAAGAGCAGAAGGTTTCACTCACTGAAAGCAGCGATGGCCAGGACGATGGTGACCACAATGGACACCCAGGACACCCACAGGGCTTTCTTGCGGTAACTCTGTGCTTCATGAGGTTTCAGTCGCATGCTGCTCTCCAGAAGGCCTGCAAACAACAACACAGTGACCCACGGTGTACAGACATGACTCACAGAGACCAGTATAGGGAAATAGTACAGGGGGGTAATTTTCCAAAGTGGTTTTCAAAATGTTTACCTTCCTTTTGATTTACTGCAGCATTTCAAATGCAGAGGGAAGGGATTACTAGTGCTAATGGAACTACAGTGACAGTGTACCTTTACTTGTAAACAAATTGTTGGTACTTAAACCTGCATAAACACATTGACTTATCATCTTATAAAGCTGATATGGTGAACATGTTGACAAACAGTTGCCTATTTACATCCAGCAGACACAGAGCAACATGATCATTCAGTTGAAGTCATGTTTCAGACGCCCTGATGAATGTAAGTCCAGTTGATGAGTGCAGTGAGAGTGAACCAAAACAGTAAAGTCAGGGACTGGAAAACCAAAACACTGAGCTGAAAGAAACTATAAAGCTGAGGAGACCTGCAGAGTCGGATGATAATTCATTATGAAAAACCCCTTTAACCTTACACACCGTCATCTGAACCACTGATAATACAAAAAGTTTGATCAGAGCAGCTTTAATGCACAACTGTTAAGTTTAAAGCAGGTGACCAGTAATGAATTACAAGTTAAAGTAAACTTCTTTCTCATGGTTTCTCTCTGTCTGTTGGTACTGTGAACCCAAGTCACTGCTGTCCACTCTCTGACTCTCACTGAAACATGTGACCTCCCCATCTATAATCCCAAATGTTTGACTGTTGTTATTAACTTTTGCAGTCAGAGGTATTTGTCCCTAGATATTAATTTCACTGGGTACAGACGGTATAAATGCCCATATTGAATTGTGTATTTACTGTTAAGAATGTACTGGTGAGTTTTGATTTACTGTAAAGTAACAAATATATACTTAACATAACAGCAGTGAAGTGAACTGAGTTTCCACTTTTGTCACTTGTATGACAATGAATCTGCAGAGGCTTGTGCATGTGCTTGAGTTGTCCATTAAAATTAATGACCACTCTTATTTTGGTCAGAGTTACAGGCTTGTTATATTGTTTGGGCAGATGGCTCTGAAAAGTCTGAAACACTTAGGAACTATCACACTTGTAGTATAATGCCATCAAGGTTGGGCAGGGTCTTTAAAGTGTGCTCCTTCCAGTGCAGTTACTAGAGCACAGTTCCTTCTTTTCCAAATTAAGGATGCGCAACACCTGCCACTGTTCAAATGGCTGCCTGTGGGTTTCACTCTCTCCCAAAGGCAATCCACTAATTTATTCACTAAATCTGCAATCACAGCACAGTATCTGAGGCAGCATATGTTGAACAGGCTGCAGGTACACACACACATACTCCACGTCCATTTCTAACCAGCCCTGTAAATAATTTATCATATTGATCATAATATTATGGTGTCAGTCATTAGTCATACAGAAACAGAAGAGCCACGTTTCTCTGTGTAGTTGAATGGATACAAATGTAAACAGATTTCCTCTGCATCTATAGTGAAATGTACATGTTGCTCCCCCTGGCATTACGCACTGAGCGCGCTCTGCCCTAAACTTTGAACCTATCTCACAGCGCCTACCTCGGTCATCTATGCTGTCTGTTATCTTCATCTCCTGGTCCATCTTGAAACCCTCTCCCTGACTTTCTGTGTTGGGCTGCTGCTGCTGCTGCTGTTGTTGTTGGGGGTCCGCCTGTTCGCACTGCCCGTTCACCACCGCGGGGTCCACAACTACAGCCGGGTGCGGGACGGCGGTCGGGTCTGGCGGTGTGGAGTCCGTCATCTTCTCGGCAGGTTGCGGTTCCAGTGAGGCACTCCGAGAATGTCACACCTGGGCGAGAAGTGCAGGCTTTCAACTAGGGAGAGACCCAGAGACGGAGAGGGAGGGAGACTCCTTGCAGGGCTGCAGGTCCAGTTGCGCCAAATTACACACTGTAAGGTGAAACGATACCGGAAATGAGAAGATGTGGGCAACAAAACAAATGTCGATGTGTCAGTTGCAGAAAAATCACATCTATTGTCTATGTCTTTAGTATATATAATTAGACTCCCATATGTTATTTTATGCCTACTATTATCTTCTGTTAATCAAAATGTTGTAGGAATTTGGGTCATTTCCTAAATAGGTACATTTACTCAAGGACTGAACTTAAGAACAGTTTAAACTACTTTACTCGATGGGCATATTTCCATTTTTAGATTTCTACTACGTTTTCGAGAGAAATTCAGCACTTGAAGCGTTTAACAGCTAGAGTCGCTAGTTACATTTCAGATTAAGTTCAAAACATATGATAACGAGTTTGACTTATAACTTAACACCTCATGTTTACTAATATAGGCCACCATAAGCTAGCGTGAGGGTTAACCAGACTACTGCAGCAGTAAATGTAAATAACTACGTTGTACTTTGAATTAGCAAGACGGGCCTGTATGATCTTGCTTAATATAAAATTTTGAATGCAGAACTAGGCTAAATTTAGTCGTTTAGTACCTTTACTTCCAAATAAAGGGGGTGAATATTTCTTCCACCACCGAAAGTTGTTTTCAAGTGAAAAATGGTAAGAAATTGGCGATTTATTTTGAAAGTACCAACCAGAAATAGTATGTCTATGTGCTCACAAACCTGACCAAAGATGTTGCGCGCAGACAGGACAAGCAAAAAGAAAAATACAATTACCACGGGCTCCAATTCGCGGTGTCGTGAAACAGCCACACCTGGACTCTAATTGCTAATCCCGGCGGAGTTCACGAGACCTCTGCACGTGCTCGAGTCGAACAAAGCTCGCTACCGCTGCGTCGCGCGTTCTGCGTTCCGCGTCTGCAAGGAAAATATCTATCCCATGTGGATTGAGCGAGCCGGCGGCCGTGCAGACAGACTGGACCCGTTACTCACCTGTAACGTACACTGCTTAGATAAAAAATAGTTTTTAGTAAGTCACCCACAACGGTTAGTCCTCGTGAGCATCAATTTATTTGCTGCCTAATTTCTTATTTTACTTCTGTGTCGTCACACCCACAAATAAACATTGTTATTTTCTCGTTTGAGACCAAATCACTGATGCTTACTGGCGTGAGAAGGGAACGACAATTCAAATCTGATATTTCAAGAGTGTGATCTGTGCCGGATTATGTTTTTGGTTGGAGTAATTATCACGCTACATTTGTAAAAATAACGTGTAACGGGTTGCTAAGATACAGAGCTGTAGTACTTGATAAGCATGTAGATTAATAGTTTATTCTTCTTACTCTAGATTAAGAGCCTGAAATGGAAGGTTATGGGATTTTTCATGTATTTACCAATGATATAAAGAGTCCCCTTTAGTCTGAAAAACAATTGGAGAGTTAATTCATTTATACATAAGAAAAGAAGCCTAGACAGAAATACCAATGTCAGACATTATCCAGTGTTCAGAGACAGAATGGGGGAACAAGAATAAGATTTTTAAGACGTAACAACTAAGACAAATTCATTCTTTAGAAAATAGCTCTCTCTGAACCTTAACCTCCACACTTAAGCTAACATTAACCAGGTTAGATGGTTATTTGAGACGCCTCTTACACAGTAGGCCTGTGTAGCTAAGCTACATTACATTTATCTTGCTTTGTTGCACCTGAGGCAGGTGGACTCTGCACCCACCGAGCTTCAGTTCTGTTCTTAGTCTTCGCCTCCATTGTGTGTCCACTGTGTGGTATTTGATTGGACATGTTGTGTCAGTTGGCCAGTGGAATATGTGATGCGTGCACAAGCCCAGCCCATGTGGGGTCAAATATAATGATGAGGTGAAAGGAAATTTTTCTTAAGAAGCTACATCTAGCCTCATTTAAATAATAACAACAGAAAAGCAGTTCTCTCATCAGCTCTGTGATGGACTGGTCGATCTGGCCAGGGTGTAGCCCGCCTCTAATAGCAATAGGGGTAAAACTTCTCTGAAGTTGGCGCAAGTACTGAAGTTATGCACTGAATGTGAGCTGAACTCTTTCCTAATTAGTGCACCATGTCACTTGGTGGTGTTAATATAAACGCTCAACAACAAAAATATTTCAATGTTTGTAAAGCAGTGTTATGTCACTTGGGCTTGGCAATTCCAAATTACACTAAAAAGTGATCATACTACTATTAAACATGTAAACATGAGTATGAATATAAGCAGGACTGTAATTTTTACAGATCAGCCCTAATACCTAGATAACCAATATTTAACCCATGTTACCCAGGGACAACCACAGGACACAATTTAGCAGAAAATGATGGTTAATAGTTCATCACTTCAATCAGGACTGGGCAGATGCACGTAAAATCAAATTTCAAACTAAATTTCTCGATTAGCAACATTTTGACTATGACATTACAACTGCTTTTTTATTATTTATTTGCTGTTGACTTGACTACACCCACCCCCTAAAGAAAAGTATAGCCTGTACTTATTTATACATGAAGTCTCATAACATCTATAAAGGCCTCTTCAGAGCTTTACAGTAGTAATAATGATGTAAGACTGAACCACAGTGCAGTTGTGACCTCTAGTGGCTAATTCAGACATTTCAACCCTAACTCCTTTATTTTTCTTCATGAATGAACTAGGAAAGGGACAGACAGGTTATCAGTGGATACTGGCTCAAGTGCTAAATACATATACTTAATAGATCTGAATAAATGTATTTTGTTGTGGACAAAATGTTACCTGTAATGGCATTAGTAAGAGATGGTTGTTGGTACCACCGACCGCTGGGGGCGCTGTTCAGAAAACACAGAACCGGTTTTAATTCAGCCTCGGCTGCTCATTTCGTCCTTCCGGTGCCCCCGTCGCCCCACTCCCTCCCGATGCTAGCACCGTCGGGCTTGGCTGTGGGAGCGTAATGGCGGTGCACCGGGGACCCTCTACGAAATGGCTCTTCACCCGGGAGCAGCTCGAAAACACACCGTCTCGACGCTGCGGAATAGAGGCTGACAGGGAGCTCTCTTACCGCCAGCAGGCCGCCAACTTAATCCAAGATATAGGCCAGAGACTCAACGTGTATCCTTTCTGAAACGGCGAAGGCTAGCTGGCCGACGGACGGGTTAGCCCGAGTTAGCATTAGCTTACAGAAGAGTTGGAATGGCAATGCTTGTTACAGTTCATATTTAAGCCATCGAAACACACTTGAAACCTTTTTGTTAGCTCGGACAGAGTCCTCTCTGATAAGACGGATCATTTACCTTGACTAATACGATGTTTCTGGTCTGCTAGATGTGCTGATCGAGGCCTGCTTGCTAGCTTAGCTATTGTTTTGTCTCTTTAGACTGCAGATTCTATTGTTAGCGTTGTCTCTGCTGATACTGCTGATAAAAGATTACTGACACTGGTCGTATGTCTTATTTAAACCTTAAACTACTGTGAACCGACTCATACACCGCTGGACGAGCGGAAGCTAGTGACTAGATCATGGCTTGGTTTTAACTAACAGGATACACGTTTTGCTAGTTGGCTACTCTGCGCTAGCACGATGCTAATATGTCATGGTTTCTATTCTAAGACAGACAATTTACTTCACTGTACATCTTTCATGTATTATACCTTAACTGTATACCCAGCTCTCAACTGATTATCAACACTGCTATAGTATATATGCACAGGTTTTATATGATTCACTCCTTCACCAAATTCCATAGAAATGTAAGTATCACAGCAGCGTTGTCTGATACCATAATTACTGGTGGTGATACCCGTTATGAAAACTGACTGAGGTTTTCCTTTCTTTTGTAGATCATTTCCCAGACCACGTTGTTCCTGGCAGCTAAAGTTGAGGAGCAGCCCAGGAAGCTAGAGCATGTCATTAAAATAGCCCATGCGTGCATTAACCCGCAAGAGCCTGCCCTAGACACTAAGAGCAACGTAAGTGAAATATAATTAAGATGCAGACTTTTTTTTTGTTTTTGTGCGATCATTGTTCTCATTTCAACCTGGACCTGATGCGAGATCATCTGTTTAACACAGACGCCAGGTTATCCTATAGCTCATCTATGGTTCTATAATGTGATCAAAAAATCCTGAATATAGAGAGTAATTTTATGATTTATTAAGACATATAACTCTTCATACTATTATGTCACTGTGAGGCTTCTCTTCAACTCTAGCACAAAAACATCAGCTACCATAAAGCTGCAATGATTATTTAGCTGACCAAAAATTAATTTACAACCATGCTGATAATTAATCATTAAGTTGAAATGCTGTACACTGTGTTGGACCTTAGCTACAATTTAGGTTTTATAGCTCAAATGGTTAGTTAATTAAGATACGCACCAAGATAAGCACCATACCTCTCGGCCTACGTGTAGGATTTTTGGATATTTATTTTAGTCTGTGAATTGAAAGTCTGTATTAGGTGCATTCAGTTCAACATTTATATCAGAGGGCTAAAGGGTGCAGAATGACCCTCTTTCAATTATAGTTCCAAAGTAGCCTTTACAGTTTTCTACCCTGGTAGTGCTTTTATATTATAAATGCTGATCAGACGTCTGTTTCTAGTTGTTGGAAAGCAGATTTTAAATTCCTCATTGATTTTATCTTTTCCAGGCATTCCAGCAGCAGACACAAGAGCTTGTAGCACTGGAAACAATAGTGCTGCAAACACTGGGTGAGTGCTGTTAAAGCCTCAGTGCTGGAGTCATTGTACGACTGTGAGATATATTCAGATTTTCCTGTGTGTTGAACAGCTTCACTGATTCTTAGATAGTTATTTTAACAGTATCGTTCCCCCACAAAGAATAAGTGCAAACAACAAAAAATACAGAAGTACCACATGGGCACGTTGACACTGGATGTATTTGTATATGTAGTTTTTCTTTTAGTTACTTTAAAAAAGAAAATGCAATATCACAGCTGTGTTTTCCTCTGGTTTCTGACATTGTGCTTGCACCAGTGGCTGATCGTCTTCACTCAACATCTTGATTACAGGTTTTGAAATAACAGTTGATCATCCACACACAGATGTTGTGAGGTGTTCCCAGCTAGTGCGAGGTAACCCTTTTTTCAAAATCAGAAATGATTACTTATGTCTTCATCACCTGGCTTTTTTTTAAAAAGCTCAATTTTGCGCTATCATATGTTTACTTTTCTAAGTGCAGATCCCATTTTGGAACCAAGCTTTTCATCTGTATATCTACATGACTCTTACAGTCTAATTTTAAATGAACATAACTGCCTGAGGGGAAGATATGTATGTTTATAAAGTGCCAACTCGGTTCTAAAACAAACTTTCTTCTTCTTTTACAGCAAGCAAGGATTTGGCACAGACTTCCTATTTCATGGCTACCAACAGGTTATTATCCTGTTCCCATTATTGCACTGTAATGGCACACTATAGCTTCCTATCCTGCAGGGTCCCCCTTCCTGTGTCCAACGCCCTGTTTGCACCCGGATCCTGGGAACCCCCCAGTGTCGGGGAAGTACTGGCCGGGCTGCTGTGTGCGGTGTATTGTACAAGGGCTCTGTGTTGGCACATAGGGGTTGAATGCACAATGTGGAGTGTAGTGGTGCTGTTTACCTCTCAAGGTTGTTTGGTACGGAGTGCATATGTCTAAAAAAATCAAACGGTAGCCTGAATATAGATTGCCACTAAAGATTCTTAAACTTATAGAGTGTTTTGGTAAGTATAGTTTACAGTTCTTTTTAAATTTATCATTTTTGCATATTTTTCACCCCAAAAGAGCTAACAGTGAAACACCAAACTATACTGCAAACTGAATGCATATTCTATGAGGTCGTTTTTGCTTATATCATTAGCATTTCAGAAAGAAAACCTATTGTAAAACATAGGACCCAAAACACATAGATAATGTGAATACAGCTGCTAACAGTGTGTTATCAGAGCAGTGCTGTACGATGAGAAAAACAGAGAGAGAATGAACAACAAGGAAAGCAGTCTGTCGTGTTTCCTAGTGCACGTGTGGAATGTGTCTTCATATGCATACCTCTGACTGTAGTATGAACAGAAGCACATCCATGTCCACAGTCAACATCTGTCAAACAGAGGCCATGAACTGGCCTTCAGCTGGGAGGCGGTCGAGGGGATGTCGCAGAGATCCAAGAGGAGAGAATATTAAATAGTAGCTGGTTTTACACATCAGTTGTGTTAACAGGACGTATCCCAGGATGGTGGCCTGCAGAAAGAAACACTGAAGCTGTTAATGGGCGAATTTTCCAACCAAAACTTAACTGTATAAGTTGTAGGAGTAAAATCTTAAACTTAAAAACAAAGAAACCTTGTTAAACCTCTGACTGAATTTGAAAGTCATGACGATGATGTAATAATAGTTTTGCATTAAGTTTATCTTGTGAATTCAAGTTCATTGAAGTTTAACTTAGTGACTTTGTTGGCAGGTCTCAGTGACAGTTTTAATACGAGTATGGGAGATTGATGTTCCCATCACATGATGGTAGGCAGGCTCTTTATACTTACTGCACAAATAGATGAAGATCTAAAAACATCAGACATACAGGATATTGTAAAATAACTAAAATTAGTGTTTTTCTGCTGTGTACTTTGTTATTTTCAGCCTTACTCTTTCTTTGCCTTTACTCTTAATTTTTTTTTTTTTTTGGGCTCTTACTCATGTTGTAGTTTCAGTTTTAGTTTCCAGTTTTTCATATTGTAGTTTTTGGCCAGTTTGCAGTGTAGTTTGGGATTCATGGTGCAGGGGAAACTAACCGTTAAACCTAAAGCCTAATCATTTGTCTTGGCTACCAACATCAGTGTTTCTCAGTCTCAAAGTTCATGTCTAATGTAGTGAAGTTTCAAAGATGACAGTGTTAAAATGCGCTGCCATCACAAATTTTACATTAATACTTAATGTAATTGTTTATAAGCCGAGATTCCCTGATTTTTTTTTTTCCCCTTATTGTTCATTAAGAGACCGAGAAACACTGTTTTAATGTTTTATCATTTCCCCTTTTATACATCAAAATCAAAACACAATTAATATGGCCTGATACAGGTTCTATATATCTACATTTCTATATTATCATATGAAACTGTCTCATTCAGACATTTAGGAACATGTCCTAACAAACATAGGTTTTCTTAGATGTTCCAGTTCTACAAGGTAAGGCTGTGTGTATGTGATGTGGGAATAATATTTGGATTTGATTGATCAGTATTGGCTTCAACTTGTGCTATTAATTTGACTTAATGTTAAAACTGCCATGTAAAACTGTCTAAAATGTGTAATATATATGTGTATTAGTGTAAAACCTCTTCAGCTGACGGTTGTATTTTCCTCCTGTGTTTCCTGTCTCCTCCTGCAGTTTGCACCTCACCACCTTCTGCCTGCAGTACAGACCCACAGTTGTCGCGTGTGTCTGCATCCACCTGGCCTGTAAGTGGTCCAACTGGGAGATCCCTGTATCCACAGATGGCAAACACTGGTGGGAGTACGTGGACCGCACTGTAACGTTACAGCTGCTGGACGGTGAGAGCTTCTGTCCTCTTGTTTATCCCTTTCTTTGACTTGAAATAGAATTTTTCAACACTAGTCAAACCAGAGAAAATTAATTGGCAATTGTTTGGTTTTGATTTTCCAATTAAAAAATACCAAACATCCTTCAGATTCAGCACCTAACATGTAAGAAACTGCTGCTTTTTTGTCTCATATAATCGTAAACTGAGTATCTTTTGGTTTTGGATTGTCATTTGAACAAAAGATTTGGGTAGGTGCCAGGTTGGCATTTAGAAAACCATGATTGTGATTGTTGCAATTTTACTTCAAATCAGTAAAACAAATGGCATCAGGGCTAGGCTTGGGACAATTTGAAAATTTCATGTCACAATTATCCTAGCCAAAATAATTGCTAACATTAGCTGAATTAAATGGTGACCAAAACAGCAAACTTAGTGTAACAAACACTTAGATAAACATTAGTGTTAGTATAACTAAACCAACACTGCGTTACGTAACTGATAATAACATCAGTTAATTTTACCTGGAGTTTGGCGAACAGAGCTGGATGGTTGTCATGGAGATGGGAGCTCAAATTGGAGGTGTTGGACCCGATTTAACTTTGTTTTGCAGGAGTACAACAGGACTGTATGGTGGCAAGCTGAGTCACTCATCATGAGTGTTTTTCATAGCGTTGGGCAATAAAAATATATATTGTATATTGTCCCATCAAATATGATGAGATCATGCAGCAGGACAGAGCAGCTGTTGCTGGTTTCTCCTGCTGTGTGTTGCAGTCCCTAGCCATGATCCTTAGCTATCAGCACACAGTGCCAAAATCATGTGTTAACAATGAGCCTACATTATGGGGCAGTGGTGACTGACATGGCCGTCTTCACTGTTTTCAGAGCTCACACATGAGTTTCTTCAGATCCTGGAGAAGACGCCCAGCAGGCTGAAGAGGATACGAAACTGGAGGGTATGTTTAAATACAACTATGAGGACACACAGCTTGACTGCTACAGGTTAAATTAAGTGGCAGTATCTAATGTTGAATTGTGCTTGTCTTTGTAGGCCATTCAAGCAGCTAAGAAGCCAAAGACAGAGGGCCTGACAGTGGACAGTCCCTTCCAGGGGACGTCCTTAGATGGCCTCCCTGGTGTCACCAACTCCTTCTTCCCCTCCACCTCTGGTTCAGACTCTGCAGACATGCCTTCCCTCAATTCCCTCACCGGTTCCTACGCTTCCTACCAGCCGCTCAGCGACCCGTCAAAGAGCTGCGGCTACGACCAGTTCTCCCAGCCCCCCCCCTCGGACTTCACGCTGGTCAAACACGAACACAAAGCTGCGGGTGGGTCTAGCAGTAAACACCAGCAGCTCGGCGCAAATGCTGCAACTTTTTCACGGCCGCAGAAAGTCTTGACTTTGGAAAAGTACAGAGAGAAACACGCGGCGGAGCTGGCATTGCAGAACGGCGTGAAGGAGGAGCCGAGCACAGACATGTACGCGCCTCCTCCGACTCTCTCCTCTCACCACCACAAGAAACGATCTCAGACGCAGCAGTCCGGCCAGTCAGGCGACAGCAGGAGAGATAAGCCCAGCTCTAAAAAGCCTCGGCTGCCTCCTTCCTTCACCGAGAACGGCTCGGCCACTAGCGAGGAGCTGAAGATGAGAATCAAAGTTTCATCAGAGCGTCACGGAGGCTCAGAGCAGGGCGGGACTCTGCCTGGAAAAGACAAGCACAAAGAGCACAGCGGCCACCGCCACTCGAAACATGGACACTCACACTCGTATTCCCTGAGCGGGAACAGCAGAGGGACAATAGACAACACCTCCCTGTCTCTACGAGCTCCCAGCAGCCACTGCAACGATGGGAGCTCCTCTAGCTCGTCTCGGAAGAGGCCTCACTCCGATGCTGGCAACCACAACCACAACCACCACCACCACTCGACCAAGAGCAGTAGGAGCTCCAAAGGAGCCCTAAGCTCGTCCCACTACTCATCAGAGAGCGGCCAGAGGATGATGGAACATCACGGCCACGACGGAACCAACGGCATGCTGACCTCCAACGGCCAACACACTGACTACAAAGACACTTTCGACATGCTGGACTCTTTACTAAGTGCCCAAGGAATGAACTTGTAACCCTCGGAGAGCCCCCAGTGTTGTCTAGAATAAGGTATTACCATGTTTAATAGAATTTAAAAAATGAATTTATTTGTCTTAAGTTATCTGAATTCTGCATCGCCCTCAGTCGTGTCTACACACTGATTATTGATGATTCTCATTAAGCTGTCAAAAATGTAACATTATATGCATAGAGCTGTGTACTACTAGCTTGCATCAAAAAAACGAACCATGAGAAGTTTTACGAATGTGGCTGAAAAAACAGAATTTTAAACATTATTTTAACGCGAGCTGACATTATGATTTTAACGTGCATGTTTTCAGTCACAAAAGGGAAGACATAGCTAGTGTTTGCAGCCATTGTGACAGTTTACAGACAGTTAATGTTTTTTTTTTTTTCCTTTTGTATGTTAAGACATTATGTTCCACTAAAAATCTCAGGTCTTGAACTTTTTTGATATAAGAACGACTCTTCCTCTGTTTGGGTTTATTACCTGTATCTGTGGAGATGTATCACCTCGTCCATTTGCTGACGAAGACGGCAGAACTTTGGTATCTGTCATAGGAAACATGGTCTGCTTATTTTTCAAAGAGTGCATCAATAGTTAAAAAACAAATACAAATGTGAGGCCGACTCCATTTGCTGTCTATTGGGACCTCCAAGGCCGCACCTGAACTTAATGTGCAGACTCATTATAGAGCTACAAATGAAGTTTACGTTACATCTGCTGTGAAAGTGCATTTAAGATATATCGGCTAAAATTGCAAAAAGGCCTTGTGATTGTACCTTGTCAATCGCTATTCAGTATGATAAATGTTATTAACTATCAGAAAATACAGATCTCTAAAATAAAAATTGTGTATATAGGACTGTAGTTCAGATTTAAAACTGTTGGTTTATTGCATCAGTCCAAACCTTCCACCATTCAGTGTATCATGAGATCTAAAGCAGACTGTATTGATGAACATATCCTCGATTTGTGTATTGGGAGCCCAAATAAAGGTGTAAAAGTGATTTTTACACATCAGAGATTTTCTGTTCATGAGTGTCTGACATCAATCCTGAATCGTTTATTTACCATTTCTGAGTTTTTGATTGCTTCAGGTTGACAAGGGCAAACACCTACGCAGCTAACAATTAATTTCACCATTATTATGCTTTGCTTAATTAATTGTTTAGTGTAGAAAATGTGAACGTGTAAAAATGCCAATTATGAACACCCAGGCCCCAAGGTGACATTTTCAGATGTCTCATACTGTCAGATCAACAGCCCAAAACCCAAAGATAATTCTGTTTCCAGTCCTAGGAGACTAAGAAAACCAGAAAAAAAAGGATTTTGGCTAAAAAAAACCCCATAGTTACTGATCATGGAATCTCTAAACTCATGGTCTGGAAATTTCAACTGTAACTCATGGTCTTCCTCTGAGATAATGCAGAAGATAACAACTGAGCTCAGTCACCATTCATCTGAGCAAATCCATCCATTGAGGGACAGAGTGTAGTAAGTTGTTGAAAGCTCTGGCAAAACTTGACATTTGGAGTTGTAGTTGGACCCAAAAAAAACACTTAAAGTCCATTTTCAACCACATCACATGATCTTCCTTAGCAGATTCAGTTTACCCAGATGACCACTCGGTTGCTATCTCACAGAGGAGGACCTTGCAATGTGGCTGAAAGCTCGGGGGGGGGGGGGCAAGTAAGAGGACCTTGAGGTTTTTTTGTCAAACTACAGACATCCATGCGAGACCCTCACCTCTGTCAAATCTGGTAATAAAACTGTCATGAAGCACTTGGGATCATCTTGACTTGGAGTTTCACAGTCGAGTTTAAAAACTCAGAGCTCAGTGCAAAAAAAAAAAAAAAAAAAAAAAATTTAAGCCCCTAATTTTGGCCTCAAACTCACATATAGCATGCAAAAATGAAAAGAACCGCCAAATCATGCTGATGGTTTAATCCCAGCCTCATAACATTGGATTTATTTCCCATTGAATTTAAGCCCTCGCTGCATTTGAAGATAAAACAGTCATTTGTCAAACGCCGCCACAGAAAATTCTCATCAAAATGGAAGTACATAATGGTCATTTCCTGCTGTCTATCTCCTTACATATAGCCGATTGATTAATTGATTGTGACAGACCGCTAACCAACAATACTGATTACATTAACTGACCACATTATCAGCAAAAAGTAGAGGAACTGTAATAGAGTGCTGAGGTGATTAGTAGTTGGGTTGCTGGGCTACTGAATTAGTAATGTTAATGGGAGTAACAAGGCATAATTGGAAATGCATGTTGAGCTGCTGCATGAGCAGGATATTCAGATAAGTGTTTTTTTTTTACATCTTAGCAGGATTTAGTGTCTTACTAATTGTCGGAACTGCGGGTGAAAATGTAATCATCCTCGTCGCTGAATTACCTTGAGGGCATTTTCTTCTTTTGTTCTTCCTCAAGAAACAAGCAGGAAAAGACTGTATTTGACAGCGAAACCTGCCATTTGGTCCCTTTAGCAAACCTCAAGGGGCTTTCAAGGTTTAGCTTTGGACTCTACACTCTCGCACAATACAGCGCCGATGGTTCATTTGTGGGTAGAACATAAATCCAGTTCCTGATAATTAACTAGCACCCTCAGAGCAGACGCAGCGTTTTCACCAAGTATTACCTTCTAATTTTAGCGTGGAAGACAATGGGGAAATTCAGCAGGAGGACGTCAGTGAAAATTCAACCATCTGGACATTCTCGCATACTGGTGGGAGGGTGATGATTTATTTTCAGCAACCTCTCAAGCTGAATAAGAGACGCCTACTGCTCGAAAATCCGCAGAGAGGAAGAGATATGAGAGCGGCTTTTGTGAGCAACAAATCCCAGAATTAAGAGCCATCTGAAAGGAAAACACCGTCCAAGCTCTAATTACAACTCAAAGAATGGGAACATATATATAGCAGCGCGCAGGCAAAGGTCCCAGACACAAATACCATTATTATCTTTATGATTGTTTCAGCAGCCAAGGCAGCAAACTAATGGATGATCAAGTTACACTTTGAAAGATGATTCGGAGACATTTTAACACTCAAGCCGTGCTCCTTTTTGGTGTTATGAACAGATGCAAAATTAAACTGATGAAAGATACAGCGATTTATTTTGTTTGGGACCAGAACAATATCAGCCATTTTCCACAGAGCTGCATCTTCTAGTGTGCAGCACAAATCTCTCTTTATGTCATAATGTTCCCCCGATCCACAGCTGTTTTACCGGCTCATGTCCACTAGATGGCAGTATTACCCTTGGCCTTTAAAGCCAGCAGGGCAGCTCCACAGCACAAACATCCAGCATCATTTTTTTCTCTGTTTTTACAGGATTTTTTTAAAAAAGCAAACAAGACGCAGTGTTGAACAACCTTGAAGAAAGGACGCCACTTTTCATGCCATCTATCCAAGGTGCTCCTCTGCACACGCCATAATCCTCAGTCACAACAATCACACACACAGAACACACGCGTGTCGGCTGGTAGCGCCACAAACTTTGGACTTGATCCATCTAATTAACAGATTCAGATAACCGTCCGACAGCGGAGAGGCACAGAGACATTCCAGGAAATGTCACGGCACTTGGTAATTTCAGTGGTGGAGTTGATCAAAAGGCCTTTTGCAAAGCAGCATGCAGTGCACTTACACCCATATGAGTCTTAATGCAAATGATGCCCAGGAAATTGTGCAGGAAAGTGGCATAATTATAAGCCATTGAAAGTCCATTGTCATTCCTGTCTGAGAGGTCTCTCTTGAAAAATCAGGAGCTGATGGAAACCCCTCTAAGTACCTGAGATAGAGCCGGAGGGGGAAAATGACTGGGCCTGGGCTGCCATTATGCCATGGTAGCGCAATTATATCCAATGATTGGCAGGAGCATAAATTAGCCTCTGTCTTCATGGTGTGGTTTACTTTTTGTTTCCAGCCAGTGCTAAGGTATCTGTTTTTCACACAGTGAAAAAAAAAGCTGCAACGCTCTCTTTAGCCAGCTGTTCTCAGTGAAAAACAAGACATTATTTCACAGTTTTCCTCTGTAATTATTCCTTTTACTACCCCAGTTTATTTCTCCGCCCGATGCAAATGCATCCTCTCGTGGCCTGAACACCAGAGATTCATGTTTGTGGTGGGAACCGCAGAGCACCAGCTGTCCTTTAAAAAGAGACAGCTAAAAAAAAAAAAAAACCACACACACACAGTTGATGTGAAATGTCTTCCTCCCTACTCGTCCCCAATCATCAATATTTCACCAGCTTCGACATTTGAACTAATTATGGTGCACCAATGGCCTATTTGAGCAGGGTCCTGTCAGATGAAAGCTGCTAGGTCCTTCCTGTCAGCAGTGGAGGCAGCAGAATGAAGCGACAGCAGTGGAGGCTGAAGCCATTAAAATGAATGGAAAGCACCTCTAACAATCATACACCTCTGACACACACATACACACACACACACATACGCAAACAGGAACTGCTGTTTCAAATACACACAAACACATCCAACATCGTCCTTTGCTGCCTCACAGATGTACCACACTCACACACACAAAAATAAAGAGAAAAAACATGAATTGCAGCCTCACACACACCCACACTCACACAGACACATACAGACATGCATAAACATGATGTGCTACAGTAGCTCACACACATAAGCACACACAGTGATGTGCCCGCCACCTGTGTAGGTTGTTTGGCCTCCTCATCCAGACCTCTCTGGTTTTAATTAGCCTGCTGCTGAAGTGTTTTCCTTTTTATATTCTCTGAAGAGCGATGATAACGGCTAGAGCTGAGATGGAGGCTCTCTGCTGGTTTGTTTCATTAGGGAGAGCATAATGACCCTGCAATCACAACACCAAGAAAATACCTACCCTAATAATTATTTTTCCTCCTAATGGTTCAGTTTATACTCTGCTATAGCTTTTGTCATCAGTGCCTCAACAACTGAAATGATTTACAATAATGTCAATAATAACAATTTGATGTATTTTTTTAAATTTTGTCTTTAAATGTGAGGAAACAACTAAATAAATAAGTGTACATGCTTCCATAAAAGGCACAAGGCCTCAGTGAATGGTTTAATGAATGAGAAAATGATATGAATAACACACTATGGCCTTCACAGTCACAAATCTTAATTCAACTGAACACCCATGGGAGATTTTTCAGAAGTTCCAGAGTATGTGTGCACAGCAGCGTTGAAGCTGTTGGTGGCCTAACACTTTACTAAGTCACATTGTGTAGGTGTAAAAATATTGATCTTTTGTGATTACAATATTATGCAAGTTTTTGCTATAGCTAAATAGACAGCATTAGCATTAACAACTGTTTACTTACCAAGAACTTCAGCCATTGTTGCATTTGTAAGACAGGAGGTTATAATACGTCCTTCTGGGCAGCGCTACTTCTTCATCCTCTCATGTTGGACTGAGGACAGACTGGACACTGCAGTGACAGAAGCAAAACAAGCGTTAACATTGGTCTTGCCTTCCACTGCTGGAGCCAGTTCTTGGGAAGTAAAGAAATTAAATTTGATGCTGAACTTGCAACAGTCATATAAACTGCTAAAGCTACGTAGCAATAGAAAAAACGTACCTATAGAATCTTTAAAGCTACACTTGTAAATATATTTAAGGACTGTGTAATCCAAAAAGGATTGTTCAAAGTGAGCAACCCACAAAAAGTTAACTTCCTGTCAGCTCATTGTTTTGGTTTTACAGCCTGCAGCTTTAATGTTTCACTCAGCATCACTATCAGTTTCTAGCAAAAGCAGGCAGCAGTGGACCTGATAGACTGATTGCACACTGCTGATAGGTATGCTACCACCTCCATACTGCTGTGTTCAGTTTGTTCTGCTGCCCCACCTGTACAAAAAAGTCATTTTTATTTAAATCTAGAACATTACCTTACTTAACCCTATCGAAATGACTAAGCACTGATTTAAAAAAAAAAAAAGAGTAAAAAACCTGGATCATAGTTTAGTATTTGCTACCAAAGTTATGAAGTGAGAAATCAGAAGAGAAAGACTCTTTATAGACATCAGTAGCCCCCCAGAAGTATACCAATATTGATTTCGTTTGCTTGACCAGCTTGTTCTGGAAGAGGCTCCTCAGTAGGCTAAAGGGTTGTAATTTACCCAGAATACATAACAAATAAAGATCTAGACAGCTGTGAGCAGCTAAATGAGCTTTGATGTCTATCTGAAGTCTGCTCATGTATTGAATCCATCTTTGTGAGAGCAGCCTCAGGTAGCACTAAGGTCCACAGCAGAAATATACTGAGGCCAGAGTTTTCATATTTCAGAATGATCAGTAAAATGTTGAAATATGGTCCAAAGCAGACTGGCTTTGATGTTTCTTGCACCATACAAGGAGTTACTGTAGACTACACAAAATGATATAAAAATATGAACAAACTTAGCTTGTCCTCTGCAGAGAAGAAGCTTAATTTTTAATCAATTGTCTAGTTAGCTTACAATAATCCTTGTGTGGAGGACTGGCTGGTTAAAATAACTTCCTATCATCAAGCTGTTCAAAGTTCTCGGTTGTCCTATACTTCACACGACAGAAGCGCTATTTGGATCATCAGGTTTCTGTGGGAGATATAGCTGGGTGTCATCGGCGTAGCAGCAAAACAAAACCTTATGGATTATGCGGCCGAGTGGGAGTATGAGGAGGAGGATGAGTTGGTTATTGAGAAAGCTGAATTGGAAAGGTAGGAGTTGAGGCTTTCCAAAGCTGGATTTGGGTCGACAGAGCATAGAAATCTGGTTTTTCTGTGTTCGCAGCAGCAGGGTGAAGCAGTGGGGGTGCTGCCAAGGGTTTATTGATATTTTAAGGTGAAGCAGCACAGATGAAAATAGTGACTCTGGTTTTGAGATATGATAATGGTATCTTACCTCTATAACTACTGCAGTTTCATAAGATATATTACAC
The DNA here is from genome assembly GCF_001640805.2 of Lates calcarifer. Lineage (NCBI taxonomy): Eukaryota > Metazoa > Chordata > Actinopteri > Centropomidae > Lates > Lates calcarifer. Next base: position 10,089,400 of record NC_066854.1, read on the forward strand.
AATAATGAAAACCACTAAAATCTATATATTTTTACACCTGCTGTGCTAGACAAGCACAGCAGGTATAAAAAGCAGCAACAGTCAGAATACTAAAAGGGTTTGTATTTGTATTTGTATTCATATTTAATATGTTTGTCTTTGTTCACCTATGGTGCCTAAATGCAATGTCAAGTATCACAGCACTGATATTGAGATAATGATGCCAAAAAATTGTTTTGCTGTTGAAACATCTGTAAGCTTCAAACCACATGTTCTCAACAGCAGAGGTGTGTGTCTGTGTGTGTGTGTGTGTGTGTGTGTGCGAGCCTAGTGATTCATGCTTTTGTGTGTGCATTTGTGGGTGTAACAAAGCTAATCCTTTGTGTGTGTCTGGGAGAAATATCCCAAAGATGCACCTGCTGCAGGATAAATCCCCCAGTGTGTGTTCATGTCCTCTTATCTTCATTTTCTTTCTGTGAATCAGCCTCTCATTAGCTCAACAAAGACTCAATCACTCATTCCAGCACATATGTTACTATACATCTGATACTATGAATAGCTTATGAAGCATATGTATTTGCCTGTTTCGATATATTAACATCTTAATACAGTACCCTCATACAAAGATGTGTGTATCTTTATTTACTTGCTGTTTCACTGAATATGTTTTATTGCTGTATTTACTGGTTGTATCATCTTCATTACTCTCTGCACACCTCTTTTTCTCTTTAGCTACAGCGAAGTCCCCCACAGACATTATTAAAATTTCATCTGAACTTAGCTAATCTAAGAAAAAGCCACAAACATCATGCTGTGTGGTATGTAGAGAAATGTCCAACGTGAAGGGATACATGGATCAAATAATACAGTGCTGTTTTTCTAGCGTTATGAGAGAACAGCAGGGCTGCTCTCATGAGCGAAACTAATTAAACAAGAAAATGACAAGAATGAAACTCTTTCAAAAACTAAATTATTTTATATTTGATATGTGCTTTCATGCATTTCTTAATATATTTGAGAAAGGTTGAAGGAAGGAAATTATGAAAATAAAGAGGCGATCAATGCGTGTGGGACTAACAAGGACTAACCAGAAGAAAAAGCAGCCGTGAACCTGATATGTCAGTCTATTCATAAGCTATGCACTTAAAAGATACAGTAAAGAACATTTTGGAGGATGGGAAGGTCAGAAAACTTTTAAGTTCCAGAAAAAGAGTTTGTTGGATCATTGAACACTGTTAGAGGATTTAAGATTCTTTTTTTAGCTTCATTTTTCCATTATTTGCTGTAACTATTTCTGTAACCTTTTGCATGTAAATCACCATGAATGCCCATAAGGAAGACAACAACAAACGTGCACCATTATCTCCATCAATACAATTAATTTCCCCTCACTATGAAATACCCCACTGTCATACAAGCATGTTGAAATTCTGCAAAACTCCAGATGGTGCAGTTACAGTTACAGAAAAAGCATGTTTGAGGGCAGGACTTGGACTCATGCTCAAAATGAGTAACGAGCCCTGAAAATCAGGACTTGTGACTCGACTTGAGCACTGATGACTCAAACTTGGATGGGATTCAAGCACTGACTGGATTTGGACTCAGAAGTTGGCGACAAAGATTCAGACTTTTTTTTGTGTTTTTTTGTAATAGGCCATAATAATTTGGCATAAGATACTGATAGCTGTATTAGTACTGGAGCATATTCAGTTTTGTGCAAGCGCAGTATTCACCAGCTTAGACATAGATTCACATGCATACCGTTAGTGCTAAGACTCGACTGTGATTTATAGTCAAGAAATGGGGTCTCAACATGGTCTCAGTGGTTATGGCAAATAAATTGTGGTTATAGTGACAGTTCTGCATTTTGGGAAATTTGCTTATTTGCCTTTAGTTAGAAGACAAGATTGATATCACTCTCATATCTGTATGCTAAATATGAAACTACAGTCAGCAGCTAATAAGCTTAGCTTTATATAAGATTAATTTATGTTAAGCTAAGCTGACTGGCAGTTTGCTTCATATTTAGTGCACAGATTAGAGTCGAATCTTCTTATTTAATTCTCGGTCATTTGGAACATTTTTGCCTTTTGAACATCACTTCATGTGAACTGATTTCTTTGAAGCATACTGATGCCTTTACCACCACCACAGATACTGAGAAGCAACAAATCAACTTTGTCATTGAAGTGGATTCTTGAGATAGTGAGTCTATCCCTGACTTTTCCTTCTTACAGAGTTCTTGTTCCCCTTCATATACAGAAAGCTGTTTGATCACACTAACTTGCTTCCAGCCACAGCTATCATTGGTCTGATGACAAAATGGATCATAACACCACCATCCAGCTGCTATCAGACGGTGAACACCACATTTCCTGTTGGATGTGTTTGCTTACACTGGTGTTGCCTGTTCTCTAATACACCTGATATGAATCTAGGACGTCATGTGTTCAAAAGTACCCCAGAAAAAGTTAAATTATCCGATGGTGTGGACTTATACAAACACTGGCACAGTGTTGACTCAGTTTTTACACTCTCAGGATTAGCACTGATGATCCTGCCGCATGCTACACCATCCAACTCGCTGAGAAGTCCTCGCTTCTCCAGGTATATCTGAACACCTCGCTCCTTTCATCACGGCTGGCAAACCTGCCCGCTATCACATAATTAAATAAGATTTATATCATCACATAGAATAATTCTGTGTGGGCTGATGGTGAATGTTGCTATAGCCAACTTTCCCCCCTTTTTTGCACCAGCCCACTCACACAGTAATTGAGAAACTGGCATAACTCAATACACAAAAAAAATGTGGTGTGGGTGTGAAGATGTCCACGGTTGAGTGGCCAAATGCAACCCACTCAAACAGCCAATTGTGAAAGTACTTATCAATAAATTCCAATGGACATTTGTGACACAGGTATAATTGGCTTTGCATTAGAATGAAGTCAGATTTACATATATGATGAAAGATTGACGACAGATTGGTTGCATTTCACTTGGCTGCACATTTTCATTCACTTGTATTTTTAGCACTTGTGTGCAGCAACAGCTAATGAGATCATTTTCAAACTAATTTGAGGATGAGAATAATGTTTTTGTATTTTTGTATTCATAATATCAAAAAGAACGGAGGCGAATGGCAAATTCCTTCTGGTTACAGTAATTACACTAACTGTTCTTCAGTGTATTAATAGGCCTAACTCTGATGATACTTTCAGAGGGAGGAAGGCCTCACAATAACTTGCGTCACAGCTTTAAAAAGCCTTGGCTGACAGTGTAAATTTAAATGCCAGTATAACTATGCAGCATGTGAATAATGTTTGCTGCTAAGAAAAGGTGTCTTCTTCCTTCCTGATTTGACTGGACTAATTTGCTAACTATCAGGCGCTCAAAAACCTCCGCCAACGCCCGCGCCACTCTCCAACTTACACCCAAAGAAATTGTTCCTAACACTTTACACTCAAGTTAAACCTTGGCCTTTGCAAACTTATCCCAAAAGTTTTGGAATCAACTGTGTTTTTTTTGCTAGTTTTATAATTATGGCTACAAGGTGATAATCATCTAGTGGCAGAAATCCCAGATCTGGATCGTCACCAAAGGCGAATCAATTGTTGCCAGAGTCCAAAGCCAATCTGTCCACCAATATCCGCTGAAAGAAGTTCATACAGTTTTAAGATACCCTAATGAAAACATAACCTTTCGAGGTGGATATAAGAGCTAATTATGCAGCTGAACTCAAATGAAATATAGAAATTAAACCTGTAGCTCTGTTTTTGGATGCAGGACTGCAACATGTTTGAGAAGGTGAGCTGTTTTTCAGCTGCTGGATGGCTCCAAGTGAATAGAGATGTGGTTCTCCCTTATGGCATCTATAAAGCATTACACAGTCTCCAATGTGAAATTCAAAGAGAACACAACCAAAAGTAAGTTATCAGGAGTGTGGAGGTTTTTAGGAGCTGGACATGCCAAGAATTCACAAAAATGTTTGACTAGGAACTAAAAAAAGACTGCTTTAGTAGATGTAATCCAAACATGTCCTGCCAGCTGGAAAAAAGCGATCACATAGAGGACAGGCTGCAGATATTTCCTTGCAATGACTGAAAAGTGCCTCGATTTATATCTTGCAGCTAGTCCAGACATGCTGTCACATGATCTTATTGACTGTGCAGAGGTGTGGATAAACATCACGTCAACCAAAAAGGAACTTAGTCACAATATTCGCAGCTCTGAACCTGTGATGAAGACGTTTCAGCAGACTCCTTCGTCGACTCTGTAGACCTTGTATTGATGTATGACAAGACACCCGCCACTGTTCAGTTGCTCACGCCACATGTTCAAGGCATTATGGGATGTTGTACTGGCAGAGCAGAGGGCTGATGGAAGACAGTCGCAATCGCCCTCTCCTCATTAGATGCAGGGCTGACTCTGCTCATTAGGCCGGCGGCAGCACGGTGGGGATCTATTCTCCTGAGGTGACCAAAGGTGCTTACACAGACCTTCCAAGTCTCAGTAATGATGCCCCAGACCTGTCACTCTTGTCACAAGACTGACATGACCTTTTTCTGGCTCATGTGCTGAAGGAAAAAAAAAATCCTAATTTCACAGGATGAGGCAAGAGAAGAGCAGTTTTGCCCCCCAGAATGTGAAAATCTGCCCAGTTTTGCATCAGCACTCACTGTGAAACTTTCTAAGCTGTTGATCCACTTTTAGCAAAAGTCAACAACAGACAGTTTGCTGTGAATTTATTGGTGATTTAAGTGATTGCAATTCAGGTTTTAATCTAAGCACAAAAGCCAGACCTTGCCATTAAGACCTATGAAATGGAGGCATGCTGAGCAGCAACACAGCAGCTGAATAGATGTCTGGAAGCAATCAATGAAAGATGGCTGATCAATGGTCGCAAAATGAAAAAGGAGATGAAAAGATGTCTTTTAAGGCTCATGAAAGGGGAACTTGTCGGAGGGCGTTTTGTTCAGCTTTCCATTTTTAACCTCAATCATCTGAACACAGCATAAATGAAAGGGGGAAACGGTAAGACTGTAGCCTACTGTGGCTTTCTTCCTCTGATGTCAAGTGCCGCCAGAAATCTCATGTGGCTGTAACATTTTAATGTATGAGGTGTATGTTTTGTTCATGCCATATACATGTTTGTCTTCAAGTGGGGGTTTTTTTTGCACTTGACTTTTTCTCGAGATCCTCAACAGTTTTTTGTTTCTGCACAGACAAACATGCTGACACAGCCTGCTGTAAAGTGCAGAAGAAGAGGATCTTAATGATAATAAAATGTAGATGAGATCACATCAGTCCTAAATTGCATTAGGTACAGATGCCTTGTAAAGCGATGTGGTCAGATCCAGCCCTCACAGGGGCCTTTCCAAACAAAGCCTGATTGTAATGGGCCACATGAAGTGCCAATTTAGCCCCACACGAGCTCTAACATACAAATGAGAGCGAGCTACAGCGAAGACATACATTAATCCTAGCCAGATTGGGGACTGTATGAATTATGCTAAGAACCTTATCTGTTATTTCCCCTGATCTCCTGCTGGGTGAATTGATTGTGTTTTTGGTCTTAATCCGCAGCATGCCATGCATCTTGGGAGACAACCAGGGAGCCATCTTGAATAAATAGAATTTGGACTTGACAAAAGCCATCTCCAGCTGAGCAATGAGAAAGCATCCTTTTACCACTGCACATCCCCTACTACGCCGAGTGGCATCAGAAAATGGCCAGACATGGTTTACATGGTATTGTCATATCGATTTTTGTGTTACACTCTTCAGCTGCAGTTTCACTTGGAGTATCATTTGCGTACGTGACACTCATCAGGATGGAAAAGCCCATTTTGGAAAACGCCGTCTGTTGCGGCGGCCCTCAAGAAACATTTCTGTGCAACCAGAGAGGGTGTTTTAATGAGATTAATTAGATCGCTTATGAGTGATGGTCCTCTACCAATTACCTGGGCCATAATACCATTTTCCTCCACCCAGGGCGTCGCGCTCTGCCGAGCGGTGCCAGCCTTCTGCAAGCACGAGGCTTCAGCAGGAAATGATTAATCATCTCATCACCATCCCAAGAGATAATGTGACAATAAAGACAAAAGCCTCTCATCGGCTGTGGCTGTTTAAAGCCAAGGCTTGCTTCCTAAACGTCAACTTCAGAGTTCAATTAGACGATACGGGTCCAGCCTTTTAGAATACACGTTTTCTCGATGTTGTAACAGCACCGCAGAGGTCTGACTGGAGGTCCAATCCTTTTCTATAATGAGGTTCTGCAGTTCACATTCCACCAAATGACAGAATATCAGAGGTGCTTTGGCAAGACAGAGACGGTGCCGTTCCTGTTTTTCATTCCTGAAGGAGCATAGCGGGGGTACGGCCTCCCTCGGCGTCTATTTCCTTTTCCTTGCTGAAGGGCAGGGAGGGTCACAGACACAGAGGGATCACAGCAGAGAGTATGGCAGCCAGGAATCAAACCACAGCAGGATTCAGCCACGGATTGGAGAGCCGGCGGCTGCACGCAGCGCACTGTGCAGGCTTTTATTGGCCCTTCTCCATCACACCTGTCACACAAGATTGGGTTTGTAGAAGCGCTTCCTTCAGCTGAAAAGGCCAAAGTAGATTATGGGGGCAGGCGAGGTTGAAATGGAATAACCAATGGAACGGTGCCAAATATAACGCCTTGCTGTCTGAATGCAAATCATGATTGAATTATGAATGATTTGTATAGTTTACTGTCAATTGTTGCCTGGTTGGAACAGCACTTGCACACATTTTCATGTCACAGGCCTCTAAAAGGACACATTTTGTCAGCACAACCTATGGGAGGGTAATACTGAAAATGAAACCTACAATTACAATAATCATTTTTATACATAATATTCAGTCTTTAATTGAGGAATTTCCTATGGAATTGAGTTATAGTGATATTAATCTATTTCTCAATTTGCTTTGGACCCCCATGAGTCCTGTCAAGGCCTCTGGAGGTCCCCTGACCCATATTGAGAAATGCTCTGATGTTAGCATGTTGGAGGTATTGTATTGCTCTTTCTCTTTTTGACATCTCAGTGATTTCTTACTTCCCTCACCTGTCAAAAATATGCTGTATAGTTTAATTTTTTTAAAGTAATTTTCTCAAATAGCTGCGCACTGTAGTTTTTAGCAAACATTACATCAGTACAGGTAAATACTGTTTTTGCTGATGACTATTTTTCAGCTGCAGATTAATACACATTTGGTGCTCTAGTGAACATTCACAGCAGCTAATAATATTCACCAAACCATATTTGATTGAGGGTAGTTAGCTAACCTGCTCATCAAATAAAATGCACATCACTTTTCTGTAGCCTTGCTAGCTTTTGCATTTGTACTGCAGAAGTGAAGAAAAGTAAACTGTACAAACACTGTATAAACCTGTAACAAATTTGCAATTTGTCTTCACTCTTTCTTGTATTTTCAGTTTCAAATATAAAAATGATTTACAGATGCAAACTCTACATCAAGCTAATCTCCCTCCCACAGAGGAATAAGCTACATCAGGCAAGACACAGTACTTATTAGTAGGATCAATTCATTGTTACTTTTAGTCGGAAGAAAAATAGATGTGCCATATTTCTGAGTGAAACCAAATATGTCGGTGGTGTTATGTTACAAGAAAGATTAAAATCAAATCTGTGAAATTTGATTGGATTGCAAAAGAAATGGGTGTGGCTCAATATTGCAGATTTGAAGCTGTAGGACTGCTCACCTCCACCCAAACACTGTTGTTAAAATCAGGGTTGAATGAATAAATTAGACCTAAATCACATTTTTTGGACTCATAAACAACACACTGTATGATAATAATAATACTGCTCTGCTGGCTGCCTATAATAGCAGTCAAGTGTGGTTTTATGTGGTGGGGTTCCATAAATTTAGTCAATCATATTTGAATCGATACATTTTTTAACTGCACCTGAGTTCAGGATGCGTTAAAGTACAATCAAATTGAATGTTTCACATTTTACAAGAAGAGAAATGAGAGGGATTTTGGAGAATGTATTCTTCATATCACTGTGTCTTTCAAGGCCATGAGATCACTGCTGTGGTGTTTCTTCAGATGGCGCTATTTTTCTTTTCTTTTCCTATTCTGTCTGTCTCGATACTGTGATTTTCTAACTGTATGTCATTATTTCCGCTACATATTTGCCCAGCTAATTTTAGGCCATGTGACGTTCACTGTATGCTGTGTTGCTATGTAACCTGTTGAAACTGAGGCAAAGATGTTGATTGAGCTCGATGGAAAAAGTGAGTCTGGTTTTGCTCTGATGCTGACTGGGGCTGGGTTAGACAGAGAGCAAACACGCGGACCTCTGCAACCGTCCGTCCATGTTTGAGTCCATCTTTATTACTGTCATCACCTGCGGAGGTAATGTTTTTCCTCTGGGCTGATAGGTTGTCCAACGCAAACAGTGTCATGCGGCTGCAGCGCTGCTCTTTACCCAGCAGACCCTCTGGGAGGAACATGAAGACGTCTTCATCTGGGCGCTGCCTCATTATGGCTCCGTCTGACAAACACACACCACTTCCTCCCTCTTCCAATATACACTCTTCCTCTGCCAAACACACACGCTTTATTTGTGTAACGCACGGGAAACACACTCAGCTACACTTTCTCTCTCCCGCACACACACACCTTTTGGGTGTAATAAAACAGCAGATCAGAGTCATTGGCTGCTGACAGGGACTGACACTGAAACCTGCTGTTGTTGGAAGGCTGCCTGGGAGATGTTCATTACTCACAAAGCTTGTCGGTTTGGACAGGAGAGGAACAACGGTCTTATTAAGTGGAGACCTGGAGCAGCCGTAGGGGAAATACACATACACCCACGCTCGCACCCACATGGGCTCAGAGAAAGTTTGAAGCTGTGGCTCCAACCGAGCGCTCTGATAGGCCGAGAGAAGTTGGGGCTGCCAGAAAAATTCAAAACTTTCCCCGGCGATGGCGGAATCTGCTGAGCTTGGAGTTTGACACGGCTGACAGACAGACAAATCGTGACACGACAACATCTGCGACACCGACGACAGAGCCTTGGCGCCGAGAGGGGAAGTAAAATTCTGCTGCGGAGGAATGTGACGGCCTCATTTTCACAGGGAGCCTGCTGATATTGATTGGAGTTTCTGATGTCTGTCTGGCTCATTGTATAACTCTCACAAGAACAGACTCAATATTCCCGACATTGCTGAACCTGAAGCCTTGTTTCCATAGTAACTCTGCTCTCCGTCTCTCTAAACATAGCCCTCCTGACTGACTTTAGCTCTGTTCAGATCATCAAGCACAGCTGAAGAGGAGGTAGATGCGTGGACATGGACAATAATGTTCCTGACTTGAGGCGATGAAACGATTTGCTAGCTTGTCAGAACAACCAACGTCTTGGTGTATTTACAGTCCAAACCGTGGTTAAAGCAGCAGAGGAACAGAAGGAGACGACATGAAACAAGATGAAAAGAGGTTTTTATTTCACTCGGGGAGCGTTCCATCCATCTTCCAAAAAAAGGAAGATTTACAAGCTGCCACTTGTTGCCAATGAGGACACTTGGTTGTGTTTCCTGCTGTAGAGTTTTAATCACAAAGCCCCCAATTCATCTCTCACCTGCTCCTTTTCACCAAGTTTGCAAAATCTTAAAATAGCAGCATCTTTTCTAAACAACCTGCTCCATTTCAGCCTCAAGCAAAAGGGGGCCGTCATAAATCAAAACTACCGCACTCGTGACGGTTCGGGGACGAGAGGGGAGTTGGCTGAATTTGCATTTGATGTAGTCTTCCCTTTTTTTTTTCTTTTTCTTTTTTTTTTTTTTGTTAAGGTAAGTCTCCACAGACACAGCATCCCCTGCAGTGGCACGGCAGTGATACCATCGGAACGTGAGGTAGGAGAAAAGTAGGGATCTGGCCTTTCATCCTGATCTGTCACAGTGAACGGCGTTCCTGATACTTTAATGTGGGTTTTGTCTTTAGAGAATCATGATGCATCCCCATCCAAGCTGTCAGAAATCATGTCAGCGAAGATTCAACAATTTGATTCAGGATTTTACACCTATACAACCCTTACTAAACCTTTTATGTTGTTTCATTTCCTGATGAAGAACCTGCTGATGTCTGACGCAACCTTGGAGGCGGCAACGCTCTTCCTCATCCGGCTCCGTTCCTTGGCTTGCTGAGCCGTCCTCTGCGGAGAGAAATGGAACATGATGTAAGAGGTTAAATCTGCAGTCGGCGCTGAAGAGAAAAAGTGAGATCAATATATTGAGCATCTCTAGATTAAAGTGTCTGCGCGGTGGCATAAACAGCGAGAGGATCCCCTTATCAGAACGCGCAGTTCTCCACATCAGTTTATACACGTCAACATGCGAGGCATCTCCTTCCAAACTGACACCCACTCTGACAAAAATGCTTTCTGGCGTGAAAGTAAAGCACATTTTAGGCTACAATAAAAGAAGCGTTTTATTTTGAAACCTCTGCTCTCAAATCAGTTCTGTTCTTAAGAGGTGAACAGTCTGATTATGAAATATTGACTGAAGAAGCTCAAGAAGGAAAATGTTCCCAAGACAGATATATAGCACTTTGCTACAAATGCTATATATCAACATGTCATACAACCACATCATGTGATGTTATTACGGACAATATATAGCTCTGTGAGAGATGGTATGACTTTTGATCAATGTGTTTGATCATGTATCACATTACTGCCATCACACATGATCCTCAACATGAGTGATGAGACTTTCTTTTTGTACGTGGATAAAGGAGAGGTCCATCCACTGTGCACCTTAAATGTTAGATAAATTGCTTTTGCCCCCTTTAAAGCCCTTTGGCTGCAGAAGCCGGTGTTGTGGTTGTTATGGGCGCAGTGATGCGGAGCGTGCACGTACGGCTTTGTGGCAGACGGTGCAGAGCGTCTGCAGGTTGTCCAGGGAGCACTGTCCTCCTCCGCTATAGACGGGCCGGATGTGGTCGACCTGCCAGAAATCCCCTTCGACCGGAGCGCGGATCATTTCATTCAGCTGGAAGCACACACAGAATGAAGCAGTGAGAGTCTCAGTACACTGACTACCCTTGGATGTGTTCACATTCTGCTCTAAATTGCCAAAAACAAGCTGCGATTGCACTGCCCTCCCAAACCATCCATCTATGCTAAAGTTAATTTTTTGAACTGATGTGATTTCTTTACTAGAGCTCAGGCTTACTGGTTGCTGTAGTGACCTAAATTGTTGTTTTACAGCACACAAACGCAACAGGCACACACACACACAATCATTCATATTAAACAAATCTCTGCAGCGCAGGGGCACTTCTGCAGTGCGCCTCACAATAAAAGAAGATAAAAACAAATAAGACAGGGAGGAGCATAAATGGCAGAAATCTACAACAGGATATAATGAAAACAACATGCAGGAGAAGGCCTCTGATAAAGGTTTAAATACTGAGATTAATGTAAGCCTGTGTGATTGTGAGGATAAGACCAGTTGATGAAAACAATAATTGCACCAAATCAATGACAGTGAACTTTGGCTTTTTGTTATCCATCACTAACAGACACCTCGGGTACAGCCATATAAATCATCAAAATGTTTATGGCCTACATAAAGGCAGCTGTAGGGAAACTTCATCAGTGAGTACTTTAATTCTGCCAGACAAAGACATAGAAATTAGGTTAAATAACCCACAGGGAATAACATGCTATGATAGGATACATACTCCTAAACTCCTCAACTTTTACTGACTTTTTGTTTTCTAAGTAATCCAACAGGTTTAAATGGTTTATTTTGAGAAGTAGAAGAATTTGTAACATGAACATTGTAAACATTAGCATGTTGACACTGTCATTGTGCTGTCATTTGCTGTCACTGTCATTTAGCTTAAGGCACTGCTGGATCTATGGGCTTGTTCAAACTGCCATCCCAAAATCCACAAAATCAGATTATATCCAGACTGATTTTAGAAAGTGTGGACAGCTAAAAAACCTGAATGTGATTTTTGCAAACAGATTTTACAAAAACTTTTTAGTCACTCACAATGCGACACACAACAACGTCAAATCTAGAGTCACAGTAGCTGCGTAGTTAATGACACCTGTGTTGTTACTATATTAATCCATGCAGAAAGGTTGGTGATTGGTTGGACACGCAAATCTGATTTGATCCCAAATAACAGTGTGGACAGTCTGTCCTAAAGATCTGATCTGAGAAACCCCTGTCTGCAGACTCTAAGTCTAGTTTAGGTCTTGATGCCAGTAATGATTTATTTCATTATTGATTTATCTCTGTTTTGGTTTAATTGATTAGTCATTAAGTCTAAAATGTTAAAATGCCAGAAAATTGTAAAAGGTGTTTGCCACAATTTCCCAATGAGTCCAATGTAAAGAATACAATGTGCTTGTTTTGTACAATCACACAGGACGAGATGTAGGTAAAAGACATTTTATACTAGGAATCTGAAAAGAGATAGTGAAGAGGAAAAGACAGAAATAGAAAAAGGAAGACAGGAATACAGACTAAATGAGAGAACACGGACAAAGCAAGTGGAGGAGCAAGAGATGATTGAGAGAATTAGAAACAGAGAAAGAGAAGCCTGATGGGAAGAGTTCAGGGCCAAAAATCCATTTTCCTGCTTTGAGTGCCACTCTGCCGACATTAAGGCAGCGAGCTGGAATTGATCCCAACAGATTTAAAGACCAGGCATGCTCACAGGGGCAGAGTTCACGTCCCTACACAAACTCACACACACACACACATTCACACATTTCAGTCAATTGAACCTGCTTTTGTGCCAAAACCATGCACCCTGCTACACCAGACCCCACTACTACACACTTAGACACACCAAAATTCTGCTTACAGGCACCTAAAGGCCATAATACGAACCAAAAATCCACACACAACACACAGCAAATACGCCAATACACACATGCCAAAATACTCACACACCAAAAGGGACCCCAAGGTACACATAAAGACCCATATACACATGTACACACACCAGGAAACACACACACACACCAGAACCCCCAGTATGAACCAAAGAATGAGCCTATAATCTTGAGGCTCCTCCACCGCTGCGGCGTCTTATCATGTGGCTGAGTTTGTTTCCTCTAAAGCTCGGTGCATCGATTGGCGCTGATGCTGCTGCCGGCGGCACTAGGAAGGAGGGTGAGTGTGAGTTTGTGTGTGTGTGTGTGTGTGTGTGTGTGTGTGTGTGTATAAGGGGGGGTGGGGGGCTGGCTTTGCAGGATAACAGCCAACCAAATCAAACAGGCTTACTGGTCGAGGCCTGGCACTGGGAGAAAAAATCAATGGCCCCAGCAATCCATTTACTGGGAGCTGGCCCCTTAGAGTGCAGATCAACCTGTGTGTGTGCGTGTGTGTGTGTGTGTGTGTGTGTATGTGTGCGTAGGTGGGTGGGATAGAGAGCACAGGGCACTTTTATTTTTGCAGTTTCACAAACACAAAGACAAAAAATTGCTTTCCTTGTCAGATATTTAGCTCACATCAGGAGGCTGGTGTTAGCCAAGATGTGTGTATTGTAGCATGTTATAATGCTGTGAATCCAATACAGTGGTTACCCTATTACATACAACATTATTGGCTTGTTAATGCTAATCCAACAGTGTGTGAGGAGATGCCTATTGTTGTAGCAGATTGAGCTAATTCTAAATACTTTATATAAAGTCAGGTAGTTCAGTCCAGTGGTTTCTGACCTGGAGGTTAAGACCTTTCCAAAGAGTCTCAAGATAAATCTGAAGGTTGTCAGATGATTAATGAGAAAGAGAGAGAAAATAAAACTTCTGCCACCCAAATTTGTACTTTTTATTTGACCTTTTATCTAGTCTTTGCTTTTTGTGGGATATTGGATAATTTGAAATCTTTGGGCCTCCAGTAGTTATTAAAATGAAATCATCTGAGAAGTTTAAAGGTAAAATTTATTATAAGGTTATTGAGTTTTTTTAAAATGTAAAATCTAAAACCTAAAAATGAACTACAGAAGTAACTATAGATTAAAAAAAAGATCTTATATCATTGTTTATTCATTTTTTTTACAGTTTTAGAAACCATTAACCAACACCATTTCCCATAAGTCCTAGATGTTTGTAGGCTACTCTGAATTTGGAAGTCAGAGCTGGCAATGACTTGGACAGTAATGTGTGTGCAACTGATTTAATGAGACACAAATAAACAGTATATTACTACAGTTTTAAATACTGTTGATGCGCGGGGCAGCCATCTTGGATTTTGAGGTTCTTCTGACTTCCCGAGTCAGAAAACCAACTTCAGGGGGTGTTCCAGTTGAAATTTTGGAATTGTAATTCCTTTCTTTGTCTGTAGTTTGTTTTTTGTTTTTTTTTAATTCGTGTGGTCTCCTTTTATATGTATTCTGTTTGTTTTTGTCATTTTAAAGGTTTATTTCTTATTAATCACCTGTATTACTGGTCCTCATTCATCTACTATATCTATAATGGAAATTATTTATTTTCCTGTTTACACTAAACTTGTTTTGATACTTAAGACATTCAATTTTGTTAAAAGCTCTACTTTGTTTCCTCTGCTTTGACGTCCAACCTGTTTGAGTGACAGCTGGGCGAGCCAAGTGTTCTCCAACATCTCTTTGCGCTGGGAGGGCGGGGCAGCGCGGACCTTCAGGAACAGGTCGTGGGCGTGGAGGCCGCAGAACTGACAGATGCCCTGCTCCGCCTCCAGCACCCGCGAGCGCATGTATGTCTGGCTGGAGCGCAACTGGAACTCCTCCTGGCACCTATAGGTGGGGAGAACATGGACTCATCTGGACACGAATCAACACACTTTTACATTTCTACTTTCATGAACAAAGAACGTCTTTATCATCTTTTTCCTACTGTAGCTACATGTGTTGAATTGAAAAAACATCCAGGCACAGAGGAGTGAAGTCTCTCACCTTGACTCATTGACCTGTATCTGGCTCTTGAAAACCACTTGAGGAAATTGAATTTCTACCTTAAATAGGTAGCAAGACTAAAAGGATGCACAGACACAACGCATTTTATCAGTTAGAAGAATTTAGCAGACAATCTTATTCAGACTGACCGTGTGAGAGCAGGAGAGGAAAGGCACAGGGTGTTACTCAAGGACAGAAACACATTGAAACATTCTTTATATTGGTGTGAATGTAGAAATTATGAATTGAAGATGTTGAAACAACTATGACAGGAAAGGATAAGGCAATGGACCATTATAACTATAAGAGATGCAGTCTGATCTGATGATTACAATGTCTTCTAGTCATCAGCAAACAGTATTCTTCCTACAAAGCAAGCCAAGGTGAAGTCAACATTATACTGCTGTGTTTCTGAGTTTCAGTGCACAGGCTCTGACTATAATTGAATTTCTAGGTGCCAGATGGGTGGGCTTTGGCACAGAGAACAGCGAGTAGTGGAAAGTTTAAGAAATGACAGACACAGACTATTTGAAAGTTAATTTAACATGCTCTTCTCTGACTGACATCATAGCAAAGATTGTCTGAACTGTTCCATTGCAGTAAACTCCACCCATCTGGTGTCCCATGCAGGGAACACTAAGATTTACACGCATCTGCTATTTGACACAAGTAGGCTCCATACTTTTTATAACTCTTTGTGCAACTTTCAACTTTTTAAAAAAGACCTGGAAGCATCCAATTTATCCCTTGAATTTCCCTTGACTGTATTCAGTGTCACAATACCTGTGGCTGCAGAATCGAGTGTCCCAGGCCCCGCCGGTGGTGGAGCAGGCCTGCTGGCAGGACAGACACAGAGGGACACCCTCGCTGTCAACAGCCTGCAGGTAGCCGGACTGTGGTGATGGCTGCTCCTCCACTGCCTTGCAGGGCTCCTTGTCCTGCCTGCAGAGACAGAGACAGAAATGGATTACATTTAGACACTGGTTGGGTTGGGTTCAGTCTTTGGCTGCTCATTCTCTTCTTCTCACAATATACCAGTGTTGGAACCTAAATAATCTAGGTTGTAGATGGATATATAAAGTGTCAAAAAAAAAAAGAAAAGATTTGTTCCCATGTGAGACGTTGTATGGGGGTTGTAGCTTAAGCTAAAGCACTTGAAGCAGTTCAAGTGTCAGCTGAAGCACTGAAAGGATCTAAAGTGTCTATTGAATTATATAAAACTAGTGCCCATCCAAAATGTGTGCCTGTGGGTAAGGGCTGATTGCTTAGCCTGCGTTAATCCAGCTTGCAGCCTTCTCAAGAGCAATGTAAGCATGCAAACAACTTCTCAGCAGCCAGTCTCAGCTTTCAGGACAACACAGCAACAATGTAGTATAGTGGGACTGTCTGGTAGTCGCCACTTAACAAGCTGGTCAAGTCAGGGCATGTAACATTAAACATACAGAATGTATAGAGATACAGAGCCACCCTGTAAATGTGTAGCCTCTAGATTTAGAAACCTGTGCACACGGTTTATAAGTCTCATCCAAAAAACCTTACAGTCAACCCTGCACTTCCTTGGGTTCTAAGCAATACACCTAACCTCTGCAGTTAGATTGTATACAATTGTACAAAACATTAAAGGGGCATACTACTATTTTTACTCATTAAGTTCATTTTACTTGTCACAGCAAGTTCAAATTCAGCATAATGTCAATGTCCACAGCAGTGTTGAATTGAGACAAGCTTAACACTGAACAAAATGGCAAAGTACAGAACAGACTGGAAATAATAAGTGCATGACAAAAGTGGTTCTCTCAGAGAGTCACAACATCGATTTTACACATAAAGGTCATTTTACTTGTCATGGAGAGCACTATTCAGTCCCTGTGAACTGTGGTACAATGGCCTCTGTGGCTCTGGAGAAGCGGAGAAGCCTTCTAAAGTCTGAGAAAACGACCCTGAAGATGAGGGTCATCGTGAGTTAGGCCTCAGACTTTAAATAGTTGATAGAAAATCTGTTACAGACCAGAGGCATGATGTTTAAAAGATGAAGGTACTTAACAGACAGAAAGGGTTTAACTGAAGATACTAGAGGGGTGCATGATGGTAAAGTAGAATCCAGTGTTTTCAAAATCTGACGAATGCTATGCGCTAAAAGTCAGGCTTTCTTGGCCTCTGTGCTTCTTTAATATGTCCCTTGCAAGTCCTCATACATTTTTTGGAAATGTGATAATAAACTGCTGGACCCCCCTTTAAAAAACTCTTTGCATCAGTGTGGTTAGCACGGCATGACTCTATGTACTGTAGAAATATAAATGATCCAGAATTTATTGGGCTAACAGGTAAACACAGAGGGAGTGTTGAATTTGCATTGAGAGTAAACAACAACTACAGAAAACTTAAAAGGAGGCAGATCAGGATCAGGGAGATGTTTTTGTAAAATATGATAAAATATATTCTGAATCTAGGGAAATTAGATATAAAAGTCTGTCTCGAATATAAGCCTGGTTATTTGAGAATGCATGAATGATTGGTGTACATGCTAATACTGTATGTCTCAGACTGGGCAAACCCATTGTCAAGAAATGACAGAGCTATTTCCAGTATCAAGAGATATGGTATGGTACATATGACGCCATATAATACATGTAAAAAGAAGTTACCTTGACTCACCTGACATCAATCTGTGACTCAATGTAAAGCTCAGTTCTTTCAACATCAGCAGAACAGCAAACATAGCTCAATATCTATTTATTCAAGAAGTAGAGTAGAGAGACATGTGGCTGTGTGTTTATTAAATGTGTACATACTGTGTGTACATACATGATGGAGATGCAGAGCACTTCAAGTATGTGTACGTGCCGTGCCCGTCCTTTTGGCAGAGGACAGTGAGTTTGGGCATTTGCCATGTTGTCGCAGCAGGGTGCTAGAGCCACGTTGGAGGGGACAGATGGACTAAATTCTCTTTCCCCATGGTTTACAATTCAGACAGACAGAGAGAGGAACAAAGAGCCAGAGAGACAGAGCGCTACAGAGGGAGATTTAATCATTGAAATGGAGAAGAAAACCCTCTAAAAAAGGAACCTTGCTGCTTCAAAGTTGAGAAGATACCAAAAATTGGAAGTACCAAGAGACAAATGCTGTGCCAGCAACGTCTAGTAGATGAAAGAGAGACCGAAATAGACTTTTTACTGGTGTGCCCAAACTGAGAATGGTGAAAACATGGTGCTTAGGAAAAAAAAAGAAAAGAAAAAAAAAAAAAAAATCAACCCAGAAATGGTTTGCTGGTGACTGTGAATGTTGAATGCATCAGCCGGAAACTACAATCAAATCAAAGAAATGGAAACATATTCATGAATGTACAGTATCTTTGTTTTAACTAATTAATATACGTACTTAATGTGTAGCTTCAAAGCCATTCAGATTTATATATGCACAAAGCATCTGAGTATGTTAGCAGCTCCACATCACAGCATGAGGTAACCCTCTGAAAACTCATACTTCAAACCCCAGAAATCACGCAACATGCCTTCAGCAAACGGCACACAGCCTGCTAATGTTTACCGCCGCGGCTCAGCTCTGATGCTTTATACCAAAGGAAACCGAAGGCGGCGGAGGGGAAGGAGATCTGACGCCGCTAAGTCCACCTGTCAATCGATAGAGTGCTCGCTCTCTGTTGATCAGGAGGCAGAGTTTATTTTATACATTTTAATTTGTCACTTTCTGTGAACAGCGAGGCGACTACACTGCACAGGTTTATTGGGGAAAATCCAGCTAATTTCAGTTTAAACTATAAAATGAAAGCAATACATTCATCATATTTACCTTTCTATTGGTGAAAACTAATAAGCATAGGCTATTTTCCATAATATTAAACTATTCTTTTAATTAGTTGCCATGTGTGTGTGGCTGGCAAATAACACCTGTTACCACTGATAAATCTAAGAGGAAGACATAAAAGTAAAGTTTAGAGACAGATAGACAGAAAAGAAAATATCCAATAACTTGAGCAGCAGTGATGAAAACATGTGAAATATTGAACCCACAACTAAAATATTAAAGATTTTTGTTATCAGACCAATATTTTTAGTTTCTAATTTAATTAACAAATACTAAAAACTTTTTCCTGTGATGAAGAGAAACCTATAGTCTTACTGCATTTTCAGATTATTTGTTCATGACATTACTATGGTAGTAACTAGCACATAAGCTAACTGTTGCTACATGTTTTTTAAATAAGAAAAATTGTTATATAATCAGATTATCAATTCATGTCATTAGCATGTTAGCTAGACAGCAATGCTACCTTTTGAGTTCACAGGGAGTCACAGTTACAAGTTATAAAATCATCTTTTCATGTTGTCAGCAGCTTCTTCCGAACATGTTTTTCCAAGGTACTTTTTCCTTGTTCCCCCAGCTGTACACAGCTATATGATGTGCAAATGCAAAAATTCTGGATAGCACCTTTAAGACACTGCATGGACTGTCACAGACATTTTGAATGTAACACCAGTTGCTGTGTACATGTATGCATACATGTGTGAGAGTGTGTGTGTTTGTTGCAGGTTTCCATAGTGATATCCCCCTCCTGGGGTGAGCTGGCCGCTGCATCTCACCAACTAGATTGTATTATGGTCTATATTTACTGTACTAACACACTCAGTGGGCCTTTGTGCCTCTCCCACAAGGCACATACAGATCTCCATGGAGACAGCTGAGAGAAGGAAAATGAAAATACACCAAATCCCAAAAAGGAAACCACGTGATGAGACAAACTACCTTCATGTACAGACCACAAAACCTCAGCTCTAGAAACCGCAAACAAGACTGGGTATGATTTATGAAATGTTCAAATACAGTATGTACAGAATATAGCAAATGCATAGCTATCAGCTGGAGGTGAATTCAAAAGTATAGATTTTAAACTTATCACTTATATAAAACTTTGAGCCTAGGGGATATTATTTAAGACTTGAGGACAGCTTGACCTTTCCTGCCCTGAACATCCACCCACACATCTGCCCCTTTAACCTACCTCTCTGAAGCAGGCGGTGTTAGTGAAGAGGCAGACCTCCTCTTTGTGAAGAAGTTTTCCTTGGTGACCAGTCGGACGCTGCCTCCTTCCTGCTGGGCCTTGCTCAGGGAGGCCTGGGCTACTTCGTCTCTACTGAGGTACCTGTGAAAACGGGATAAACAGGGCTGTGAGGGAATGGAGGTTTTGTAGGTGTTATATAACCAGATAGCTTGATGAAGAGAGCATGGGGGAGTAGTTGCAAGAAGATGGATTCATAAACCCTCCCTTGATAGCATTAGTAAGAGGTAAGATAGGAAATTTAATGTTGCTCAAGTCTATTGGTAATCTTCTCGGGACTGCTGTAGTCCTGGGACTCACCCACATCCCTGTAACACACACCATCACCCAGAGAACTGCCGAAACTCTACAAACGGCCTCAGTACACAGCCAGATGCACTTTTCTATTTTTCTTGGCACCAATCTGTGCTTAAATGCACAAATTCTTCCTTTCAGTGCTTATTTTCTGTTCTGTTTGTGTGCTTATATTCTGTTTGTCCTCTTCCCCTGCTGAATCCCATTACTATTGCTGCTGCAGCAATCTAATTTCCCCACAGGCATCGTCAATCATCTAATCTAATCCATCTACCCCGCCGCTGTTTTTTATGGCCCTTGTAATACAGATGCTAGGTGTGCAAGTCGAAAATTGCGCGAAACACTACATGTCAATCTGGGCAGGATTAAAATGACCCCAGGATGTCAGAGTTGACATGAAATACAGGAGAGGAGCTTGGGGAAAAAATCACTGACTTGTTTGTTCTGGGTCTAAGAAAATGCTTGTGGTCTGTAGAGAAAAGAGACCAATAACCACACGTCCCCAGGTAACAGTAAGGCTTTCCAAAGAGGGATTACGTAAGAAAATAATGGTCCTGATAGAGCAATTATCCTCTCTTTCCTCCTCCACAGGGAGATCAGAGGTCACACTTATCGGTCCTACATCTGGTGCCTTGCTCAAAGAGACACTGGCAGTGTGGATGTTTGCTGACTCTTGGAAGTGAAGCAGCTACAGTTTCACCAACCAAGTAACAATGAAGGAATGATAAAGGCAGCACTGTATAAGTGATTTGTGCTGTTTGTGTAACATGTTGCGTACTTTTATTTTGAAGTTTCTGCCTCAGAGATGCAAAGAGTTTCAGTCTAATTGGATTGGATTCCTTCTTGGACAGTATATGAAGGCTGTGTTTTTACCCATTCCAAGGCTCTTTGAGTAATTCACCTAGTATTTCCAAGTTGTTTTTTCACACAGTCATGGCAGTAAACAGAACAGAAGTGAAAAAAGTTGCATTTTCTTTTCTAGAAGTAAGGAAACCTCATTCAAAATCCTGCTGACATTTGTAACTACACTCATATCTAAATGTTCAGCATTGGAAATGATCTTACTCAATATGTTGTGTTTTTTTCAAATAAACAATCTCATACTGCTGTTTGTTTAATATTATTATTAATAACAGAGATTAAGTAACATAGATGCTGGTAGTGAGGCGGTACCACAGCGATACCAGGGGAGCAGAGCATGAAAAAAAGATTCTAAAGATGTAAAGGTGTTTTTTTTTGTTTTTTTAAAAAGGATGAGGTAAGAAAAAATAGACGGAGAGACGGTAGGCAGCTGTTGCATGTTGTGGCTGTTTTACAGATGATCAACTCTGGTGATGAAACTGTTCATTAATTGTCGTGTGAATTGATAATTAACGCTATGTTTTCCAAACACTTGTTCTGACAGCTCTGTCAATTCCTGAATTTAGTTTGTTGAAACTTTATTGCTGGCAGACAAACAGTCGCTCTGCCACCTTTGAAATAAAATCAATATCTGGAACGGCTCCTAGAACTATAAGATGTAGAAAAATAAACTTAACACTATTTAACTAAGGCAGATAAAAATAGCCTGTGGCTGCATGTAGAATGAATTATTTTGTCTTTTGTCATGTTTCATCTTTCTGAAAGGTTGTTGATGGCACTTATAGCAAAATGCAAAATGAAACAAACACATATGGTATTTGCCATCTATATATTCTCCAAATGAATGTGTTATCAACGGCTTATTGTCATTTCATACAAAAAGAAATATGAATATAAATGGGTTAGATAATTCTACTTGAATGGCTACATGATGTGTTTCTATCCTTATCGGCCGTTTTCCTGATTCCTGACTAATGAAATACTAGAATCCATGGAACGCCCTGCTATTTTAACAGGAAGGTAGTGCCACTGTTAAACTCTGCTTTTAGTGTTTCTGCTTGGCCCTGCAGGCAATGCGGTGACATTTTTATGCATTTCCAACACCTCCATCTGGACAGAATACTTTCTTTAGGAGGGAGATGGAATGAAGGTAGAGGGGGGAAAAAAATAAAGGAAAGATAGATGACAGGAGGCAGAAAGTGGAGGAGGGAGACACATCAAACAGGAGAAGTTTCTGTGGAGGCTGAGGGGAGATGAGGAAGAAGGTAAGTCTCCATCAAACACAAGAGTTTCCTTTGCTTCAAACAGTCCCAGCACAGAGGCTGCATGAAACGAGATACCTTACACTAAACTGGAGTCCAACTGTGCTTCTGGGAGAGCGTGGATGTGTGTGTTTGCATGTATTTATGCAGCTAGTGCTTGGACAGTAATTCTGTACACTAAGGTGACTGCTGCTGCTTCTTAATGCATTACATTTTCTGTCATGATCCAAACCCCTTCCAGGGTCAACAGGGCACCTTTAAAGGAAAAGTGAGGTTTTGGGAGATACACTTTCGTACATTTGCTTTCTTTAAACATGATGATTGATGGCATTTCTATGACTGTATAGAGCTAATGCTAGCATCTAGCTAACTTCGTTTAGCATAATGACTACAAATTGGGGAAAATAGCTAGCCTGGCTCTGTATGTATGATAAAATCCACCTGCCAGCACAGCTAAAGCTCCATAATTGACATGTTGGGTCTTGTTTATTTAATCCATACAAAAATCAAAGTGTAAAGAAAACAAATAAGTATATTTTTAGTTATTTAAAATAACTTTAAAAAGTTTTGACGGCTTCAGTAAATTTCAACATGTTACATAGACGTAGTGTAGGTTGCAGCAGCTCTGAGAAAACGCAGCAGTTAACATGATTTGTACTGGATTATCTGGACATGGTTTCTGCTGGTAGGCATAGCTGCAGGAGTGCTGTTGCAGGCCTGTGGTGGCAGCAGGTTACTGACGGCGTACCTGCAGACCCACAGAGCCGCAGACAGCAGCCCGGCTCCGCCCAGGCCAGCCTGCGGTTCAGCACCAGGGCCAGACCCTGCTCAGCTGTGTGAAATCAAACTAACAAGCTGCTGCTCCAGTCTGGCCCAGTTGGAGCCTCTTTGATTGATTGCTGCTCTCCTACACTGGCTTCAGTAAGACAGCGTTGGTACAGCAAAAGTCCATTCAATATCAAATGTAAGAAATTCACGGCTCTTATTTACTGTAAATTACATGCACTGTAATGAAACCATTACCAATTAGAACCAATTTATTGAGGGGGAACTGAAGAATGCAAATACATTAAATGACAATTGGTGAAAAAATGTTGACTATTAATGGTATCAAAAATGAGCTCAGATATGATAATAAATCTTAAGGTTTATCACTTTAAAGGAACACTCCACCAGTTTTATACATAAAGTTCACTTTACTCATTACAAGGAGCAGCCTATGCTGCTGTAGGAGCTTTGCCAACTATGTGAAAATAACCCCGTCTTCTCCCAGTTTTGGCTCAAGGCTTAAAATTTACAACAGAAAGCCTGTGTTACAAACTGGGCGTGTGGAGTTTGAAAGATGTGGGCATTTATCAGGGAGGAAGATGCTATCAAGTTGCATAATGGGAAGTGTAGGATCCAGTGTTTTTTTGTGGTGTGATTCATTCTAGGGACTAAAAGTCAGGATATCTTTGCCTCTGTTGCTTTGATTTTGACTTTTCCTTTTATAACCTGTTTCTCATAGGTCCCCCTATTTTATGTAAGAGCAACACTAACTCGCTGGGGCCTTAAGGTAAGCTACCATCATGACAAGATGTCAAAAAGCACTCTACATATTCTGAACGTAATGTTGTGATTACTTACCCACTTCCATCTTTTTGATTCTGTATCATATGATTACATCCACACAAAGTAATACAGAGTTGAACCCTTCATAGTGAATATTTGTTTCAGGCATTTCTATTCTTTTCAATTGTCTTTGTCACTTCTGGGGCTGCCGGGGTGATCTACACACTGAAAATATGTGATAATTAACCTCTTACCACTGCTACTTTTAAGTGTTGCTTAGCAATATGTAGAAAATCAGAAGACATATGTACATGAAAAAAATCATGTGCATTTCTTCATTACAATGGCATATTATAGAAGCAATAAACCATTTATTGCCAGGGATGGCTGTAATTTTAGCAATGAAGCGTGCTTAGGCAGGATGCAAACTGGATTAAAATCCTCTTAACTCTCCTAAAATCACTGTAAATCACCATGAGTGGCTTATGACGAAAATATCCACAGTATTGGAAACCCAGGCAAAGTGCATTAAGTTTGAAGTAGTTGAAAACTGAGCGTCTCGGTGCTGCGAAGGTGAGCCGTGATCGCCCCGCTGAGCCGAAGCTGGAGCTTGATTGGTTCTGATTAGTGAATAAATCAAACAGGTATCAAATCAAGCCGGGCCAATTGCCTCCTACTCACACCTTGATTAGGTTCATGCACCCAAACACGTTCCCCGGTTGAGAAACACTCTCTCTCACTTACACACACACACACACACACACACACACACACACACACACACACGAGTCTGCCCTGTAATTGGCAAACTCTCCCTGCCTCTATCCACGCCAGCTGTAATTAGTGTGCCAGCAACAATGCTTGTTTGTCAAAAAACACACATGTGCACATACACAGTGCTCATCCCATCCTCTCTTATGCCTCAGCTGACACCCTTTGATACACCCACACACACATAAACACACACAAATACTATTCAGCTTTCCATGACGCCTGGGGCAGTTAGCATTTACAAATCCGCTCATTTCTCTGTGAAATCTCACACATCGCTCCTTGAATTCTGACATAATGCTGGGAACTAATTCATCTCACTATTTCCACCATTTCCAAATTTACACAAGCTGGCACAACAGGGTGCTAAGTCAAATTATTTCTTACTCGTCAGCTTACATGGGGAAGATATTTGTCCTCCTATTACAGATTTATTTACAATGATAACAGGAAAAGATTTAGTAACTTTTGAAAAAAAAAAAAAACAAGAAATCTGCAAAAGGGGGGTAAATGAGTGTTTAATGGCTACTTTTGTGATGCTGTGCTAAAAGACTGGAGCTAAATCCTCAGCAGCTAAAGATTTATTTAGACAAAAAACCAGAAAGAAAAATCATTGCTCCTGTACTCTAGTGTAGAGCTAGTTAGTCCGATTAGGCTTTTAAGATGTGTTCGGCAAATGTAACTCTAATTTGGTAATGCTGGCTTGGGTTGCTGGAGTGTAAACTTCCCCAAATCCAATAAGGATCAGGACTGAGCAGCTCATGTTAGCCTAAACTGTACTAGAATCCAGGACCAGCTCTTATACAGTAAATACAGTAGACATGCCAGTCGTGAATATGGCTTTTTTGAGACGTAACCTCTAACCCCACTAACTAATGTAGTTAATGATGTGCTCTTTGGACTTGGAAGTAGCTCTCAGTTACTGCTTTAACAGAAGTCTAGTTACTTGTGTACTTTCAGTTTTGGAAAGGCTAAAAGCCTCCAAACTCTGTAAATACCAAGTATGCCTCTTGGTACAGCCCCATGAACACCACCCTAACATATGGAGAAATAAATAGCTTGACAGAGCTAACATGCCTATCCTCTGTTGCTAGGGTTGGAAAATCAGCAAATAGTAAATCAGCAGAATGTTTAATCACATCTAAGTTTTTGAAAGTCAAAGTAGCGAATTTTCCTTCAAGAGCATATTTCCAGCTAGAATCTGACCTCTTGGTGCTCGAGTGAGGGCGCTGGGCGGTGGCCAGCTGCTGCAAGCCGAGAGCAGGGCTGTGGAAGAGGAGGCTGCTGCGTCGAAGCAGCTTCTTCTTCATGGCTGCCAGGCTGCTCCATTCCTGAACAAACCTCAGCACCTGCAGGGGGACACGACATCTCACTTCATATTCAATTTCAAGCAGAAACCGAAACCGCTGGAGCCTTCGTCTTCAACACAAATTGATAGTTTGGACATTGGCGACTCTTTAAAAGCAAAACATTTTTTTACTTTTTCAATTTTGAAAGTACACTTGAGCTGAAAACAAACAATCTAAACTTGCAGAGCACACATACACACTGATACACACAAGGAAACTGTTTTCCAGATAGCTGAACAAAACCCATCAAACCAAGAGAGAGCTGTATATGCTTTCAGCCAAGTCAAGGATTCAAAGAAAATCTATTGGCAAAATAACAAATAGCACACCAAGCACCAAGGCCTAATGGGCAATTTACCTACGTATATTACACTTGAGGAGTGTTTCTTTTTTTTTTTTACCATGGATGATACCTACTCTCAAAAAAAGATTATTTCTGTGAAGGTAAAACTCAGTATGCACTATATAGACACTTTTCAAAGCCATTATACCAGCCTGATTTGCTTTGTTTATGTTGCAGCAGTTGAATCATTTTTTTTTAACAGCAGTGGATATCTGAAATCAGTTAAACATAAGAAAAATGTTATTTTTATCCCATTCTAACTCTAGAATGAGATTAAAAAAATTATATTTTTGTTCTGGGTGATATGGTTGAAATCATTATAACAATGTAATTAGGGGTATTTCAAGATACTAATATATGATACATATGTCGTATGTAAAGAGAATCAAACTGACATATAAACTAATAACTTATACTCCAATGTTTGTTCCTCTATAAATTTGGTTCAATATCACTTAGACAAAACTTATAAGCAACTGAATACATAATTGTGAAATCATTGCCCAAGTATCAGGCCTGTGGTTTGGTTCATTCTTTTCTTGTCAACATATTACATTTCATTCCCTCCCTCCCATGTCTCCTGTTATTTGTCAACTGTCCACTATCTGTGGAAGTAAAAGACGGCTGTAATAAGCAACTGAATATTTAATTGTGAAATTTAACCTTAGATAAATACTTAATGTTGAAATTAAATACCACAGAGTTTACAACACTGAAATGTTCTACTTAATTTTAAAATATCTATCCAACTTTGTGTGTATTGAATTCTTGAAGAGGAAGATCATTTCAAGTTTTTTCAATTTCAAAAACCTCTTTTTTTAGGGTGAGGATTCAAATCAGTCATATGACTGACATGATTATACAAGTATAAGTGTTCTGATTGATTCATTCAATTGATTATCAGCTAGTCATTATCATTATCAGAATAATTATCAGTGCCCCAGAAGTTCACTGACTTTGACCAACTTAAATATATTATAAATATTTTTGAATACGGAACACTTTCTAACGGAATTTGTGCATCCTAAAAGAAGGGTATTAAACCACATAAATTTAGACAAAGGCACAACAAGACAAGACTGAGCTATGGGATCATGTCCATAAAATATCACCAAAAGTTAAAAGATAATGATACTGAATTATTCCCCAGATGCAGTTTAAGATTAGGGTAATAAATTAGAGGCCAGTATTCCTATAGAAGCACTCCAAGAGGAGATCAGGAGTCAAAGCACTGCAGTCAGGATGGATGTAATGTCATGACTGATCAGGGAAACCTGGCTCTGCTCTACATGTATTGGATTGTCTAGAGATTCCTGACAGTTCAGATTAAGAAGCTTCAGTGATATCCTGAGATGGTAACAGTTTCATGAGGTCACCAAAGGTTATGCGAAAGTCAAGAAGTCGAATCAGATATCAAAAGTCGTGACTGAGGAGGAGAGTGGGATGGTGTTTCCAGCTTCCAGCTTCTCAAAGGTCACAGGGGTTAATGGGTGAGTATTGGACACTGTGTAGGTAGAAACTGGGAGGCTTTTGATTTATCACTGTGAAGCTGGACAAAGTCATATGTTAATCATGCCTTTATCTCTTTAAGGATAAGGGTAGTGATATTCTGCTATTGCAATCAGATCCCATGAAAGGACAAAAAGCAGCGATGAACTGATCCCACTGACAGGTACTGTGTGGGTATCAGAGCCTGATACAGTATATCTTATTTCTCTGTGCTCTAGAAGCTATTAAAACACATTATTTAACCACATCGCTGCACTTGGTGACAAATTCCTTCACCAGCTCTAAAAACATCAAAATCTCACAGCAAAATCATCTTATTCCATATAACTGCAGATATCAGTGGATTCATTTGCAGGGGAGGATATAAATTTGTGTACATTTTTCAGGTTGAGTTCAACTTTGTCACATGAAATCAGGCTGTTGATCAATAGCAATCAAACTAGTCTTAGTCCTGTTTGTGAAACCATTGCCAGGAAATAACAGAGCCTTTTTTTTTTTAAATTTAACTATATATTTACTATATAAGACCCATGTTTAAAGATTTATAAATTATTCTAATATTATTCGATTTTATAATGAAGACTTTATTTCACAGATGCTTGCCTAGGCAGCTTTGGTCTTCTTCTTATCTTTGGTTGTACTGAGCATGAGTTGAGTTTACACACCACTGCTGTCCCATCCGAGACGTGTTGCTGCCCACATTAAACTGCTTGCTTAGTATTGATTTTGACGGACAATTGGAGCGTAACCGGGCGTAAATGATGGGTCAGAGGATGGATGCAACTCACGCCTTCGTTTTACAAACCAACATAAACAACGTGACAGGTGGGGCGTCTGTTGGCGGCTCTATTACTGCCACAGCAGATTGCAGGATTTTATATTAGCTGGTTGGCGTGTGGGGTCGTTTCAGGTGATGAGCCATCTCCTTTAACAACCCTCATAAAACGGCACTTTCTCTTTCGCTGGTCTCCTTGGCTGCCCAAACCCCCAAACAGCCCCCTCTCTTTTCTCCTCTCTCCATCATCCCCCACCAACCCCTCCTCCCTCTCTCCCCCCTCCAGGCTTTGCAGTGATGGAAGTGGGCGTCCACAAGCCACCTATCTGTCAGGCTCCTGATGCCGTGCCGCTGATCTTCCTCGTGATCAGTGGTGTCATTAGATTCACATGGCAATGACACACACATATCAGTTAGGTTTAACAACCCCCTTAGCCTCATCTTCAGTGGGTTGGTGGAACTGGGGAGATAGCCCTACTGCCTGTGATATCAAACTAAATTATCTTAGTCTAAGATTAAGGTAATCTTTAAAGCAGCCTATGGGCACACTAGCTGAAAACTTTTCAACTACCCACATGAGTATATGCAGAATTTTCTGCCATCTTGGAAATTCTGTGAAGTCATAGAGTTGCATTTTTCTTGCAAGAAAATTCAGTCATAAAAGTAAAATCCAGTGGAGTTCTCCTTTAAGCCGTTTTTACAGTAATGACACATTAACTGGGTACACCTCCCTCGCGTAAACACTCCAATCCGCATGAACACCCACACACATTCATGAATATCAAAACACACGCAAGAGACACACACACACAGCCTGGCGGGAAGGGCAGACCTGTATTCGATTTTCCCGGTGCCGGCTGAAGGCCTCGGGCAGGTCGTCCCAGTTGGTTAGTTTGATGTCCAGAGGGACGAAGCTCAAGTTCAACGCCGTACCGTCCTAACAGATGAGGAGACACAGACGAAGAAGACAGCCTTAAGCATAAAGATTTGTTACCACTGGTACTACTACTGCTGCTACTAAAACCACCATCACTCTTACACCCCTTATCATCAAATAATAGCATATACATACATGTACTGTTTGAAGTCTGTGCTTTATTTTTGATCATCTGTGGAACATTTAGTCATGTTGGCAAATTTTCTGTCTCTTGTCTCTCTTCCACACAAAAAACATTGCAAGCAGATATGCTAGCTACATAGCGATAGCAAATACATATAACACCTTTAAACATCTGTTTAAACTGAAAATGAAGGACAATATAATAAACACAGTTGTAATAATAAACAATGAATGATTATGAATTAACAACACTAACTATGATTGTTAACTATATTTATATTTAAATAAATATGGTTATACATGTAGAAATTCTAAAATAATATCATTGATATGTTTATATAATATAGCTGTTTGCAGAAAATATTGTACTTTTCTTACAAAATGTTTTTTGCTACCCCTGTTACATTTCTATTTTGTACATGAATTACGAACTAAATGGCATCGGGTAATTAAAGTTTTTAAACTTATTTGAGCAGGAGTGATTAGTTGAGTGAAAGAAAATGAATCTGCCAAGTTTTTGACCAAGTTATTATGGTCAAGGGAAATATCCACTAGTTTTGGCTGAAGCACTTTCACTCTCACGCTATGCCTGAGAGAAACACCCATAAAACGCACTCAGTGGTTCCTTGTAGCAGTAAATGTTCCAGTACATAGTGGCACCATCACACTACACACAGTCCCTTCATGGTTCTTTGGAGGTTCCTGCCTGGCTCTTCATGTTTTCCTGGCCAAACAGTTGGTGAAACGTGGGATTTCGCTGCTGACTCACTGGTGTAATCAAAGCAAACAGAAAATACAGCCACGCACGTTTACTCGCTCAGTGTCCTTCTGAGTGAATGACGACACAGCAGAGTTATTGTTTCACTTTCCTGACAAGGATAAATGTCAGAGTAATATTGTAGTTATATAACTTAGATACAAACCAAGGAGGAAGGAATGACTGTAAACAAACCTTCCTGATGCTATCAAATAAATGTTACCTTTATGTGTCAGAGAAGGTGGGTGTTAGCGGGTGAACTTTGGATTTTCTCATTAGCAACAACAGAATGCTAACATTACTTTATTACATAACAGAAGCTAATGCTATGTGACTGTGAACTGGTCAAATAGGGCCACAAGAACAGACACCATGAGAAATTACAAGGGACGTTCAATGCTTTATGTCCAAATACCTGCAAAACTAATGATTCAATCCAGCCTCAGCTGTACTTAGTTCATGATGACATGCTAAACTAAGGTGGTAAACATGATAAATATTGTACCAGCCACATCAGTGTGTTAGCATTTAGCTCAAAGTACTGCTGTACCTGAGAACATCCTAGAGAGAAACTAGCATGACTGTATACTCATTGTCTTGTTTTTAAATACACACCTGGTGCATGTGGGTATGAGATTTCAACTTTAAAATGTAGTGGATTACCACACACTGTCACCATTGTTTACATTGTGAAATGGGAACCTTGATTGCTACAAAGCTTTACAGACAAACTAAAATAGTTTGTAGCGCATAAGAGCTATGGAATTATGGGAATGTATTTGGTCTTGTATGAAACATTTAAAACAATAGCAACTGCAGTAACTCCATAATTAGAAACCATATAACCAGTTTCTTGTATTTACATGCAATTACTTTCACTGTAGCTCAGTCTGTACTAACACTACAGGTATTTTCAGCCAAGCAATCACACCTTTAATGACTAACTTGCAGAACTTGAATCTAATTACATTCAAGTTCTGTAATCTGGCCACACTTTATTCTTTATTGGTTGCCATGGTAATTCTTGTGGTAACCAAGGAGCTTGTTAGTGATCTCTCTTGTTTTCTTCCCTTTATTCTAATATATGTGCACTACTTTGAAGATAATTCCTCTCTTTTGACAGTACACATGTATTATAATAAAAATAATTAGGATTATGAAGAGAATAAAAAACACCCTATACCCAAAAGAATGTACCTCACTTAGAGGTAATCATACTGCTGCAGCTTGGAGGTAACTGCATAGTCATTGTAAAAAATAACCACAATAAAGAACATTTTCTCAGTTATTACTGCTTCATTAGTGCTAACTACTGCCAATTTGAAACCTGGGAAGCCTCTTACCCTCAGTGTTAACTTCACTCAAACCACAGTGATTGTGCCAAACATCAGGAACATTTCACAAGAAAGAAGCTGACCAGTGAATTTTGGAAAAAGCTACAATCTGGATTTCAGCTGTCAGAGCCACTTCAGGCATGGAAATGGTGGACGGAGAGGACAGGCAGGAGACAGGAGAAAGGATAAAGTCTAAAGGTTAATACCTGCTAGCAGCCGACACATGGATTTGGAGATACAAATCAACATTAGGAAATTTTTCCTGTGCTGTACCCCCAGTGCACAGAGGCCCACGTGTTTATTTGGATTATGGTAAAATAAATATCATGGAGAGTCAGGGGAACGGTGGAGCGGGTTGTGCTGTAACAGCATGGAGCAGGATTAGAGCTCTGCTAGATGTGATTGAAAAGAGGCACACTACCCTCCCCACTAACAAGCTCATGAGTAACAAATATATAAATGTATAATAAGGTTTCATTCCAAAATCAGATAATAATAATTTCAAAACTATGACATAACTCATGGTCTAACACAAATGTTCATATTTCCAAACTCAAATGTGAGAATTTGATGCTTTTCCTTATCATTCACAGTAAACAAGATATTTTATAACATCACCTTGGACTGTGGAAAATTGTGATGTGTTTTTTTCGTTTTTAACATTTAAAGGACAAAACAATTACCACAAAAAGAATCACTTGCAGACCTAGTTATCATGTCTGAATAAAATTTGGCATATATACAGTAGTGAAAAATCGTAAAAATAAAAATAAAAAACTGAACAATGTGACCCATTTTCCATCCAAAGCCATTAGTCTGCACCTTTGTCAGCTGTCAAGTCCACCCTGAAACTCTCAACACACATCAAACTGATCACACCACAGGTGCTTCTTCCTCACCTGCACAAAACTACCCAATACTTTATTAAAATCCAGGATTTGATCAGCACACTAGACGCTAACAGCTAATTCTGCTTTGAGCTAACAGAAAGGTTTCCTTCTTGAGATATTTAACCTTTTTCCAACCATTACTTTTATAGTATGTTAAGTGTAATGCACACAAACAACTTATGTAGATTTGTAGCGATATATCATGGACACCGTGCATATATACCATAAAATATAGGGGTCACAGCAAAGGATTTCAAATTAAGTTTAGCACAACATAATGTGTTTCTGAATCATCTAGGCGTGGTAAGCCCCACCCATCTGCTACTCCCCATCTTGGCATGAAACAGACCACCAACCCGCCTGAGAGCAGGAACACTGAATCCTTGAATAAAACAACTATTTGATGTGTAGAAAATGGACATAAAATTCCTAATACTCTCAATATTTCTCATTCAATCCCTGGTGACAAATCTTCCTCTGATTGTGCACTGAGCGGCCCCCTGTGTGAATTCAACGCCTGGTCCAGGATTATCCCGATGTGACAGCTTTTCCAGCCAGAATTCCTCCAGTTTATCATTTAAACGACAGCGGGGGACATTTATCTCCACGGCTTATCGTCTCAGCCACGCGTACATGACACTTGTCTATTGTCGTCAGGGTAATATTCCATTGGTGATTCAGTTCAGCGCTTTGGTGTTCTCTATGTAAAACCCTCTTGTCTCTTATCTACGTTAGTGGAGAAGGAACCTGATCCCTCATGAATGAAACAAAAGGGCGTTAAGTATCACAATCCGATCAATACAGAGGTCTGTTGGCAAGTGGCACTCAAGAGGAGTGCCAAGAATGCACAGGAGGGTAATCAGAGTCAGACTGGGGTTAAACTATAGTTTGTCTTAGTCTGTTGGGGTGCAGGAAGCTCCAGAGAGTTCAATGACAAAAGCAGCTGAAAGAGCATTTTGCTTGATTATCTGAATGAAATACCTGAAGTCTTCCCACAAAAGCCCCCTGTGGGTGAGTGCAAATTACTAAAAACACGATTGGTACTTTTAGCTAAACTGTCTCTACTTCCTTTTCTTCCTTGTTGTCTTTGCTGCTGTCTCTCGGTCAGTTCTTTCAAGATGAATCAACAAAGGCTCGTTAGAGGATATCTGTTAATTAATGAGTGAATAAATTCATTCATTCATGAATGAGGCAGTGTCCTGCCTCTGCAGCCATTGTTGTTGTTATTGTTTATTACCAATATGTGAGCAAAGCAGCAATAAACCAAATTGTTTACTGTCTATACCAACCACTTATTTTACACTGACACATATCTGTCAAGAAACCTGTAATATTAAAGGGGTTTGGGGCCCTATCAGACACACATAAAAAATTAATGGTCAACATCTATGCAGCAGAGCATTTTTAGTCACTGTTATTGACCTGATGTGTCCGGCACATTTTTTTCATTTGTCCTATTTCTGTTTTTGTTTTACTTCCAGTAAAACTAGCTGATCCAACTCCGGTATGGGAGAACTGACAGAGTAAACACTAGCAAATTTTCTATATAATGGCAAACCTTAAAAGGATAATGTAACAGTAAATGGTTAAATGTAGTGCAAAAGTAGCACAAATAGCTATCAAGCCATTAAACTGACAGATAAACAGCGACACAAAATGAAAATGATGCTTCTTTGTTGCTAACAAACAGAACAAACATTTCATCCTACATTTCCCACAATGCAACACCTGTTTCATTAGACCCTCTCAAGAGCAACACCAGTTTGTAATGTAAGCGTTTCTTTGAAAGTCTGTAGTCTCAAATACCACGCCAACATAACCCTGATGACATCAGTATGACATCATTGGGGTTATTTTCTCAGACTTCGCAAAGCTTCACCACAACAACAAAATATCTAAATTCATATTAATAAAAGGAAGACATTTCTGCATCAAATGTATTAAATAAAATCCTTGTATGTAATGTATTAAGAGGGTACTGATAAATACAGCAGGGTTGTAGATGAAAGAGAGAGTTGGGAGAAGGTTTGAAGATAGGCAGCTCCTTGTGAAATCGTTTTGGTAATCCTTTGATAATTCCTAAACCTTTAATTTGTATTGAATGGAAGAATATGAATGGATTTAAAGAGCTTTTCTTTCCCCTTTTACCACACAGCCTCAATCAATCTTAGAGGGAAAAAAACATTTTAAATGACTCAGATGGATTCAGGCAGGCAGAGAGGAGGGACAGTATCAAGTATCAAGGTTATTCAGTAACAGTTTTTTTATACCTATAGTGACACATTAAACTGAAGCATGTTTTTCAAGTTTAAACTCAATAAAGTTGGTTTCATTTGCAACTCTTTTAATTACCATTATGTGAAGAAAACATTTCATTCTTAAACTTTGACTTTCTTAATGCTGTCTGTAACCGTTTTCTCACATCTGTCTATTTGCTAATTGGCAATGAGTGAAAGAACTGCACGTCTCCTGCTTTTATAACTGTATTGTTGGTCACAGCTCTATCTTGATGAAGAGATCTTGATCTCAATGAGACTTCCTGCTCAAAAAAAAAAAGGAATTAATTATGTTTTGTTCACTGTTCAGCTGAATATGACAGGAACACGCTGGTAAGGAACAAAACATCTACTGAGTATCAAAACTCCACTTGCCCTTTCTGTTTTACTTATTCTTATTGCCTTGGGAGCTGAAATGAAAATTATTACATCAGACACTTCTTACTTTCATTTAGAAAGTAAAAAAGGCTCCTGTTTCCTGACACTTAAAGCTGAAAAAGATAGGTTTGCACTTTTTTTTCTAAATGACTGCAGAAATAAGTGTTTGAAATGCAATATCCAGAGCCCAAACATGTGACATAATATTATCTTGAATTTTCCCCAGACTACAATATTTTACACTACAGACACAAGAGAAGCATAAATATCCTGCTTCCACTGAATGGAAATATTAATTAGTTGGTAGGTAAATCTGTGAAGTCATGTTTGATGTCTGTGAACCAACATGGTTGACCTGGGAGACGGATGTGTTTGTGCATAAAGTATCACTTGGTGCAGCTTTAAAGGTGCTATATACAGAGTTTTTGCTATCACTACACGGCAGCTGTTCACTTATCAGCCTAGAAGCACAAACATCAAACTTTATTCCTTTACTTGCAAAGAGCCGTAAACTCTTGTTTTGCTTCCATTTCCATCTCTTTTATTATGCTGAAATTAGCATGCTAATCAACTAGCCCCAGTCCGTCCCATCTTGTTTTCTTCCTTTAAACTAACTAACTGACCCTATGTACCTTGGCTTTTTTTGGGGGGTGGGGGTGGGGGGGCATTGTAGCGATGCAATATTTGCACCAAAATAAAAAACCCCTAAATATTTAATTGAAATCTGTCCCTTTTCGATGACTGAAAGAATTTCTCCAACCCACAGATGAAACCTGAACATGAGACGAGTAGCAGAGGACATAAAATGCTGATTAAATATGTGTTTGCCACATTAAATAACAGCTGTAGCCCTCTTACTTGGTGAGCCTGATTTATCACAAGCTACTTGCACTAATTCAGATGTGATGTGGTGTACTGACTTCAAATACTGATATGGAAAATTCAAATTTAACTAGGAAATTTCAACAACTGGAACTGATGTGATGAGCTAGATTGTTACACTGGAAAGGCCTGAGCGCTCGGTTGGTTCTGCTGAACTGCAGATATCACTCAGTCCCCTCATGATGTTAGTGACATTACAGAGTGATGCTTGTTTTTGTTCACAGATGATCTTTGGCTGAGTACAGACACAATACAACAGCCAAACATCTCATTTTGGCCTTTTGGCACCTAACATACACCACTAATGTTAAGTGGCTACAGCCGTTGGTCATTTAAACTAGCAAAAGATTAAATCTGAGGTCTGTTTACCTGAATGTGTCAGTGTCAGAATGTGATAACGTGCCAGTGTGTACACTGCCAAACGCACCTTTCTTCCCTTGCTTCTGCAACATGTTTGGCTGCTGGCTGAGTGATACAAAGTACATCCAATAAATTTTAATATTTGTGCTCGGGAAAGATATCAGCACATCATTCTAAGTCGAAAGGCTACAGTCCAAGTGAAGTCTCTGGCGACCCCAGGCAAAGTTGAGTTGTAAGTCTTTTTGGATTTTCTCAAGTCAATTCATAAATCTGGACCCCTGAGTTTTACTTGAGCTCTGATCTCACCACAGCCACCTTGCTGCTTTTTTGGTATTAAAGGATTACTCCAGTATTTTTTAACCTAGGCCTTATTTTCCCATGTTTTTGGGTGTAAATATTTGATAGGGAAAAAACTCATTACAATTGGTGCAGTAGTGAGCAAAAACAGTGTACCTGGCCACCATGAACAGTTGCTGCAATGTAATTGTCCAATAATTGTAATTATCCAATTAGCACTTGTTTACATCAAAGTCCGTCCACTAAAGTGGTTGTTTTTGCCACTGACCAGCTCAGATTGTTATTACAGTGTATAGGATTCCCACAGAGATAGATCTTTTTATAAGAGTAAGACCTGCTTTGTTTTACCAGAAACATTGCTACATATTGCTACCAGACTCCATTGACAAAAATAGTAATTTTACCAAGAAGAACACAGGAGTTGCTGAAATGCTGCTCCCTCAATTGGTTATTTTGTTTGTGTTATTATTTGGCTTCCAGTGAAGACGTAGCTTGATCCTTAACATAAGTGCCACACAATAACACAAATCCTCTATTATCCTTTAAGACACAAAACCAACACCTACAGATTACACACTTGGAGGAAAAGGAACTACAACATTTCCTGTGACTGCACCATCTATTCACAACTTTAGAAAAAAACAGAGGCATGAAAAAATCATTAGTAAAACATCTCTGGTCCCCTTATGAGACGAGTCTAACCATGATCCAATATGTACAATCAAACATTCACAGGCTGTGGTACCTTGGAGTAAAGATATATTCGGTCTGTGTACTGGCTGGCGCAGAACTGCAGGCCTGGGTAGACGGGATGGGGAGTGCTGGCGTCATCTCCATCATTGTCCTCATCATCGTCATTAGCATCAGCAGCAGAAGACAAACACACCGCAGCTCTCCGGTCTGCAGGGAGAGAGGAAGAGGGCTGACTAATATCTCACTGAGCATATATTATTGGTTCATTATTGGCTTTCACGGCTTTATTGGTGCCTCTGTTTGCTCCTCTGGTGATGCAATGACTAGCAAAGACATTAAACTCCAGCAGCTCTTAAGATTTATTATACAGAGCTCAATATTCAGAAGATATGACATTTGTAGCAGATCATTATAATTATCTGCTATATCATATAGTGCATGTTTGAAAAAATTACCTTATATTTGTGCTCATTGTTTTCAAATAGTCGACTATATAATCTAAAATGAAAATGTTGAAGTAATTATCTGTGACATTTTCATATAAATAGGAATGAAAGTTAAATTTGCTTCTTACTGTCACCAGCTGATACAGCAACCACCTACATGTAGCAGTGTAAACACTTTCCTGTGTTTTATGTCTCTAAAAGCAGCAACAGCAGGTTCTTTTTCAATTCCGTTTTGTTATCTTAGTCTCCATGTCAGCCATCATTCTGACCGTGCCACATTGTCAAAGGTGAACAGACAGGAGCATGGAATAAAGACAGGAAGTCTCTAAAATTGGACATAATTGAACAGTCATGCTGCATGCTGGTCGTTGGTCTTAGTCTAAGTTTCTGAATAAATATTAGGTGGAGAAAAATGAGCCATGCATTTGCAGAATCATACTTTGTTTTTGATCAGCACCTCGTGGCAAAGGCCACCTCATCACCCCGTCCTCTAGTTTGATAAGTGGTCCAACACTACTGTAGTTGGAGGGCTGACTGCTAACGCAGCTGTAGTGCTAGTCATTATGATCACAGTAGTTCTAGCTCTTACTAGCTTGCTGTCTGTGTAATTAGCTCTGTTGCTAACAAAGAAGTACATTTACAAATTAATAATAATAATAAATAAATCAGTTACACTGTGTTAATTAGTGAGCTTTAAAAGAGTTTGTAGGCTTTTCTTTTTTCTTTGGACAACACAAGGCTTACTTACTACAAATATGACATTAATATCAACCCTCTCACCTTACTCTTGAATAAAGAAAATGAGCATTTTTCCCAGAGTGTTGTACTGCTCCTTTAATGTTTACTGTGTAATGCTGTGCAGCTACATAAGAAGTCCATTTCTTTGACAGAAACCTCCCAATTTATTTTTCACAAGTTCACTCGAAGAATTTGTTGAACAACAGGATGGAAACGCAGCTAGAAAGCGAAAGAAAGAGAGAGTGATAAAATGACAGTCGCAGATGGAGAGAAACAGAGAAAGAGAAAAGAGAGAGCAGGTCATTAATGTCAGCTATGTAGCTCGCTCATCCTGCCAGCATCTA
Source organism: Lates calcarifer (assembly GCF_001640805.2). Lineage (NCBI taxonomy): Eukaryota > Metazoa > Chordata > Actinopteri > Centropomidae > Lates > Lates calcarifer. The sequence continues at coordinate 10,128,573 of NC_066854.1, forward strand.
GCAAGAAAAGGTCAGGCGGTGGAAATGAGACTGCCGCTGCTCGACCACGCTTCATTTAGACAATGACCTATAACACTCTGATGATACTTGCCTTAAATCACTTCGCGTGGCCAGTTGTCTGCTTTGTCTGTGTGAGTGTGTGTGTGTGTGTGTGTCCATTTGGCTTGCTAATGGGGGAAAATACCGACACAGCCTGATGTCTGTGACAAGACTGTTTCCATTGAACAAGAGCTGCCATGTACCTGGACCTGGGTATCTGCTGGTTACAGGACAAATGAGCTTTTACACTGAAACACTGAGAGTGAGTTGAGTGATAGAAAGACCATACTGGAACAAAGATATCCTTCCCATCATGCTTTGAAGGTCATCAACCCAAACGAGCTCACCATTTTAACATTACATGCATGATAGAAAGTCTGAACTGATATCAGTGAGATATCTATCAATTTAATGTTGAGGTGCAGCTAATCTAACTGCTTGGAGGCTCTATATGATCTAACAATAAATCATATTTTATATCATCATCTCTTTATTACCTCAACTGCAGAGTGAAACAGACACAGTCCTATATTTCTGTTTTAACAGTCTCTTGTCTTTTAAACACTAATTAATTCCAATCACTTCCTCTTTGTTTTTTTTGATTGTTACAGCCTCAAACTCAACACTGGCTATTATCTGAAATGTTTGCTTATATTTGAGAATTTATGGTGGCTGCATTCCACCACTGATTTATCTAATATTTATGATGTTTGATGTTAAAACTTTTTTTGTTTCAAGGTGAAAATATTCCTAGTAAGTAATTTCCTCTCCTTGACCTATCCTGTGCAACGTCCATATCTTTCATTTTTATGTTTGCCATTCTTATAGGTGTCATTTTCCTGGATCTGGTACACGCTGTTCCGCTCTCACCTCAGCTTCAGCAGGAACGGACCACTTTGTGTCTGAAAATACCGAGGCCACCGGCCCTAAGTATTGTGCAGAGCTACAAACCTGGAACCAAAACATTTTTAGGACACTAGCTTTTCACAAAATCCCATCTATCTGTCCCTCTACATCTGTAATGAAACCTAGCAGCTCTGCAATGTGCACCCTATATTTGTTGTAAGCAGTCCCCCCCACACCCGTTTGCAGTGGCGGAACGCGCCAGCTGCATTAAGTGGGCCATTTATACGATGGGGGCAATTCATCTTACAAAGCCGTCTTATTAGACTGTCACTTACACAGTATGAACAGTGCCTTCAGAACACCCCGAGGGATTTATCTGTTATTTTACTGCGAGAGAAAGAAAACAACGCCTAATTGGACTGAGTCATCTCATCTTCTGCAGGATCGAAACAAAAGATATGAAAAAAAAATCTAAATGCGCTCTTCAACTATGAAGATATTTGGTGCAGCTGATGCTGCTGAAACATTTGAACTAACACCCCCCCCCCAAAAAAACAAAAAAAACAACGTACCCATGTTTTAATGTTTGAGTCGTGCAGATAGACAGAGCGACAGACAGTAAGGAGAGAGAGACAGAGAGGTAGAGGAGGAGTGATTGCCTGTCTGTGCTGTGAGGAAAGTAATCTCAGAGCAATCAAGAGGTGGGGGCGGCCGACAGCTCTGCAGTTTGCCTTCTAAAACCACGAGCAGGTAGAGGAAAATTATTAGGCACCGATCCTGACCCCATAGGTCACTTTTATTGGACAACTGTTGTGTTTCACAATAAACCCACAGTGCCGGAGACAGACCGGCAACGGCATGTAACTAACAAACTTACCAACGGGACGGACGGACAGACAGATAAATAGATAGACAGATAAACAGATGGACAAAGATAAAGACATAAATGCAGCACTGATAGACATCTAGCTAGCTAAGTAGCACACTGAAGCTGTTAAAGAGACAATTTATGTTGGTATTTCCTTTAATTTGTCACCCATCTGTAGACACGTAGACATTAGTTGTTTCCAGGGAAAAGTACATGTCTAAAGGCGACGCAGGGCCAAGCTGGCATCCAGCAGTGTGTCTTTAGTGCTGCCATTTATGATCAACAATGAAGCTTTTATCTCTCCCCCAAGGTCTAAACAGAGGTGTTTTTTTTTTACAAAACCAAAGCAGGCCTCTCGCTCACCTTTAGTATTTTTTCACCTGAGAGTGGGGAGGCACAGAATGCAGAAGGCACCACAGGGGAGGCAGCAGTAGGATTCAGTCCTGGACCATTAGGGGGCACATGTAGCCACAGAGACGACAAATTAAACACTTGACAATCTCTGGGCACTAATAGATGTCAAAGTGTGTGTAAGTGTGTGTGGCTCTGAAAGGAATGGAATCTGGCAAGTTGTTGCACACTGATCGCAGGATGTTAAAGGGTAATAGGGGTTGATAGCTTGCCTGTTAAAACCTAAATGGCTTGTGCAATATTCATTCCTGTGTTAAGTAACTGCTATCAGCTCAGTTTCATCCTTCAATAACTCTGACCCAAAATGTCTGCGCGCTTTCAGAGGCAACACCCAGGTCACAGGCTTTTCTTAGACTCTGCTAGTCTGGCAATTTTTTTAGAGCTCTTCATATTGCACACGGTATAATTAGTTCTTTGTAATTAGCGCAATTTATTGCTTTGTGTATCCCTTTGAGACACAAGTACTTGAACACAGAGGTCTTAATTTGCAATATTACACACTGTGTAATTGGGAATTTGTTTCTTCGCATCCCTCAGAGATGAGCACACATGTACACATATAACCAGAGTGGACGGGGGGGGGGAGACAGGTTGTGTTTGAGGAATCAGTTGGCGCAGGGAGGGAACTTGTGCCTTTTATGTAATTAGACCTCAGTCCACTTTATTAAAAACAGCCAGTCAGGAGCTCATCAGTTACCTGCCAGATAGTGATTGAACTGCAAACCTGGTGTGTATTTTGGAGCTACCAGCAGGTCACTTGCTTCAACAAGCTGCACTCTGCAGATTAGTGAGGTTTTACTCAATATCTCCTGTAGCTTCCTGAGAGCAGGAATAGGCAATATCCCCAACTAGATACTAATAATAGTAAGAATAATAATGCCTAGCCCCATATGGAATGAGATATAGTCCCTTATTGGTTTGAAGTGATGATATTAAACAGCATTATATGGGCAGGTGACAATGCAGCACCAGCCAATTTCCCTAGATATGAGAAGGAGAAGATTGCAGGTGGGATTACCCTGTGTGTGGTCAGGGGGGAGGCAGCCGCCACCGCCAGCGCCGTTGTCGTCTCGCTCTCCCGCTGATTGTTTGCCTTTGAGCCGCCGCTTGTCCTCCTCCTCTGCTTCTCCTAGTTTCTGTTTGTCTTTCAGAGGCTCATCCTCCCCCTCCTCCTCCTCCTCCTCCTCCTCCTCCTCCACCTCGCTCTGTTTGTCTTTGCGCGGTTCTAGAGGCTGGGCTTTTCCCAGGCTGAGCTCTGGCTCGCCGCTGGAGCCGGAGAGGACGACGCGCGCCCGGTCCCTTTCGGTTGAGGGGGGTGGCTGAGGCCTGGGTGGCTCTGAGCCAGGGGAGTAAGAGGGAGAGGGAGGGAGAGAAAGATGAAGATTACTTTATTGGCCGAGTTGCAGAGTGTAATCAGACTTTGAAGAGTTTCATTCCCGAGCGAGATATCCATCATCTGAAGAGTGTGACAGTGTGACAAAATGACTGCTGACATGAAAGTAAAACTCAATATGGCTCATTAGTGATGTTATTAGCTATCATAAGTCCTTTACTGACAATTTTAGAGGATGTGATTGTGTGAAATGGATAGACATGAGCAGGGATGTAGAGGAATGTGTAAACACACCCAGGTATGATTAGGAGGATGTTAATTTTTACAAGGAGCATTTACAGGGCACATAAACCATATCCATCATATTATCTTATGGCTGGTTGCTACAAACCGACCACTAACTGAAGATGTAGCCTGCTGGGGATGTTGTAGTCTTTAGATCCTTGCTCAGCAGCATGTCGGCAGTGAAGCAGAGAGCTGCAGATGGAACACCTGCCGCCCCCCTCCCTTTCACCAGCTCTCAGATCAAACAGCCAATATAATTTGCCGGGAGAATGAATTATGTTCATGTCACATTGTTTTGTTAATTGCTCGCCTGCATCATGTGCAATCAAATCTAAACAAAGTAATTGTCAGCGATTGCCGCATCTGTGCACCCGGGTGGTATTCAAACAGCTGATAATGGCGGACTGCCAATCGCAGATCTCGCCTTAAAGAATCAGCTTATGAGACCTCACAGGCCGGCTATCGAGCTTGTTCTGCAGCTCAGCACTTCCGTTCATCAGCCATTCATGTGATTTTCATTCATAGAGAATATTGTAATTGTGTGAAGGTCAAGCAGAAATCTAAGCCACAAAAATGTCAATAAATGCAGGGATTACACCATCCCCATTCATGGACTTCAAGTCATATAAAGTCGTGTTCTGGTTGGTGGTCAAAGTTAACACACATGTAAATCTCATATTCAGTCTGAACTTCCAGAGAAGTGCAATACAATTTCCTTTCCTCACTTTCCTAGTTAAATTCAAATCATATCCTTTCACATTATTTGCTGAACTTGAGGTGTGAAATCTAACAAGACAGTAAGTTGTGAGACTCGGGGACGCAGAGGGCTAATTAGTGATCCTGCCTCTCTGTGGCTTGTTTCCTCAAAAGGCCAGCCTCTAGTCGGCTTCCTCAAATGTCATCTGAGTCTCCGGGCTCGTGGCCCTGCCGCTGCACCCCTTCGCTAACAAGCCGAGCGAGACCGCCGACCGGAGAGACGGCTCAATTTGTGTTAAGCTGTCCCCCACCGAAGAAGATGTTAACGGGGGAAATCCTACAGGGCCGCGCCTCGACTTCAACTCAGTCAACCCCCTTGTTTTTCCCCCCACTCAGCACCCCATTATATCTGTAGGGGTTTGATAAGGTTCCAAAATCAAGTCTCCAATCCAGACACACAAACATACTAATACACACATTCAAAACGCATGTGATCCTATGTGCAAGCCAACGGCATGAGTTTATGAGGATATTAAAAACAGCACACTCCAATAGTTGAATAAAACAGGAAAAGCTTTTCTTACAGTCTACAGGGAGTCAAACAGCCGCAGTCTGTGACAAAGAAGTATCAACGAACTGGTGCTAATGATCTATGAAATCAGAAAACAGTTAAAGATTCAACTGGACTTTGTTGTTACATACTTTGTTGTTAAATATTAAAAAGCAGGACAGGGACAGAGTGCTAGCTGAGAGGTGTAAAGAGCTGAGAGATAACCAAATTGCCCTCTTCCTGTATACATCTCTCACAGTAGGTGCTGAGAGACAAATTGCTGGTCTATGGTGAAAGAGCTGAAGGACTGAACTGTGCCCACGCTCTTGGCCTGAAAAAGCTGCAAACACAGGAACTCAACACCCCTGATTCAACCTGAAAATGGTCGAACAAAAGCTGTCTGCTTGCTGGTGCTAAATCAACTGCAGGGAAACAGTTCAGACTAACCCACCCGAGATGCTAAACCCTGTCACATGAGGAGGTAATAACCCATGACAGTTTGATTAAAAGTAATTCTCCAGTACTAAGGATATGGCACAACAGTGATTCAATTTGTATCTAATTAATGAAAGCTGCTGTTTGTTTAACACCTGGATTTCGGTAAGTCCTCCTACCTACTGCACAGAAATTCATTTGTGTGTAAGAAGTCATGACCACCACTTAAAATGAAATGCCAAAATTTTAAAAATGCCCAAAGGTAAAAAAAAAAAAAAAGAAAGAAAGAAAAAAAGACAAGACTGGGCACAGTAAAACAACTGCAGATCCACCACAGATGTCTCCAAAATTAAAAAAATTGGCTTTCACTATTTACCATTCGATAAATCCCTCCATCGAAACAGGCAATTGTGCAATTACAGTTTAGCCACTGTAGCTAGTTATGGCAGGCAAAGTGGCAACACAGGCCTATACTTTATATACTTTATATATTAGGGGTTTGGAGAATGGCATCTTTTTTCAGTCTCTCAAAGGGCAAAACACAACAGCAAAAGTGTATGGAATGGAAAGTTTCAAGATAGTGTAATACTTGTTAAACTCAACAGTTCTCATCCTCAGCTTATAAACTGAAAATGCAGAGAATAAGCAGTCATCTATCTGTGTTGCTTGTCCAAGTATGTTTTTCTATAGTTAGCATCCAAACACAGTTATGTTACAATGAACTAACATTTAACAACATTTTTAACAAGGGTAACTGGCACTACCCTATAATTATACAATATCACGTGTTTATTCAACTGGTCAGGATGTTGACTTTTCACCTGTGACATAGCTTTAGCATGTGTTTTTGTGCATGCTAAGATTCCTTTTACAGGTTCTCATTGCAAGTCACATGGAGATGGAGTTTTCAACTAACTTATTTAGTTAGAATTGATTAGCTAAAGCTAGCTAGTTACAGCTAAAAAAATCTGATAGCGACAGTCATCAACTGACAGCTGTTGTCCAGAAATGAGAAGCTGCTTTTGTTTACTTTTGTGTGAAATTAAATCATCATTATGAATTTCTAGAAGTAAATCTGCTATAGCAATCACAGCAAATTGCATTTGTATCATATTAGAATGAAAAAGCTTACAGATGTAGCAATGGTTGCTAAGGGAACACAGGGCTAAACTAAGGATCAATTTGCCACTTTGACATTTGGTAGCCAGCCTCTAACCTGCCATTTTTGCTGTTTCCCACATCCAGCTTCAATACTTTTCATCGAATCATAAAAATCTTTCTTTCCCTTCTTATTTCATGCATCTCATTCTGTTACGTTCTGGTACATTTCCTTCTGGTACAAATGCCTCATGGTACAACAGACCAATATCCTTCTGCACACTGACTATTCCTCTACAGCTGCTGGCTTGCTTTATTTTTTGCCATGCTGCTCAAATCCACCAACAGTGGAAGCCAAATTCCTGGGATAGTTCTGTTCCCGTACTTTAATATGAAGCCCTGATGTTCCTGTCACGTGCTGGTATTCTGTGATTCTCTGCAACACGTCTTAATACCAGTGACACAACTTGTGTCATAGCTTTCTTTGTATTTATTGTGAGAAACTGTTGCTCTTGAAGGGACAACATTTCTCATGTCATACTATAGGCTCTGATCTGATTATTTTCTTACATTTCCACGAGCTGTGGATTGCAGCGCCAAGTTGAGAGATATCTCCATAAATACAGTTGTTATTTTTCAACACAGTCTGTCATTTACAAATTTAGCAGGTTGTTAAATTCCCTGTCTAGTGAGCTGACACAGCCTGCTGCTGTGAATGCAGAGTGGCGCTTTGTGACAAAGAAGAGAGTGTGATTGCTGAATAGTTATCAAGCATCTGCTGCAGCTGAGCATGAAATGGGGGGTGAATTTTGTTAAAATATGTGTGTGTGGCTGAGTGTGTGTGTTTTTGTGCTTCTCAAAAAGCTGAGGTACTGGTTGTTTGAACTGTGTGTTTTAAGTGCACCATCCTCACTTCCAGTGGACCGAGCAGCAAACAGACCTTCAGCCCAGCCAATATTTAATGTGCAGTTACACTAAATATAGATCCTGCATTAAGAAAGAGAGAGAAATGTACGTCCTGTATAATACATATATACTGTATGTGTTTATTGTTATTATTCTGATTGAGAGATTCATGCTGTTTCTGCATATTATACTACAACCATGGCTGCTTCCTACTGCAGACAATGTTGCTAGTAAAATAAGAGTTTAATAGGAAATATTTTCAACAAACAAAATGTCCTCAGGTGTTGAGCAACAGTGGCAATGAAGAGTTCATTGAATTTCTAAACACAGCACCAGTCAACATACCTGAAAAATATATTAGTCTATTTGCCTTTCTGCTGCTAGCTAGCTAACCTCCCTACATGTAAAATAACCTTATGTAAAATAACCCATATATTTATGGTTCCCTCTGTTTTTCTGCATTTCTTTGCATTCTGACTCTTTAAATCAATTTAAAGTACAACTACTAATACATTTGTATTTTCCTCGCTGACATCAAAACCTCTAGTTTCATTTTACCTACAAGGACTACTTGTAGCATTTGTTTATTTGAAGAAATAGTTTGACATGTAGGGAGTGTGCTGATTTGCTTTCTTGCGAGAAAGTCAGATAAGAAATTTAATACCCCTTACATATCTGTGCGTGTATCATTTTTACATTTCTAAGTTTTAGAGATGTTGGAAGGTCAATTTTAGAACTTCAGAAAGAACTAGGGTAGCTATTTCCCTCTACTTTCTGTTTATGCTAAGCTAAACACGCTACCTGCTTCAACTCTAACTCCACCTTCATAATTGGCGCACAGACATGAGAGTGATATTGATTTTCTCGTCTCAGTCTTGACAAGAAAGTGAATAATTTCCCCAAACTTGTATTGTCTATTTTAAACTAATACTTAAATTGAATTTTATGGCAAATGAAAAACACATAAAAGCCTTTATTTTAAGGAAACAGGAAAAAGGGGGGGGGGTCCATTTGGAGTATTTATCTCACTAAGTTGGCAGGCGAAGGGCCAGAGGTGATATTATTTTTTATGAGTCATTTTTGATATGTAAGCTTTCCTCCTTAAATCTATTCAAAATTGTTTTGAAATGTTTTCTTATATTTTGACCTTAAAAACTTTGATAGTTTTCTTTCAACTTGAAGGTCTAGCTGTGGTGTTGAGCATTTATAAACTGAGAGTTTGTGACTAGAACAGATACATAGCAGGTACTGTGCGAAACAAACAAGAAGCCTTGATATATAGTATCTTATCCTTTAGTGACTTTCTGTAATATATATTTTTTTTAATTTTTCAGTCTGTGTCGGATTGGATAAGATGCAACAACAGGAGCAAAGATTCATCCAAGTGTGAAGATACATAGGTTTGTCTGACTTTAAATTACACGGCCTCTAATATCAATACAACCATAAAAATCTGTAGAACATCCTGCGTTTAAAGAAGCACTAAAACTACTTCTCCCTCTGCTGCTGAAACTGCATGGAAATGTTAGGCTATTTTTTTAACGTCATCTCGGAGTCGATCTGATGCATCTCAGACATTTAAAGAGCGTGGACCTGCAGTCTGCCAGGTCATAACGACTTCCCTCCCCTCTCTTTTGCTAGATACAATCATAGGCTGTCAGAGATATCAGCTAGAGCCAGCTCAACTTTTCCCAACTTTGTGCAAGACGTTTGCAGCAATAGTAGGCGCCTGTTCTCTCTCTCTCTCTCTCTCTCTCAGCTTGACAGGTGAGAATTATACTGTGTCCTTGTCATCTGCAGAGAGAGAGAGAGAGAGAGAGAGACAGACAATATTCTCCTAACAGAGCTATTTCAGACTCTGGCAAGCCTGCCTCCATCTTTCGCTATCATGCATCTCCATCTGGTGAAATCTGTAATGCTGTTCAAAAGTATTATGTCAACAGACTGCTGCGATTGATATTGACGGGAGGGAAAATAAAGCAATGAATGGATTTCAGCTTCAGGTGTTTCATTTCAAGCAAGAGATGATGGAATTGTTGTCTTTTTCTTAATGGAATCCAGTTTGTTTTGCAATCAGGGAAATGAAGTTTGTGAATTAATAAAGAGTAAAAATAGAGGAACGCGCACACACACACATTATGGGAGGACAGATGAGATGATTTGTTATTATTTGTTTCTCGTTTCGTAATTGTACCTGACATGGCAGCAGAGGAAGAGCGCGGGAACTCGCACATCTCGCAGTAAGGCAACAGGCTGCTGTTGGAGTAGGTGCAGGCCCCACAGTTCCACGTCTGCATCGAAGGCTCAGGCTCTGACAGTTTCCGCGGGGCCATGAAGGACATCAGAGCACCGGGGCTGCCAGAGCTGACCGCCCCCGTCGCCGACCTCCTCTTCCCACCGAATCGAGACCGAGGGCTGGGGCTGGGCTGCGGTGTCCGCAGCCTCTTTAGCTGGGGGGAGAAGTCCTGGTCGTGCGTGGCAGGGGTTTGGAGGAAGGACTTTATTTCCTTCTCCTCGCTTTTTTCCGAGTTGGCTCCACTGCCAGCCGCCACAGTGGTCGTCTCTGAGGAGATGGAGGGAGATGTTTCTTCATCCTCTGTTCTCTTCCTCTTTTTCTCCTTGCTGGCGCTTGGGGAGAAGAAGGAGCGGATGTCATGCTGCTTCTCTTTCTCAAACTAAGAAAAAAGATGCAAGCTCAAGTTAATTTTATTCTCTATAGCACACAGTTAAGATTTATTACATGCATGAAAGGCTTCAATCCACCAGTTAAAACAACACAGCATCCATGACACAAATCTCCTTTTTGTTACCATTGTCACAAGGTAATAATTTTACCCTCTGCTAAGTAGTATCCTGGTGAAACAGAAAAAAATATGAAAACTACCTGCTGGCAAAAAATGAATAGGCACAGAAAAGCCTCTCAGTTTAGTTTCCAATATGGGTCATGTATTTTCCACAGCTCTTTAAACAAGCCCGATTCCTACTGTAATCTACCAATCTACCTGTTACACAATTTAAATACAGACAGACACAAAATTACAGTCAGTCAATGATGCACTGACTAGTAACAGCCCCAATTCATTGTGGAAATGATCACACCTTGTCACATTCAGTTTAAAAGGGGTAATTCCTCTGCTATCATCTTTCAAACACATTTACACCACAGAGGGCAAAACTGAGTTTTAGGTGCTGTAGGTCCCTCAGTTGCTGAATATGGAGCAGGCAGATATCAGAGAGAAACAACAGGCCACTCATACAGAGACCAAGTGAAGTGTGCTGTACTGTGTGCTTTAGGCTTCTTTATTTACATGCATTTATTGTATTGAAACTTTTCTCTGAACTTGTTCACTGTTATGTATAAGGTAACTATTGTGAATAAGGGACATGAAGAAACAAGCCTGTCTTAACTTAATCAATGATACAAGAACCTGTCAGCGATGAACTCAGTGATGATGTTAAATGTTGTGAGGGAGTGACAGCCTCCTGCAGGACAAATTGATTGATGTGGTTACTTTACTTAATATCTTGAGAACTGTATGAGTGTTTCAGGTAATTGTGCTTAAGTAAATATAGAAAATCTGTAAAAACTGACAAACTGCTCAACTAAAACGTCAGATATATTCATTATTGTTTACATTTAGATGCTTATGTTCTTTCTTAATTACTTGTCGACAAAGGCACCTTGAAATGTTTTGACAATAAATGTCAAAATTACCATGGTTACTCCAAATGTAATCTCAGTTTTGAACACAGTCTGTTTTATTCACAATTATTCACAATCTGGCTCCTTCCTTCTCAGGGGTATTACTGCAGCAGTATTATTTGCAAATGTGTGTGGAGAGTTATGAGACTGTATCTCAGTCTATATGTATTTACTCAGATTTGTGAATGTGCACAGGTACACCGCAAATATCTAATCAGCCAATCACATAGCAGCATTTAGGGATGTAGACATGGTCAAGAGGAGCTGATGAAGGCACTGCTGATCTTTTGAGATTTTCCCACACAACCATCTCTAGGTTCTCTTTACAAAGAGTGTCGAGTAGAGTAGACTCACTGGCTTGTAATTTTACTTTCCTGTATATGCTGTAATCTGCCTGGTGACTGGTATCTCAGAACTAAAGAGAGGTAAACTGAGACAATGCTTTACTGGTGTTTGTGATTATTTCTTCCAGCTGACTCACATGAGTAAAGAACACGTCGTTCTCGCTTCCCATGTTCCCCTCCAGCGGCAGCACCATCTCGCTCGGTGTCCACGCGTTGGCGAAGCTGAGGAACTCCCACTTGTCCTTGTCGCCCTCGTCGGCCTTCAGGTATTCCTTCCTCCCATTCAGAGTGCTGCCGGTCACTGTTTCCTGGAGGACACAGAACATTCAGTTCTGCACTGCACTTTGCTTTTTTGTCATGTTTCTGAAACAGCATCAGTTCTGAAATGAGGAGTATCATATTTCAGTGGAATAATTCAGTTTTAATTACAAATCATGACAGCTATGATTATTAATGTAAATCCCCAAAGCCTGTTCTAATATGCAAATCAATTTCACAGATGTGTCTAAGTTTATTCATGAATGCAAAGTGTATAAAAAGCTAAATATTTGTCAGAGTAGACAGTGTGTATGATATGTCTGAAGCTATGTTTGCATCATGCAGAAATGAAATCACATGATTTACCATTCCCATTAAATATGACGTCAGTGAACACTTTACTGATGGAATATTTGATGACAAATCAAAGGCTTAGTGCAATTTTTTCCTAGTTTTCTGCCAGCATGCTGCTGCCCGTGTTACCTTCCTGTTGAGCATGGACCACATGACAGTGTCAAAGGTGCCCTTGGCAATGAGGTAGTGCACATTGACAGAGGAGGTTTGCCCGATGCGGTGGGCTCGGTCTTCAGCCTGCTTGATGTGACCTGGGTTCCAGTAGAGCTCGGCGAAGACCACGTGGCTGGCAGCGGTGAAGGTCAAACCCTGAAGAGGACGGACAAGAACACACACACACACACACACACACACACACACACACACAAATAATAGTCCAATCAGAACTAAAATACCTCATTCAACCATGCCAAATGGAACACTCCAGCCCATTTCCAATGAAATTTAATTTGGTCAAATCCTATTTAATAACTGAATATTAGATGCTAATTGGCATATAAGTGCTTCAAGCACCTATTTCCTTTAATTGGAATGCATAACATTTCTGCACATATTCGGTCATTTGGAATAATTGATGTCAATGAGTTTATTAAGTTTGTTATTAAGAGTAAAACACATTTTCAGCATTTATTCCTATTTGCACAGACCCTGATTGTGATTCACTACATCCAATAACAGTTGTCATCATTGCTAATATGCACCAAATGACTCTGTTAAGCTTATTTATTGTTACATTACAATATTACAGCACTTATTCATTCCCCCTCCCCGTAGTGATCAGGCAGCCAAGGCGGTCTATAGGAGCAGTGACCGTTTAAAGGTGGTATATGTACGTTTTTGCTATCGCTACGAAGCCAATATTAGCACTAACAGCTGTTTACTTACCAAGGGCTGCAGCCACTGTTGTTTTTAGAAGACAAGAGGTTAGAATAAACTCTCTGGGCAGCACTACTTCTTCATCCTCTCATGTTGGACTGAGGGCAGACTGGACACTACGGTGACTCACTATCGCAAAGTGGTATTATGAGACTGGACTAGCTGGTTGCATGCTAACTTCAGCAGAAGAAAAGAAGTGATAAGAGCAAAGAAGTTAACATTACTGTTGCTTTGCTCCGCTGGAGACAGGTCTTGGTGAGTGAAGGAATGAAGTGCTGAACTTCCAAAGTTTCTTCTAGACTGGTAAATAGCTAATGCGAATGTTGGCTATGTAGCAATACCATGAACTTACATATAGCATCTCTAATTAAGTACAGTATTTCCACTAACTCTTGTGAGACTTTATTAGACATTCCTGGTGATAAAATACAATAATTTTTCAGTGACTATTCCAGAACCTATGTCAAGTGTGATTAGTGACTATTTCCAAGTCATTAGCATTGCAGATTTTGTTTACAGTGGTTACAAAAGCTAGGAAATTGTATTATGTTTCTGCTTCATTATTCCCTCAATGCAACTTTAATTTATCATGCAACTTTTAAAACAAGCAAAGAAAACAATATGTGGAGTTAAAGAGTGTCTCTGTGTTTAAATACCTGACCAGCAGCCAGAATGCTGAGGATGGCCACTCTGGTTTCTGGGTCATTCTGAAACTTGTGGACCAACTGGATTCGTTCTGAGGAAGGAACGCTGCCATCAATACGGATATAACCAGCCTGGTAGAGCAGGGACAAGAATATTTAATTTTCAGGGGGAAAATTCAGTTCATAATACTTGACAGTTGAGAGGCTAGACCGGACAGTGATGTCTGCCATGTGCACAGCTGATGGAACACCTGCAACACAGAAATCTTTGAATGAAATGTTGATTTTTAGAATCACGTCTGCTTCAGTCAAAGAGAGAAAAAATAGCTTTGTGCCTGTTTTGAAAAGTAACTGGGTAAAGCTGTGGCAAGTGCATGATAAGCTCCATGCTGCAACATCTTTGTCATATCAACAAGTGTAACTGTGTAAAAGTGTGTTTACTTCTTGTTTTACTGAAATTTCTGTCAGTGACACACTAAAATAAAGCTAAATTACAAAAAAGTCATGAAGTCAGTTATAAAGCAGTATCTATCTAATGTTTGTTAACAACAGCTAACAGTAACATTAGTCACTGGTCATACCAGACCAAGTAAAGCTGTAGCAGCAAATCCTGTGTATTGAATTAAGGAACATGCCTTTCATTGGTTATGAATTCAACTTTTCAAGAGGAAGACTGTGAGGTTTCTTCTTTCAAAAGTGACATAGCCTCACTTTAAAATATAAATCTAAATTTCAAGGCCAGATTAACAAAGTCTTTTGTGCCTAATAGAGATGATGTGTTATTCATCACAGATGTGCTGGCCTGGCTGTCACCTGAGATGATCTTCTCTCTTTTATGCATATGCATTAGAGGAAGGGTCATGCAAATAATTGGAGGAGATAATGTAATTGTGATTGTTTACACATTCCATTTAACTGACTAAAGGTTCACACAATTTGCAAGGGATATTGTTGTCTGCCTTTAAAAAGCTGGTGCAGGTTTATGGTGGAACATTAAAGGAGAGGAGCATTTCATTATCCTGTTTTCTATTCTGTAGATTTTTCAGCAACAGATGTGTGAATGAATGCACAATAGAAAACACTGAACTGGTTGCAGTAAATAAAATGGCTTTTTTGAGAGAAAATGAGAGTGTTTTGTTTGGTGTCATAAAATGTTTTGTAACATTTTATGACACCAAACAAAGGAGCAGCGGCTGCATGTTCATTAAACCTGAACTTGAACTTGACATTCACTGAGCTGCTAATGCACTGTGGCGACTGCACTCTTTTGATTTTGGTCCACCGGTCCTGCAGAGCTGCTCAGTGGCCTTCAGTAGGAGAGTGTGTTCGCGCTGTGCAGCTCCCACGTGTGAATGTAACTGTAACTGCATGAATATGAAGGAGAGCCTTGCTGAGAGAGAACACAGAGGTCTGTTTGACTTTTCCTCAAATAAATAAATAATGTTCACGGAAAACTAGGAGGGTTAAACAACATCTCAAGGTCAGAAAAACGTTCTCAAATCAAGCTGCTGTTTCAACAGAGTTGTTTGTCTCTTGTAGTGCACTTTATTTACTAATCTAAAAAATTCGCAACTTTAGTAAATAAACTCTCCAACAAGTTGGACACCAGGTGAGAAATTGGAAAGTGTGGAGCATGAAAACAGCGATAATGTCAGGTGACTGGAGCGCAGTCACTTGTCTCTGCCGAGCTCCTCATCACAGCGTGTTGCCTGTCGTTCCTTTTTTTAGCCCGTCTCTGTTAATTGATGAGTGTGAACGCACCAGAGAATGAGCGTCTCATGGAGGAATGTGTTATCACACGTCGTACCGCAGCATTACATGCAGTCGACACCTCCACGACCCCTGCGACACGTACCGACACACACACACACACACACACACACACACACAGACACACTTGAACTCTTTCACAGGTTGCCGTCATCAAGCTAAGAGATATCGTTTGCTTGTGATGACTTGTGAAACACGCCTTGGGAGATTAGTTGTGGAAGTAAAGTTTTACTTTCTTTGAGAGAAAAAGTAGACTTTTCTCTCAGAAAAAAACTGATGATGATTAACAGAGAACTAAAATTTTATTTTATTGTGTTTCTAAATTCTAATTTCTTAATTACCTGTGTTACACTGTACACCTGAATTTATCATATAAGCATAAGACTCCAATAATTCATGACTTCTAACATCTGCTATACAGCCCCCACTGAAGCACATGCCCAACTTGTGAGCTCAGAGCTCAGTACTCTGTCTAAGTTAATCATGGATATGGCAGGGATTTGACTTATAAACACAGCGGGAGTATGGATGAAGGAATAAAATTTAAGTATGGGGCCAATTACCTCTGCTTAGCCAGGAAGGAGGAGTGAAATACGAATACATTCTGCACATCAAGTACTTGCAGGTTACTGTTAATGGGCAATTCAGGCCTCTGCGGCTGGAAAAAACTTTAAAATCTTAAATAGAAATGACAGAAATTAACATTTGTGCCAAAATGAAATATCAACCATATAAAAACAGAGCTCCCTCTTGTTGCAAATTGATTGATAGAGCAAGAATAACACATATTCCATGACTTTTTTAACCATCTCTTGGAGGGTTATGGAAATCAGACGGAAACTTTTTAAGAGCATTGTGTCAGAGGCTTGGAGCACAGGAAGCTGGTTTTCTGATTTATCGTAGCTGCCAAGAGCTGTGAAATTATGGACAGAATAAAAGAGAAGTAAATGGTATGGTGTTAAACTGACAGCTGCATTTTGTTCACTTACATTTTCCTGCTCTAAGTCTAACAATATACATACAATAAAATCAAAGAAATCTGCCAGTACATGAATTACCAAGACCTTTTAGTGACTGTACTGACAAACAAATTAGATGTAAATACTTTAAATGAATTCAGATTATTCAGGTAGATAGATAGATAGTGAAATAGCCTGATAGCTATAATAATAATATACTAATAACTATAATAGACAGATAAATTGGTAGACAGACAGCAGAGGAAACAGCTGCATAGCTAGATAGAAAATCAGCTAGCCTGATAGTTAGCTAGATAAATAGATTCACTGGTAGTGCTTTTCAATTTATCAATCTATGACCTGAAGCTTCCTATAACCCGAACTTTTAAGAGCCTTCTGACTGTTTTAGCAGATTTTATTTCACAAACTTGGACTTTTCAGTGGAAAAAGTGAAGCTGATTCTTACAGATCAGTTTGCCTCCCTGCACATTGTCATTGTTAATTTTTCTCTAATCTTGATTTATCTTTCTTTTTTTCTGTTATTTCTGTTAAATGCTCATAAGCATATTTCTGCATGGTAATACACTAAACTACAATGTGTTAGCATTTAGATAAAGCAGCCTCACACAGCCGGTGCTATGGCGTCACATTTGCTTGACCCATCACCACTGACAGCACTGCCAACAACCCCTGGAAGTCTCTGGAACTTGTATTTAATATTACTGGGCAACTATATCTCCAGGATCTCATGGACGACAGATTCCTGCAGTGACAAAGCCTAATTATGAGCATCATCCATCCATGTATTGGGAACATACAGTACATACTCACATAGAAACATCCATGTAAATCCATACATATTCATCCATAAAGAGATAATTGTAATCAGCGGGGTATTGTGCTCAGAGCTGCAGAGGGGACGGAACTTTGCAAAGACGTGCTTTAGCATCCTGTATGATTGGAGTTGTGTGAAAAAACTGGATGAAGGGGTGACCAGCGTTGTGTGTTTGTGCCTGTATGACAGCTTTAACTGAGACCTAAAAGGTCGGGGGTGAGGAGATCAATGATTTTAGAGGCAGTGTGCGTGATATGGAAGAACTTGTTTTTGTTAGAGGCAATTAACATGGTGGAAAAACAGGAAAAACTCTTGCTTTAAAAACTGAAATTCAAACCAGTAGTCTTCCTGGAATCTTGAATGGTTCCCAACACACCAGTGTCATTGTTGTTGTATTTCTTACAGGTGCTACCACAGCCGTTGCTTACCACCCCTTTAACACGTTTTAAGCGGATCCAGTTGCCTAAGGACCGCCTGAGGTTACCTTGGCCTCGATGACGGCCTCTGTGCAAGCCTGCAGCATGGTGAGGTGGTGGGCGAACACCAGGAATTTCAGCTGCTCTGCCTCCAGCATCATCTTAATGTAGTCCTTCACAGCTCCTGCCTGGCCCCACACACACACAAACACACACACACACACACATACAGAAATAGACACAGATGAAAGAGAGCTACTGAATCCATCACTTCACCGGTCGACCACACACAGAGGAATCGGCTAGATCAGTGGAGAAGTCAATTAATCACCGCGGCATCCTTTCTGTGTGATCGATTCTCTATTGAATGCCAGGGATCCAGACTTTAAAAGGAGAGAGCACACAGAGCGACTGGGGCGCATTTGTCAGCTCGCAGATAGTGAGAGCAAATCAATAACTCACAACTCGGAGATATGATTGGTGTGCGCTCTCCTTTTTTTCTGGTGACACCAGATACAAGAAAATTCACCTTTTGATCCACCCCAAACCAGACGACTCCCAGATTTCACAACAACTTAATAAAGATAGAGCACTTACATCAGAATCACATATATATAATGTAACTATCAGGATAAGAATCTGTGTGACAGGGCTGGTGGCGTGGTGGACTTGCCTGGAAAGTAAATTCAGGATGTTCAACACTTTATGTGACTGCACTCAGAACATTTTCACATTTCTTCAGCACTTGCAAACACCCCAATACAGATATATTAGGCTGGTAACCTGTCAAAGTGACAGTTAAGTAAAAGTTCAGCTTCGCAACTACTTTACTCTGCTGTTATTTGCTTGTTTTTTTAACTTACATAACCCTGATAAAATTCATGCCTGGCTTTTTTTTTTTTTGTTTTCTTTTTACCCGTTAGTCTTGTTTTATTTATGAAGTCAAACGGTAACAATGCTTTAAAAACATCACAGTCCAAATTTAACAGCATCTCACTTGTTTCCACTGAAGCCTCCGACCTTGATTGACAGCATGAAGCTAACAATCTAAAAAAGAAAAAGCAGCAGAAGTGCGGGTGAGTTAACTGTACCCTGCAGGTATCCGTATCTATCATTTCACCGTGCGGCTGCTGCCCGGCGATCACACTGTGATGGCCATGGCCGCTCCCGCTACCTTCTGCAAAGCTGGAGTGGATGTGCTGTATGAGCGTGTCATTGAGCATCCGGGCTCGGCTCATTTCAGCGCCCCAGGCCAAAAAGCTGCCAAGAATAGCACCAACTAGTGAGAAATACTGAGGTTTGATTTGACTCAAACAGAGCCCTTACTAGACGGTTTTGGAGACAGGCCTTTCTCCATGGTGTGAATCCCACCCCTATAATCTCCACACCTCCTGCAACCTGACAACCTCTGCAGCAATCACACCTGCTCTGGTGGGAGAACCTCTGCTTTGCCTTGCTGATAATTAGCCGATGCGCCTGATAATGAATCTCTCCGCCAGGCCTGCCGACCCTGTTCTGATCTGGGGGGTCCTCATTACTGACGGCTTGGCTTTGCCTGCTTCCTTCCGCTGAGTTTAATTAGTGCACAAACTTCTCGGCTGTCTGAAGCGGCCCGTTAGCTTGCTTTAAAGTCCAGCATCAGAGCTGTCCTCTCTGGGTAATTGGGAGCAGATGCTTGGCGGGTAAAGCAATAAAAATACCCCAAAGGCGTTTGGCAGCTCCGTCGCCAGGCAGACTGGCAGGCAGGCAGGGGCCGTGATGCTCGTCAGAGTGACATAGATGTGTGAATCTATCACACCATTCCACCCCTCCCGATGATCCAAAAAAAGAAGAGAGAACACATTTTTTTTTCTGAAGTAGAGAAAGTGTGTCTGACTCTAAAAACCGATAGGAGAGGAAATGAGACTGGGACAGCAGTATCAGCTTTGAGGTGGGCGAGTGGGCGGGGGAGGGGGGGGGGCTTTGTAATGAAAGGAGGTCCAGTGTTAGGCTAAACTGAGCAGAAATCCAATCAGCAAACAACGCCAGGCGCAAAGAAGATCCAAGCTCGGAGGCAGGCTGAGCAAGTAGCGTGCGAATGATTGCATTCGGTGGTTATCTCCGGTCTTCGTTAACCTCGGGGCCACGCTCCTCATGGCTGAGGGCGTCAGGCTAATTGAGAGGAATGCCAGCCCTCGAACATGGCAGATGATTGGAGAGGGATACTATACTTGGTGGAAATGTTTACTCAACTACAAATAAAGGAGATTGAGAAACAGCCTCTTCTCTTAGCATCAAGATTAAAGAGGCTGGGAACTGATCAGAGGTTGAAAACTATGTTCCTGCCTAAATAATATTTCCACTGAGGAACAGGAAATGTAAATGCTTGTTAGATTCTCATCACCAGTTGCTTTGACCTCAACCTTCCTCATACTGTATGCATCCAGCCACCTTCCCACATTGCTTATTTCTCTCTCATTAAAAAAAAATGTCACTTCAAACTGTGAGCCGACTGAGTTTCCATAGCAACAACATCACAGAGATGCTATTTTAGTGCGGTGTGTAACTTTGAGATAAGGTGTAATCATGCCAGGCTGGACACAACTAAATAATACCTCGGTTATAACTCCCTACTTTGTCTAAGTGCTTTCACTGGCGACCATTAGGCTCTGTTACCATGGCAATGCTTTCCCATGAGATCTCACTGAGTGGTCGGCCAAGCGCTCTGAACATGATGCTGTACCATCAAGTCACCATTTCCTGAAACATGAAAATGAATACAAATTACGATCTTTAGCCAATTGCAAGCTATTTAAACTGTTGTAGATTATATATGTATTTAGTTTTTCAGCTTTACTGACGTTTAAAATCTTTGCACTTTTAACCACAGGGCGCGTTTCCATCATTCTAGGAAAGTATCTGATTTGTCAATATGGCGCTACTGATGTAATGGTGTTTGTTTATTTAGCTGTGGAAAGCTTCAAGGGGCAACAAATACTTAAAAAACACAACAAAAACTACTAAAACTACAATATATATGAATTTTCAGGTGTCATATTTTCTTTTTATTAATGACCAGATGCAGTATACCTAATGTGACATTATAAAGAATATAAATGAAGTTTGAGGCTGAACTTGTAGCATTTCTTCTGAACTATTAAATCTTAAGGTAAGTTTGTGGTTATGACAAATAAACTAATGTCACAAGCCATTAAAAGGATTCTTCCTAAAAATTAGTCACTTACACTCAGTCAGTGTAATACATGGAAGATAGTGACACAAACTGGGAAATAGGTACAAAAAAGTCTAACTTTGGAAGAGATCCATCTGATTTGTCTAACTCTGACTGCTGAAGCCTCATATTACCTTCAGATAAACTCTGGAATATATTTTTGCAGTGGATTCTATCCCCCATCACTTACACTGGAAGCTCATTAGGAAGAGCCATATTCAACAGGAGGAATGTTTACAGCAAGCAAAACCTGTTTCTCAACCACTGTTTGAAGACACACTTTGAAAACTGTGGCCCTGTCCTTTAAGGTTAGGGAAAGATTGGTGGTTATGGTTATTAAAAAGGTGAGTGTTGATTTGTGGTGTGTAACGGGATCTGAACTTCCACCTCCTGCTCTGACACATTACATGCCCATCCACCATCAAAGCCTCCACACCCTTACTTTTCACCTTGCTACATATTGGGCATACTCCTGCCTGTATTGTGCAGTAAGTGGAATTCCTAGGAATACTGGGCTACAGACAGAAGACAAAAGACATGAGGATCTCCAGTTATACTGACAGCAGCCCTAAGAACAAGACAGGTTTCATCATATATTCAGGGCTTTGGTTTTGACTGACAAGGTTGTTTGATGAGCATCACCTTTTTTTCTTTTCATCGCTGTCAAAAATCTATCCATTAGTCCATTTTGTTCTTTACATGTCTTCTTGTCTGAGTGAATCTAGCTAACCTGAAACTTGTGTTTATTGTTCCTCCGTGAATCTGACTGATTTAATTTTTGATATGATCCACACTTGAACTCCTGGTCTGGCCCCTCCACAGTTTGAGAACCAACCCGCTGTCTGAAATGAAGTAAAATCCATGGTGGTCAAACTGAAACCAAGGCTGCTCTTTCTGAGCTGCTGAAAAGTTAACATTTTTACTGCCTGTTAGATAATAAAACTGAGAGCAGGGCTAGCAGTGAAAGCAGCTAATGTTAGATGTTGCAGCTCACCGCCAGTAAAGGTTTGAGTGCATTAAGTACAAATGCCCTGAGCTGAAACATTACTCTCAGCATCTAAGCATTAAACTTCTATGAATTTTAAAGGAGAGGACTGATGTGATTCTATACTTTTTTATCGTCAGCAAAGTCCATGAAAAGACCAAAACCAACAACGTCTGTCAATACTTACAGATTTTCCTTCCCTGCCTATGGCACTCAGCCCCAAACCCATTGGTTCCAATTGAAGATCTTTGAAAAATGGGCCACAAATGTAAAATAGGCTTTTATATGAAGGAAAATAATTCACTAAAACAGCTGGGAACTGTAGTGTTTAGAAAACAATAATCAAACCAGGGATAATAATGCATTTGTTAGGGACTATTTTCAGCTGCAGATCGATACACAATTGGTTTGATTGAAATAAAATAAACTACAGTGTGTGTTCATGCTAATTAAGGTTTTTTAAGAGTTTCGACAGCAATGGGGCTCTATGGCACAGAGGAATAAGATAATACTGGATACAAACAAAATATGTTAGGATTCAGAAAAATGTAGCATACCTCCAGCTTTATCCTTCAAAGGTCTACTGTATGGTATAATGACATAGGCTGGGCTAACGCAATATATACTGTAACACCACCTGGTCTCCCATTACCTTGGCTATAGCTGTTTGCTTGTACATCTGTGTGACCAGCCCCATGACCTCAGTGAAGGGGTTGTCCGTGGCAGCGACCCCCGACCCCAGTCCCTTCATCAGTCTCTCCCACTCGGCGAAACAGGCTGAGGCTTCCTGCAAGCAAGGAGAGCGCAAAGACAGTGAGCCTGCGTCCTTTATGTCTTCATCCACCCTTCCCTCTCTCTTGTTCTCTACTGTTTTTTAGATATAAAGGGCAAAACAATTAATGGAGCTGCTGGGTGTCCTACTTTTCCTGGAAGAGAAAGAAAAAAAGAGGGAGAAAGAGAGAGCGATGGGGTGGAGAATTCCCAAGGATGCCACCCCCTCTGACTGGGCTGCTGTGCTAGGTGGGTCATGAGCGTCTCCCAATTATAGCCGCCTTGTGACAAGCCGGGGTCGAAGATGGAGAAGCAGCCGGGCCGGTACAATAAATCAAAGACGGCTCGCGTGCTCTCAAGGTGATTGGCGAGAAGTATTTAAGGCGGGAGAGGAGAGCGGAGAGGATCGCAGTGGGAGAGGCTGCCGGTGAGGAGCAGCATATGCTACGTTCTGCTCATAAACAAGACATGCAGAGAGGCCATGCATTTGCTGTCGACATGTAGGTTAGCCCTGTTTATCATAAAAACAGGCCTCATATAAAACTTCAATTAACAGCAGGCTTCAGCATGTTTTTTCCATTTTTTTCTACTACAATGAAACATATTATGTGGAAATCTGACAAGAACAGCAGCATGCAGTATATTTGATTCAATTTCTGTGCAATAACTCCAGTGTGCCTATAATTTCAAGTGCTTCAGTAGAGTGCTGGAGCCCCTTGACTGTTTTTTTAAAACGGTCTAACTTCAAACCACTTTGTCATTAGAGGTTATTTTACGCCTATTGTTAACAACTCTCAATCCAATCTGTCTGAATTCAGGCTGCAAGACTTTTACAAAACGTGTAAGATTTCCACAGGAACAAGCACTTTCTTAAAGCACCGCATATCAAACGCTAAAAAACTGTGAACCATATGGCAAGCTGAGGGAAGAGGTGGCTGCGCGTGATTAAGCACATACATACACATCATGGTGAGGGGGGGGGGTGCGAATGGGGTCGGAGGGGAAGAAAAAAGGGTGAGAAAAGGGAGAGGAGCCTTATTAATGCGAGCACACACACACGTATAATGGAGGCTTCCTCGGAGAGCAAGTTTCATGACTGCATTCTTCCTGTGTTACAATGGTACAGTGAAAAGATTTTGGTGGAACATGAAAGTGCTGCACCATTTAGAGCAATAATTAGCATTTCAGTGGATTCACACCTCGTCAAAGTCAAGGACGGTTGAATGAATAAATAGTATCATACTGCAGGAGCACAAAGCTGCATTTCCTTTATGTTTCTCCTCAGATGTTTCACTGAGCAGCACCTGCAGAAACACAGCTATGACTGTCTCGCAATGTTTTTTTTCTAATTAAAAATTTTACATTTCTGCATTTTAAAAAAAGTGTGGCTAAACACTCCACCCTCGGTGATATTCACTAGACTAACACTGACAAAAGGCCAGGGCTGAAAATGTAAAGGGCAGGAGGGGCATAAAAAGTGTCTGGCTGTGGAAGATAAAAGCCGTCATTAGGGAGTAAAATGAGATAGGAGGGATGAACTGGTGAGCGGTCCTGGTGTACAGTACACACCGTCACAGTTTGTTTGGAGGAAAATAATGTCCACCCTGGTCTTTTTATGTTTTATATTGTTCATACGTCCCTTCTTTTCAGAGGCACAATGCTCGCAGATTCAGCCACTTCACACCTCCCTCGCTCGTCTCTTAAAACCAGTCCATTTAGCTGAGGATGAAATGTCTGTCTATTCAAAAAACACTCACAGATTCATCTCATGCACAAAAAAACCCCATAAACTGTAAAGCAGAATAGCTTTTTGCGCAGTTGTGTTTTTTTGTTTTCACAGAAGACAAATGATCTTCCGGGCTCATTCCTCTGAGGATCATTGGAAGCTGCTGTTTCAGCCAGCTCGAGATAAGAGAACAACTACAAGACATGACATGAACTTTTCCAGCAGTCCTACATATACGTTCTGTGGCCTAATTGCCGCCACTATGTAGAAACACTGACCATATTTAGCCCCCAATTAAAGCGTCACTTAACATTTAGGGAGACTGAGGTAAAACCCTGCATCATCACTTTCCTGAGCAACTTCCTTATTGTTGTGTCATTCTTGGGATGGTGGCTCGCTGCATAATTAGTGCTGAAAGAGCTCCTCCAGTGTTTTTCCACTCCTGCTGATATGATACAAAATATAACAAAGGCTTCTTTAGCGGATGCTTCTGAGTGTGTATTGTTACACCCAATGGGAGGCTAACCCTTTGCAGCCTTGACACCGGCGACCCTGATGCGGAGAGAGGAGGAGACACGTCGACAAGACGCACAGGCCCGGGTCAAAGCTGCATTAGCATTCACGTGTACGTTCCCACGCATCCAGTGCGGCGTGGGAGGCAGAAACTGCAACCATAATTTTGGGGAGGCTAAAAGAGACGCAAACACCTACACACCAAGCATGACATTTACTCTACAAATACCCTGGCATCCTCTTTATGATGCTGGAGAGAGAACACACACACACTTGCACACACACACCCAGATCTCAGTGGATCTTAGTTTGGGCTAAAGGAGAGTTATCTAATCTTAAAGCAGCAATAGGCAGTTTTACACACTGTTAGTTCCATTGTATAGTAATGGATGAGTGAAAGGCAAACATCAAGTTCATATTTGGCATGACCTGAATGACCTGACTGTGATGCCAAAGGAGGAAAAAAAGAGAGAGTTTATTCTATAAAATGTCAGAAAATAGTTTTAAAAAATGCTCATCGCCATTCTTTTTAGAGACTGGAAAAAGAGAATGGGGCTCATGCAGGAACATTTTCTTCTTCTTATCCTAAATCTCTCTGGTTTTTTTTCCTGTGAGGCTCGCTCTTATGAGTGTTCCAAGTCGGATTCACCAAACTCTCTTAACTGCAAAAACTTGTCTATATGAGGCCATCTGTTCCGCTCTGTTTGTGGGTAAGTTTAATTAAAAAAAAAAAAAAAAGTTAAAGAAAGGAAAGAAGAGTATAACACTGCTGAGCTTCAGGTCTGGTGTCAAAAAGCTGATGCAAACACAACAAATGTAGCAGTATCAATTAGATAATATTGACAATTAGATAATATTGACACAATTGTAAGGTGGACCAAAAACTCTCAAAGTACACTTAGTCAAGTACAGTAGAATTCTGAGGTTCTTTACTTGAGTATTTCCATGTTCTGCTGCATTATACTTCTACTCCCTAAATCAGTCCAAACTATTGGGTGTAAAACTCCAAATCCATGGTTCAATTTCAGACCTCTGCTTTCTTTATTTTGTTTTTGCAGAGTGGGCAGCGGGAACCAAAATGTTCCCACACTGCCAACTTATATGTGCTCAGAGTGGTCTGCAGTCTTAGGATTATTATTCATCTTGAGCTAATTAAACTAGCCTAAATCATGACTGGTCCAAAATAGTCACATGATGCACGCAGGTGGAAGACAATAAAATAGGTGTAAAATATACAGCTTTTCCTAACTTCAAATGGAACAATTATTTGGCGATTTAAATGTGTTATAGTGTTAATTGTGAAATGAGTTTTGTTCAATTAGAAACATAATGAGAGCTGAAGAGGCTGCAGCTGCAGTGGTGGTGGTGGGATGGGAGTGGGTGCTGTGGTTTCATCTTCCTCCATTGTGATATCAGATGGTGGATATTTGTATTGTGGGTTTAGTCTTTGTTTCAGAATCACTGCACCCCTACTCTTTACCCCACCTCTGATACTTCATAACTTCAGCTACTAGTTCCTTTGCAGATTAATAATACAAAGCACAATCAACAAACACATTGTGATGTATCTTCATAGGCTAAGATAAGACTTTACTGGTCCCCAGGAGGAAATTCTAGCCTCCTTCCACCTTTACCAACTGTGACATTAAAGGATAACTTCATTTTTGAACCTGGGCTTTTGGGTGTAAATGGTTGATAGGGACAAAAATCTTTGGAAATGGTGCAGTATTGACTAAGAACAGTGTACCTTTCCACTACAAATGGTGGCTGCAATGTAATCCAGTGGGAAACTGTCCATGTCAAAGTACAATATGAAAACCGTTCTCTCTGTGTGAGCTGACACGTACCTTCGCGGCCTCCTTGGGCAGGTCGAAGGGGATACGCTGGCGGATTTTGGGGGGCAGCTGACTCAGCACCTCAGCCTTGAGACGGCGGATCATGATCTGGCTCAGGCGCTGGTGCAGCTCCTCCAGGTTGGACGCCCCCCGACAGTCCCACTGCCTGCGAGGCCCAAAGTACCTGTGAGGGATTGAGTGAGAGGTGAAGCTGTGCCTGCTGATGCATTTGTTTTTGTTTTTTTTAAACACATTTCTCACTGAGAGAAACTTCCTAAGAAAACATACTTATTTACAGCACTGCCCTGGAGGAATAGTTAAACACATTTAAACATTCCCACCTGGGAGCTGCCCAGCACCACAGCAGCCTTCCATCGTTTACTGCTGAGCAGCTCTGCTGGAGCAGTCGGGGGATCAGGTTTTTGCTTAAGGGCACTTTGCAGAAGCAGGAAACTATTTTGTCTAATGGCCACAGCAGCAGGTTCATCCCAAAACTCGCCGGCAACTTTCACAATTTATCAGCCAAATGGATTTTTAGAATAGAACTGGCCCTCCATACAAAGGCTGGGTATCTGCCATATTGGCTGGAAGTGTGGACAAAGTTAACAAGGAACTGCCAAAATTTACTGTTTCACACTCTCATATTCAAACTTGTAGTTGCTGAGGGAAGAGACTCACTCCTTCTAAATAATGTTTAATGCCTGGGGATTTGAACCAACAACTGTCCAGCTGCAATGCTGCTTTTCTGTCTCCTGGGCTGCTGCCACAGTAACTATTATGAAGGGAATGCAATAAGAACACTTTAATCAGATGACTCTGCCTTGTGTTCCTCTCTGTGTTCTGTGTGAATGCGTGTGTGTGTGTGTGTGTGTGTGTGTGTGTGTATGTGGCTCAGAATGGCATTCCCCAGCCACACGGAGTGCTCTTATATACAAAGTGTTATCATTAATGGCGCCAGGCCCATCCCCGACTGAGCAGCCGACTTTGATGGACATCCAAAACAATGCATTTGATGTGTTTGTTCACACATGTAACTGATCGTCACTGGCAACTGGCAGCCAGTTGGCATTTAACGCTTGGCTTCAGTTGCGGTCTGGCTCTGACAACAAACCCTTAACTCATCAGCACCGCCACTCCAGACTCAGGTACAGCCCACCTTACCCGAGCAGATACTTAAAAAGAGTGAAAATTAAATGGTAGGTGAGATCCATTGAAACTCTGCTAATTCCTCTAAGCAGGAATTAAGAGTTTATGAATAGGAACAGACTGGGCTGAGGTATTACATTTAAAGGAATAGTTAGACATTTTGGAAAAGATGTTTACTTTGATTTTCTTGCCAAGATTGATACCATTCACATGTCTGTTGGTTTCATAGGAAGCTGAGGCTATGAGATGATTAGCTTAGCTTGGTATAAAGACTGAAAGCAAAGGGAAACAGCTAGCCTGGCACCAAAGGTAAAAAAAAATATGTGTACCAGCACTACTAAAGCTAACTAAACGTAAACTGTAGATAAACCCAAACAAAAACTGAAGTGTAAAAATAAGCCATTTTATGAAGGATTATGTGACATGTTATTTCTTGGCTGGGAGTAGTCTAACCACAATTTGTCATTTTTACCCTTTTTGTTTTCATTTTCTAGTGACCTTTGGACGTGCTAATAGGAAGGTTTTACCTTGGCTAGCTGTTCCTTCCAGTTGTTACTTTAGGCAAAGCTAACAAGTCAGCTGGCTGAAGCTACACAATTAGTATTATCTTCTCAGCTAACTTTCTTACAGAAAAACATAAATTACAGAGTACAAATTACATAGAGCAAATGTGAGGTTATGGATTCGTACGAGGTGTATGTCTGTCTGTGGGTCTGTGCTGAAAGGTCACCTGTAATGGGCATTGCAGAATTTCTTGGCGTAGTCAGTCCAGGTTCCAAAGCGCTTTGGATAGAGGGCATCAATCTGCATGAACAGCTGTGCAAATACACAGACAGGGAAACAGATCTTAACCACAGCTCTGTCCTGAACTTCACAATACAGTGTGTGTATGACTGCAAGGGAAAGAGAGACACAGACTCCAAACAAGCCAGAGAGAATGTGTATGATAATACCTCAGTGTCACATTTTTGTATTAATCTAAGTAGCATATCAGTCCTATGTATGAAAAGCTGAATAAATCAAGAATATAACACGTTTGTTCAGTTCTGCAACATCAGCCTTATTTTGTCTGATACGAAGAACAGTTTTTGCTGGCTTATGTTAAATAAAATTGTACAGATTTTTCTGTCACTGATAAAGTTTACTGACTTTATTACTCTTCTCTATTTGTGCAAATGTTACATTACGTGTTAGCATTTACCATCATCCTTTACTTGTCACTTGCAGCTAATTTAGCAAAAGTTACATGGCCTCGCTTTGAAGGTCAAGTAACTTTTGAAGGAGGAAATAACACCTTCTTCTGCTACAGTCTTGTGTCATCTGGCATTAGCTGTAGCTTATAGTAGCTATTGTTAGCAAATGTCTGATGGACATTGTGTAACTGGTGTTACTGAGTCAGTTTGTTGAGTTTCTACTTGTGATGCTGTTGCTCTATATTCCATGTCACAGATAAATATTTCAGTGGTTTTATCAAAGACATATTGTATTTTATCCTGTAATTGCTACTTGCAACCATTGCAGCTGCTGCTGAGCAAAAGTTGCTTTATTAGCTTATTTGCCCCTTCTCGCTTCATGCTAACACTTTTACATGCAGTTTAAACATGAAATACCACCAATGCCACATGGCTGACTTAGTCATGGTTAAACTATAGAATAATATCACATCAATCACTGCTCACCTCTAGAAACAGAGTATGAAAGCTTCATATTTAGTGTACAATTGTGAGCAGTATCAAACTTCTCATCTTACTCTAAACCGGAAAGAAAATATTTCTTTTAAAAGTTAGATTTATATTATATCATATAATTTTTTTTAAAAATCTGCTTGACAAAACTGTCAGATTTAGCAGAGCATCATGAAGACTGCATACTTTTTTTTTTTTAGTTCCCACAACTTTTCAACTTCTAGTTTTTGAAAGCTGAAAGCACACTATAACTCAAACCTTTTTTTGGCTTGAAACACAGACCTCGCCTGTGCTCACGATTAGTCTACTGTCATGAAGTGCATCTTGTGTGCAATTTATTCAAGGTCCTGTTGTCCTTCGCCTAGTTTACCAGTCCTGTGTAGTGCAACTGTGTGGTAATTTGTGTCAGAGCCAATTAACCAGGTCAAACCGCGGTGCAGTCAGACTAGGCAAAGAAACACGAACAGAGAATATTGACCTGCTGCTGCTAAGAAGCTGCTGACATGGAAATTATGAGTCATCACAAGATCTTTTCATCATTTGATTTTGAAATACTGATAAATTACAAGCCACCGGTTTCTGTCATCAGTATACATAAGGCATTTTGAAAAGAGTCTTTTCATACATTAAGTAGGTAAAGACTGTGTACGTATCACAGGTTGCGATAAAACACCCAGAATGTGTGTGTGTGTGTGTGTGTGTATACGCACCACATCCCTGTCAATTTTCAGTATTTGCAGAAATTTCTGAAGTAATGACAGGTAATCATCAGCAAGGCGATCTGAATAAGCAGCCACAGTGAGAGCGCTATTCTAAATTCAGCACTTGTTCAACAGGAGCTTTGCATTTTCCCCCCTCACACTGTTGATATAATAGGTGGGAGGAATGAGGGCACATCATGAACAGTGCAGCATGCCCTGAGCTGTGTGCTAACTCGATGTCAGAGCCACAGTGAGTAATGATGGCAGTGAGGAGACTGGCACAGAGGCAGGGACAGGGCTTATCAGGTTTATGCTGCGGATGATAAAATGTTATATTCAGTTTCAGATTCTAGTGGCAGAGAGAGGGAGAGATATCTAAAAACTAACCTCACCACTGCAGGCAGGCAATGGCAAAGACAGGATGGCATGTATCACACACACATATATACACACTTTCTACATGACACACCTTCTGGAGATTTCTTACAAGTACTAACTTCACTTCATTTTGGAATTAATTAGCTGCCTGAACTTCATCAGTTAATTATCATGATCGGGTCTAGGCAATAATTAAGTTTTCCTCACAGCAACGTGGCAGTTAGATGACAGTGAGATCGGAGTCCTATGTCACATAGATACTTTAACATAGTCAACACAAATCCTATGATGGCAATCCTGAAACTCATTTATGCCGTTGGTTATCAGCTCACTCCTCACCCTCTTTACACAACAGGGACAGAATCTGGAACAAATCTCACCACATCACACCAGAGTTTGCTCCTACACTAGCTCCCGGTCAGCTTTAGAATTGATTTTAATATTTAATGAATAACTATTACTGCTCTTCATGATCTCACACTTAATCACATTGCTAAGATCCTGATTATATGCAGACCAGAGTGTGACCTATGATTAAATTACTTTTGAAAATATACGTTTTTATGCCTATTTATAATTCTTCCTTAAAGAATAAGTCTGGTGATTGTCTATATTTCCCTCATTGCCAGCAAGCTAACAATGAATTGATCCTTACACACACACTGTAGTTTGTTTTGACGTACACTGTCCTGCTGCTGAAAGTATTCACTAAGGTATTGAATGTGTATTAATCCACCACTGAAAATAGTCCCAAACAAATGCACTATTTCCTCCTGTTTGATTTGAACATTTGATTTACTTTGAACGTTTGCACAAAAACTGTGCCCAGTTGGTTTAGAACATTTCTGAGCCCTTTTTAAAATTCAGACTTTATATTTGTGAGCTGCCACAAACAGGGCACAGAGTCTTATCCTTTAAAGATCATGGATAACTCAGTCAATGTTACGTCACGTTCTCTTATGCACCAATATAATAGCATATAGCAACATTTTTCACACCCACACAGGTCTGATGAGGCAGATTTGCTGATTTTTTTACTGTTACATTTTTTTAATAAATATTACCCAAGGGTATTTTTCTGAACTGTAACATTGCTTATTTAATCATGAACATTGATTGCATGGGAAAATACTAAAGATTTAAATCTAAGTTTTTTTTCTTATCTGCTATTATTGTCTAGTTTCTTCCATTCAGTTTCCTCTTTGCATGTTTACCCCAATTATTTTATGCATCTTTCTCGATTTGTGAAGCACTTTGTAACACTGTTAAGAAAAGTTGCACATAAAGTTTTATTATATGCAATATGCAACACAGACAGAAAAAAAAAACTAAAACAGCTACATTGCAGGCTATGAATAATTATGAGGCCTTGTGAGTGTGTGTGAGTGTAGTTTTGTTTTCCAATTTTCATGGGGAGCCCACTATACTTGAGGGATCTGGCAGGTTTGTGGGGACCACAGTGTTGGACTCCACTAGTTGTTTGAGGGTTAAGACTTTGTTTTAGGGTCAGGGATAGAATAGTCAGTTATAATGGTTTAGGTTAGGAAGGCTAGGGAGTGCATTAATGAGTCCCCACTAAGATAGGTGTACATGGTGTATGTGTGTGTGTGTCTGTGTACTGGAGAGCAGATCTATTCAAAAACAAGATGTTCTGTACATTATGTATATGTTCCAATTTGAACACAATCAATAGTAGTAATAGCAAAAAAGATTATTCTTCAACTGTATAATTTGTGAATACAGTAAATACACTGACTTATAGTATAGTTATTTACTGAATAATCATCATGATAATTTAAGCAGCAGAAAAGCAGTAACGCTACTCCAGAGGATGTAGAGGATGTGTGGAGGAAAAGCAGAGACAGTGTAAATTCCTATGCACAAAGCTGTATCAGTGCCCCATCGTTAGGGAACAGTGGACATTCAGCTCTTGTTATTGATAATGTATTGTGTCTTCACGAAGAGAGTGGAGAAAGATTTTCTATTCACAAAGTCCACCTCATCTTCTGCAGCTGCGGTGATGGAATACGCCTGCAATCTACAGCCTCAATATAACATATATAAAAATGATATAATAAATCATTATGGAGAGGGGAACGGCTGTGCTGCTCTCCAAACACTGCTGTCCTGTGAACAGCCCTTCTTATTGTCTCTAAATTCAATAGTTTCCCCCCCTGTGTGCTTCTTTTTATTACTTGTCTCATTTATTGCGGTGCAGTGTCTGTTCATATCGGGCTTTGTAAATGAAGTTTTTGCAACAAAGGTTATTGAAATAAGTCCTCGGGATCCTCAAGGATAAGTGATGCCGGAGAGAGTTAATTGGCTTTTTGAATGTTGGATCTGAGTATTACCTGCTCTGGAGCAAGTTACCATGGCGATCTACCTGCACTGTAGCGTGAAACACCTTTGTGAAAAGCCAGAGCTGAGCCCCGAGTTGGCCTATTAATCTTTCTCCATAAGTCTGGGCTCACAGTCCTTTTTGAAGCATATGGATATAGTTTCAGAATCTTGAATCTTAAATTCTTGACTTTAGGTTTAATTTTCTATCAAAAATTCAAACTAGGGTTGGAAGGAATTTTGATTCCTGTTGTCTGGAAAGAGAACAGAACACCTTACCCCACTGTAATGTCTTTTCTTTCCCCACAAGGTATCATTCATTTCATTTCATCACATTTTATTACCTCCTCAGGACGACCCAGGGCTGGAGTACCGGTGAGCAGGATGGCCCGCTTGGCGCTCATAATGAGAGGAGTGAGGATCTTAGTCCGTGCTGCATTCCTGGACTTGAGGTAATGGGACTCGTCCACCACAACCACGGCAAACTGCTGCCTGGTTAGAGCCTCCACCAGGGGGCCTGAGTCTGTGGTGAGCAGCCCGTAACCCAGCACTGTCACCTTACAGCTGCTGATACCCCTGGAAGGACAAGGACACACACACTAAGAGGTCAACACAAGATCACAATGTTTGTTTTACTTACTGTATCACAAGTTTCTTCATTTGGAATAAAACTATATACCATATACAAAAATTATGACATCTGTTTATTCTGTTTTTACTGTTTATCATTATTGTCTTTATGAAGTATTCTGCTGATTATTTTCTCAATTAATCATTTGTTCAATAACATGTCAGATTATTATGAAAAACTGTCCATCATAATTTCCCAGAGTTGATTTTCATGGGATTTGTTGGCAATATGAAAACTACAGAATATCACCAGACCCATTCTAAAAACTGCCTTACAGTAGTACTTACATAGTCAACTTTAATGTTGACATATGTGTGTCAACAGTTAAATACAAAGTCAACATCTGTTCAGATGTTCTAGTATTTATTGACTTGGCAGAGCCATCAAGGTAAAGTAAACCAGACTATTTAAAAAGGGTGTGTGGACTTGATAAACGTGAGGGCACACAAAGGAAGACACACAGCTGTGGACACGTTGCTCTCCTCTTCATGAGCGCTTAAGAGAGCAATTCCTGGGCTGTATTGTAATTTCTATATTTTCCATGTTATATGCTACACAAACATACACGTATGCAGACACAGCCACAGATAAACAAACAAACACAGAAGCGACAGTCAGCTGCATGAAACTCAATACGGATCTCTGAGAAATCAAAAACATTTCCAGCATCTGTCAGGCTGTAATTCTTTACACATTTCCAAGGTGAAATAAACCTGAGGTGCCATTCATGTTCTACAATAGAACAAGTGAGTTAAAATACTGGGAGGAGGTGCCGCATAATTTTTTCTTGCCTCCTCATTCAGTCATTAACACATCCAGTTCAAGGACATATTTTCCCCAGAAGGCTTTCACAACCTCTTTGCGCCTTTTCTGTGATGTGAGGTGGGGAGGTTTTTTCTCCTCTTTGCCGCAAATATAGAAAGTTTGTTTCATTGAAAAATAAAAACTAAGAGAAGTAGGGGAAAGTTGAAATAATAAAAGTAGCTGTTTTCAAGGCTTATACTCCACATTAGTCCACAATGCAGAAATACACTGCAAACGCGAATCAATATAAACAGCTGTGAAAATGAGGCACATTTCTCTACGACAGCATTTTTCCACTTCCTGCATTGAAAAATTTCTGCTCTTGTTCAATATTGCAGACGTCGCCTTGACATGATTTGTCTGTCAGCGCTGTCAAACATCGGCCCCTGCTGGCTCCTGACACAGAGGGACACTTTGAGATTAATTTGTCAGCCACAACTTTTCTGTCTGTCACACCTCCTCACTTTCACACTGTGTGACCAAGTGTGTTCGAGTTTTTGTTCCATCTCTTTAGGTAAATTATTACCGCTTGCATGTGCAGAAGCAGACGGCTGGGGAGATGATGACATCAGACACTGCCACACAGCTTGTTATAAAGACAACTCCCCCTAAGTTCAAATAATGGCTGCAGCCATTCACTTACATAATCCTAGGTATGATGAACTATACTATACTATACTTTGCACAGATATCCCCACCATACTTATGAGCTCTAAAGAGACCTTGTATGCACTTCTGTACAGCCTATGGGTCTGAGTGTGCAAAATGTGTCTCTATCTACTGGACAACTTAAAGATTATTTTTCTTGAATTAATTCAAAATTGATATTGGCTAATTATTTAGGCTTTTTCTGAGCCAATATTCACTGGTGTCCTGGTCATATACAACAGTAAATTAAATATCTTTGGGTTGTGGCCTGTTGGTTGGACAAAACAAGCAATCTGGACATTCCACTTGGGCTTTAAAACAACATGATGAGTATTTTTCTTAGTTTTTAATTAATGATTCATCAGGGAAATAATCAACACATCAGTCCATAACGGAAATAACTGTTGATTGCAAACCTGCAACAACAATTAAGCCCTTTTCCCCTAAAAGTTTTGAGTGTCTGTACCTCAGTTATTATTGGTTAGATTGCTGACCATGTGTAGTAAGCAACAGTAACACTCATCAGTATGAAATTCTGCATATTCCCTTCTGACTTTCAAACCACAGCTTTAATAATCTGTCAAACTACCACTGAGTCATACTGAGGCTTTATCAGTTTGCCAAATATTAGCCTTTCATTTCAAAACTATATTATTATTGGCCAGTCTGTGTCACCCACAACTCATATAAAGATCAAAATTAACTTTGCTAATTACATATTTATTGTCTATTTGAAGCCCATAATCAAAATATATTATAAAAAGTCATTCTAATGATGATTCTTAAAAAATATATTCTTAAATCTAATGTCTTTATTGCTAAGTATGAAGTGAGAATAAATCTGTAGAAGAATCAAATAATAATAAATAAATAGAAATAGTCAAGCTAAACATGATGCCAAATAGATGCTAATGTTGCTCTCTATTTGCTGAATTTGCAAATAAGTAACATGTCAATGTTGTGTTTACTGCTTGTTTTCAGAGTCAGAAAAGTAAAAATATAGTTTTAGGTGCAATCAAATCAGACATGTATGTATAACCTGAATGAGGTGGTTGGGGGAGTGGGGTGGAGGGATGACTTACATGGTGTGGCTCTTACTCTCCACCAGGTTGATGTCTCCTGGCTGCAGTTCGGGGATCCACCTCTCCAGCTCCTCGATCCAGGGATATTTCAGGGACGAGGGCACCACCACCA
Organism: Lates calcarifer; assembly: GCF_001640805.2. Taxonomy (NCBI): domain Eukaryota; kingdom Metazoa; phylum Chordata; class Actinopteri; family Centropomidae; genus Lates; species Lates calcarifer. Next base: position 10,164,764 of record NC_066854.1, read on the forward strand.
GGAGAGGCCACTCCTGCCTGAAGGCATAGGCCACGGAGATGGCCTGCACCGTCTTCCCAAGACCCATCTGGACCGACCAAATCAACACACGGCGAAGGGGGAGAAAAACAAGTCAATCGCGCATCGACTCTGCGATAAATTGCATATGACGGCCGAGCTGATGTGAGGCCCAAGAGTAATAAGGTCTCAGAATGATTCTTGTGTCAAAACCGATTAGGCACGTGGGAGTGCTGCACAGGGCTGACAAATTAATTTGGAAGGCATGCAGCGAAGTCTCAGGTTCATTTTTTTGGAAAATAGATTTCCTGAGCCAGCGTTGTGTGTGCTTACCTCATCAGCAATCATACATCTGTAAAACAAAAGGAAACAGAGAAAACTTTATCAGATGGGTTTTGAGATGAGGAAATTGCTTTGTAGAGCTGACCAGCAGGCGATAAAACCTAGTCACTATAAAAAGACAGAGTTTATAGTTTACATAAAAAGACAACAGCCCCTGCAGCAAGAGGGCTTTGCTCAAGGGCACAACAGCATTAGTTAGAACAGCATTTATTCTGAGTCGCTGTGCAGATATTCCTGACTCGTCCAAGGATTCATAACAGAAACCGCCCTGTCACAACCCGACTCCTCAAACCTTTTTGGCCACGGACACAAAGTCAAAGTCGTGAAGCTCCACCACCACCTCCGAGTCAGCTGCTCTTGGACAAATTTCAAGTCTGTCACTTGTGATTTAGGGATGCACCGGTACTTTGTTTGAGTGTGAGAACTGTTGTTGCTATTCAATATTTATGTTGTTGTTCCTATTGAATATTTCTGTTTCTGCTGTAACTGGGAGTCTTCGGAGAAACCCTGGAGAGTGTTCACTGTGTTTGGGTTCATCCGGTTCCCATAAAAGAGAGCGCTCAACACACAGGGTGATGCAGAGCTACATCTAATCACACATGTAAAATAATAATAATATTATAATGATACTGGAAACTGTCAATATAAAAAAAGACATTTTGGCATTGCTGACAGGTGCAGCAGGAACGACTGAGGTTTAACATAAGTTTGTTCCTCACTTAATAACTCACACGAGTCACTGCTCCATTCATTGTCTATGAGGCAGTGCCAGATTTAATATCCCAGTGACATCAAGAATTCAGGGGTCAGTTCTCCTGTTAAGCTTTAGGGAAGGAGTGGAGTATTTCTATTTGTATTGACCAAACTGTCCCATGGCACAGATGTGAATTAATTTAAGCAGCAGTGGGTTGAAAGCAAAGAAGGTGGATTTTACACTTTTACACTGCAAGAACAAAAAAATGAGCCCACCTACAATTATGAGATCACATAATGCAGAATAACTCTCTTTATCTCCGTGCACATAAAACAGAACATCCCAAAAAGATCATTTAAATGTATTTTCTATTCATTTTCTAACTGTAGAGTACTTCTAGGATTGCTGGTAGTGTCTTATTGTTGAGCATTGTGCGAAGAAAAGTTGTTATCAGTGAGAAACTGCCACATGGTAACCACCAATAAGATTTGAAATCCAATCCAATTAGTTTCACACTGTCATCACACCCACACACACACACACATCACAACAATGCTATTACTGACACAAGCTGAAAAAATTAATTGATTAGTCACCTGACAGAAAATGAATCTGCAATCTACCCATGTTAATCCCAGTCATCCTTTTCTAATCCATATTTTTAAGAGTAAGATTAACCTGCGATTGAACCTTCAACTAGGAGAAAACGAACAGCTTTCCTCTTGTGGCTGTCTCTGATAGGATATGTTTTTGCAGCCATATAAAGCCAACTAGTTCCCTTTACGCTGTACATTATAAGGAACAATGAAAGCGCGACACAGCCCTCAGCTGAAGTTGTCCCCATGGAGAAAGTGCAGATAGATCAACCTCTGCTTCTCCCTGCCCACTGGGTTTGGGCCTATTGTCATGACCTTGCTTATTCACAAATGCTTCCAACATCATGTCAGAGCAAACAGTGCAACAGAGCGGCTCTGAATACCTCAGACACACTCTCTCATTATTCTTTCTCCTCCTCCTCCGCTTCCTCCCCCCATCTCCGCCCCATTTCTCTCTTTCAGCTGAGGAACATGATTAATGTGCACCTTGCCACTGGTGGTTTTTCTAATTGCCAGCACACCGGCCCAGTCAGCGCAATGTGCACGCACACACACACACACGCACGCACAAACACATCACACATACACAAGCCATATGTGTGTGAAAAATGCACACAAAGGAAAAGGTATGCAAAAAAAACACAATATACACACAGATGTGTGAACAAAAGGAAGTCCACACACAAATGCACACACACACACACACACCTATATATATATGTGTGTATGTGTGCTTGCGCATACATCCACCCCCACACACACACCCACACACTCGCAAACTAGGGAGGGAGTGCGGCTGGGGCAGGTGCTTGCCATTTCTCAACACATTAATCATCCTCCTTTAAATAACCTGAGTGTCGTCTTGACGGTTTGAGACTGTGAGGATGCTGCAGTGCTGTTGCCTGACGACGGCACGGTCCCCGTCACCGCATCTTTCTAATGTTATCTCTGAAACCCACAAGCCCCAAAGTGTCAGGAAATGGGCTCCCCTACCTCCCGAACTGGCTGCGGTGATTTGATGGCTTTGACCTCTGCACAGTGATGTGTTGTGTGGCCCCCGTGTCTAACCCCAATCTTCCAGCCCTGTTAAGGTTCTCTTCTGAGGATTGGACCTGGAGTGCACCACGGTCAGTGGGAAAACTGCTCAGAGGCTGGACACTGCACAAAAGGCTGCCTTGAGGGGTGCTACTGTAATGCTCAGGACTAGGTTCTCACACACAGTTATGGGTTCAGAGTGCGGTTTTGCTGAATACTGTGAATGTGCTTAAAACCAAAACAAAGTAGCCTTTAGCAGAAAAGGTTTTGGTTGGAGATTTTTTCCTTCCATGACTTTAAAAGGAAAAGTTTTCACTCTTGCTATATGGGTCAATCCAATACTAGTGTTTCACTTATGTATTTTTTCCTGACGCTTCAGCACACCGCTCTGCACACCTTAAAGCTCTTAAATTATATTCTTTGCAGTGGTGCTTAAAATATAAAAACACACACACACAAAAGTTTTGTACTTAAAGTACTTTGACAATAGTTACACACAACCCAGCTGTTTTTTTTTTTTGTTTTTGTTTTTGTCTTTTTGCATCTATTTCTGTTTTTCACTGTATAATTTTAATAATGTTTCACTATGGGGTGAAATTTACATTAACTACAGTGTTATAAAATGTATTCAATCATATCCATACATTAGAAATTAGTGATATATATGGAAATAACCTCATTAGAAAAGAAAACATTTTTATAACAATGTTTACTTGTGACATGCTAAAATGTATTGTTACAGTAGCACTAGCAAAGACTACTTCAGTGATATCAGTTATACAAATAAATATTTAAAGTTTGCTGATATTAGCTACCATAAGCTAGCACCAATTAAGACTGCAGCAGAAAAACCCCTGAGTGAACTGGGGTGAGCTTTATTGCTCAATTTTTCATTGGTAAGAAGAATTTGTTATTTTTTCTTTTAAAGGTTACATAGTCTGGCTTTAAATTTGAAATATGAGATAAGATGAGATAAGATAAGTGCAGGATTTCAGGAATATTGTGTACGAAAACCTGCATGAAGCAGCAGAACCCACTAATCTGTGCATGTTCCTTTATGATCTGTAGGTGTGAATATGGCTACACTCTTCCATTATGTTCCTTGACTCCTCCTTGTGTTACATTTAATTATAATCTTTGAACTCCTGTATCTATTACTGTGGGATGTGAACATAAATATGTATGAATGTATGTTGTGTTTGGCTCTAATGATGCATTTACTCTGACGTTTCTTGAAATGATAAATTAAATGAACATATTAAAGGAACATATTTTTCATGTTATAATACTTGTTATAAGTGTTTCCCACCTGCATAATTCCTCTCTCTAAAACCTCTTCTTTATATCCTGGATGAACACTATCCAAGTAATAGAAAGTGGGCTATTAAGGCTACGGGTTACTGATGGTGAGTAAAATTACATTTTTCATGCTGTATAATAGAACAAATCTCTTGCCTCATTCATAACATAAAAATATAATACCCCGTTACATCAAAAACCTATAACAAATTTCATGCTTAATTAGGAGGAAATGCAATTCAGAGCACCAAGTACAGTAAATACCACAACTGAGCTCACTGAAGATGTAGGAGAGATATGGCCTTAGTATGTGTGATTCATTTTGCTGAAACTGATCTGAAGTTACACAATGTTTAACTCTGCCAATGGCTCATAATATCACTAGCTACTATATGGCAACTGGTACACAGACAAGCTGTGCACTGCCTGTGATGTTTAACACTACTGCCATCAAGCTAAAGGCAAATGAGTTTCTGCTGTAAGTATTAATGAGAATGGGTAAACATTATGTAACACTGACCAGTAGCTGTCTGGTGCAGGTTTTAATGACAGTGATGAAAATGGGATTTTGTTGTATCAACAGATCATGGTAAATTACTTCCAAAAATCAGCAAACGCTGCAAGTGACAGAACCATGGAGCATTAAAGCTGCTGAACACCAGCTTTCACACTGATGTGTGTACTGAATCCCCTTCTGTCGGCATTAAAGGGGCACACTGCTGATTTCACATATGAAGATCACATCAATTCAGTCATGAGTACTACTCAGTACGTGAAAAAAAGTTAGTGGCCTCAGAGGGAGCTTTGTAAAGTGTGAAAAAACGACCCTGATGATGTCTTCAGGGTTGCAAATCCCCCCCGTGGGATTAATAAAGTTCATCTCATCTCAGCATAAGCTTGGGGACAACAAATTAATAAACCCTGGTGGTACTGAGTTGAAAAGACAGTGCCACATATTTATCAGGAAAAACCCATGATGTTGCCTTATGGGAAATGTAGGAGTCAGTGTTTTTGGAGTTCAACACATACTACACTAAAGGTCAGGATATTTCACGCTTAAGATCTTTTCACACTGGGGGTATTTTTTCATGTGGTTCATTCACATGTCAATTTATTTTTTTTACACTGGTTGTTTTTGTTATGACTACTTTTACACACAGAATGTGAATATTACATGGCAAAAAAGCAATGTAATTTTTTTTCTGAGCTTTCGTGCCACGAATAAAGGCATCACCCCACACAGACCGTCAGAGTCTGCTCTAGGCTGAGGAATCCTAGTAGTTGGTCCACTGCCTCCTCAGATGTGGCGCTCGCATCTGCAGCACCACCTCAAACTGTCCCACCAACATCCTAAAAATATGTCTGCAACCGGCCGTGGTGGAGCTTCAGCTCCTGTATATTCACAAGCGAGTATTTTGCACCGTATATTTGTGTCGTGCTGTTTGTGAAAAGACCTTCAGAGGCAAATATGATCAGTTTAACTATGTTTAGTTAACTACTATAATTATTATTTTTTACTATCACTGTTAGCACCGATATACCAAGACAAATTCCTTGTATGTGCAAACTTACTTGGCAATAAAGTCTGATTCTGATTCTGATTCTAAAGGGTACAATAAATAAGATTTCTCTGCCACTGAATGTGGTTTAAGGTTTTGAAAAAACACATATGATTTGAAACCAGTGTTCCAGGTTTTCTAATACTGTGCTCTTTAGTGATGTTTATCGAGCCTCCTTTAAAAGTTGTTGTACGTGATTCATCTTACGAGGACAGAATTTCAGCAGGGACTAGATGGAAATGAGGTCAATTGTACTCCCAGTGCTGCTAAATGACTTTATGGTACCACTCCATATACACCCTGTGTATTATGAACAATACTTATGTGCCAGGACAAATGTTGCGTAAATACATCAACGTGTATGTGCACAGAGGACAAACTCCATCTCTGGAATGGACCTCTCTCAGTAATTTGACCATCACAGGGAGAGACAACACGGCCTGCTTATTGATCCCCTCTTGCATCAGCAGAGCAGGCCTTATTCAATAAAAGCACGGGCAGTCACTAACAAAAATATTTCGGACAAATCAGAGCAGGTTGGACATGCGCTGCATCACATGCTGCAGTCAACACCTTAATGGAAGTGCCCAAGAGCTCTTAATGGATGTACTTTTACTCCAAACTGATGGGGTTTTGTTCCATATCTGGGTAGGTTCACTCAGTTTATAGATGTACCCTAGGTACATTTTAGAAATACTGATGTATACAGATGTCAGCACTCAAATGGCAAACTTCTGCCCAACTTTCCAAACAACACAATCAACCACATCTCATGGGTTTTTATTATCATACTGTACCACAACTTCCCCACATTATCCCTCATCTAACTCCATAAAATTCACTCACCCTCCCACACAGACCAATACAGCGGGCTCCATAAGTATTGCAACAACATTTGATGTTTTGGTTCGGTACTCTTGATGCTCTGAATGTGAAAAGACACAATGACTATGAGATTTAAAGGAAAAATCCACCCACGGATCCTCCTACACTGTTAGATATCCAACATCAATCTATGATGTTCAGTGCATTTCAGGAGTTATTTTATAATGAAGCACACTGACATTTATTTTTTTGTCTGTCAGCCTGCCTCGTCGAGTTCCACCTCAGGTAGTCATATCCTACATTTCCCAGGACTGTTATACTCTCTCCTAAAAATCCAACTGCATTGCATTCTGGTCTATTCAGGCTATTGTAGGATGAAATACTGTTATCTCTTTCTCTTCTACAATGAGTCTCTGTTGAGTATCAGTAAAAAAAAAGAGGCTGCTGCTTTAATTTGAGGCTCTTTCCAAGGATACTGAATGAACAAATAAAGAACAGCAGGGTGCCTCAAATACTTAGAAAGATCAAGATTACTGTCAATAACAATAATTTTTTAGCTTACAATCATCCTTTCTGTCTGTCTGCATGTGAGTGTACTTGTAGATATGTGTATGGGGGGTGTGTGGTATAGCGGGCTCAGAAATACCATCAAATTGAGTTTTTTGAGTATTTTAACCTCTTAGACACCGGGGCGAGTGGAGGGGTTAATGTGAATTTTCAATTTGCATATAAAAAATGAAAATAGAAATAACAGTGCCAACAGGCTGTTTATCTCAACAAACAAACTGTTATTCACATAATGGTACAGTGAATAGAAATGTGCATTTATTCAGTTTCTTTTGCCAATTTTTCTCGAAAATCAAAACCTAGTTAATGTATTATCTCACATTACTGCTTATAGAGTATGTAGCAATCAGGATATGGCTTCAGTCAATAAAAATGCATTGTTAAACTTGAATTTGCTGAAGTCTATTGTTACAAATATGGCACAGTAGTAAATGGGAGTCAGGCAAGCTGGGGCAGGACTGTGAAGCTTTGGATTTCCTTACATGCTGAAGTGCTGTGCATGAGCCTGTAGTGGAATGGGTACTCAGCATTTGAAGAGTTAAAAAGATTTTTTTCTAAAACCATAAACACAACTGCAAGAAATTGATTAAACAATGTTCTTGTCTGCTCCAACGCAACCTCCAATTCAGTTAGCATGTCCAGCTCACTAGCTTACCGCCTACAGTTGTAAACTACTGTTAAAGCCAAGGAGCACATCTCACTTCACTTTGTAAAAAACAAGCCTCATTCCTCTTCAAAACAAGACCACTTTCTTGCTGGGAGCAGGTGGTGGTGAGGGTTCTTTAGCACAAGCTTCAGCCATCACTGCGTTTACAAGACAAGAGGTTAGAATACACCCTCTGAGCAGTGATACAGCTTCAGGGCAGCCTGGATGCTACAGTGAGTCACTGAAGTGATGAAATGGTTGGCATGCTAAATTCAATAGAACAAAAGAAGTGATAGAACTATAAGCAAAACATTGCTGTTGCTTTCCACTGCTGGAGACAACTCTTGGTGAGTAAAGGAATGACGTTTGATGCTGAATTGGCTATGTAGCAAGTCAACTGAAGACAGCAACAACTCATGGTGCTAACATTGCCACTATTGCCACTGTAAAAAAAGGGTGAAAAGATAATGTCTGAAACTGCTTCATTTAAAGTGTCTCTAAAAGCTGTGCTGATCCTCTGAGGTGTGAGCTTTAGTTCAGGTGAGGACCTCAACACCCAACCTGTTTGACCTGTTTGTTAGAGGTAGAGACTCCATTAGCACTTGCTTTAGTGAGTAAAAAACAGTCCAAGTTCAGCATAAGATATAGAAATGGAGACCGTGTATTAAAGAATAAACTAACCAACACTACACATAAAGCATGGTGTCAGTGTTCATTCTACTTTCAGATCCCTCTCTACCTATAACATCTTGAGCTAATTCCACTCCTGTCTCCACAGAGAAGCAGTGCCCGCGCTGCTCTTACTGTCACATTGATGCCAATTGACTGAGGTAGCTGTCCACACGGTGCAGCGAGAGCCAATTGACTTCTGACCCACCCGTGTAACAAAGCAGAGCCTCCCAGTGTTCCTGGATCAATATGGCCGCTCCGCATCACAGCAGCGGTGCTCAGATTGGCTCCCCCTGTGCTGACCTTCCAGAGAACCCAAGCATTCATTGACTGGTCGGGGAGGAGGAAATGGGCAAGTCCTGGCCTGTTCCTGCAGTTAATGCTCACCACAACCAAACACTTACAGACTTAAGGGCAACTATGAAACTTCCATTGGACTGGTAATTGTTTTCTAAGATATAACCTGGACTCTATCTGACCTTCTGAATTTAGAATATATTCACATACACTCTTGACTTTTTTCTTGCTTCTTAAGCCATAATAATGTGTGGTAGCTTGTTTGGAAATCACATTTGTCCCATTGCACTATAGAGGTGGGGTGGGGCTGCCCACTTTAAAGCTCCATTAGGCAAATTATCTTTGTAAAAATGCTATCACACACTGATGCAGCAATAGAGAGAAGAATACTGTACTGGTGATTTGCTGTGTGTGCCCCGATGAATTTCTGTTAAGTGTGGACATGAGCTGAACATCTTCATTATCAGTAAGTGAAAATTGAAAAATAAAATCATATTGGTGACTGGCAGAACTTTTGAAGCTCTGAACTCTGTCAGTGCTGCATCACAAACTGAGGGGTTGGTATGTCAAGTATGAGTGCATTTTACCTAGCCTATTAAAGGTGCTATATATACGTTTTTGCTATCGCTACATAGCCAGTGTTGTTGGTTTACTTACCAAGAGCTTCAGCCGTGTTGTGTTTGCAAGACAAGAGGTCAGAATATGCCTTCTGCGCAGCACTATTTCTTCATCCTCTCATGTTGGATGGAGGCCAAATGGACACTACAATGACTCACTATCACAAAATGGTATTACAAAACGGGACGGGCTAACTGGTTAGCACGCTAACTTCAGTAGAAGAAAAGTGATGGGAACAGAAGTAAAACAAGAGCTGATTTCCATTGTTTGAGACTGCTCTTGGCGAGGAAAAGAATGAAATTTGAAGCTTAACTTGACGGTACTTCTAGACTGGTAAGTAAACAGCTTAATGCCAATATTAGCTTTGTAGTGATAGTTAAAACATACATATAGCATCAGTGAAGTTGCCTTCTATGTAAACACATAAAGCTATGTTTACATGAACTGTTTCTCATATATAGCGCATTGTGAGAGCATCACTGAAACCTAATAAACACGTTCAATGAAGAGTAAAATGTAAAGAATGTGGAGTAAAGATTCTGCTTGTATTCTTCTATGACATGCTCAAACAATAGATCTGGGTTGAAAGCATCTTCATAGCAATAAATCAATATTTACACACTGCAGAGGTGGAGTGGAATGTCAGGCTGCAAACATAGAGTGGCAAAAACCCAGAGGGGGTATGCACTGCTCTCAAATGGAGCCACTCAAAAATGAACAATAGATCTACTTATCTGTAAGGTCTACATTTAGTTGTCAAATGTAGAAAATCTCCTGTCTTTGCAAACAAGATGCAGGCTGACCTTTATTTTCTGAATGCTATTCTGTTGCCAGAGATGTACCTTAACACAGAACCTAACATAAAGACAAACTAAGGCATACTAACTGACTAACAAACAACAGAGCTGTGATGTAACTGACTGAGCGGGAGTACTGCTTACCGTCCATTCCTAGATAAAGCAAACTCCACACCCTCTCTTTGGAAAGGCATCAGGCGCTGCAGGAGCCTGTGAGGAAGGCCTGACAGTTGCTGTGACCATCTTGTATCACAGTGAGAGGTCTGTGGGCCATTATCATCCATTTCCATTAGTAAGTCCTCATGAGTTTCTTGGTTCTTGCTCAGTCAGCCGACTCTGGTTATAGACTGGGGGGAACAAAACATTGTTAAAATACAATGTACATCTGAATGTTCTCCTATAATTTTTGTCAGTATTTACCACAGCATCTACTGAACATGCAATAGAGCACATTTGTGTACAATATTGATTGCTGATTTAAACATGTTTTATAATAATGGTAAGTAGCATTCCTCTGCTGCCTGCTACCACTGACAGAGGTGTCATTATTAGAAGCTGGATGATGCAGCACAGTGGACAAAGAAAGTCTGAATTTAAGATGAGATTTTAAAAAAATTGCTTGTCTCAGATGCCTCCGGTTACACCATCAGCATGTTCCTGTGTTGCCCCACCTGGTACAGTTCCAGTCAATCCACTGTACTAACAACCCCACAAAATAAGACTGTGTCAAAATGTATAAGCTTGCAATAATGCCAGTGTAAGAACAAACTCCTTCTTTAATAGTACTTACTTTCAATACCTGATTAAAACCTCAATTGCATCTTCTTTTCTACATCTGACAACCATGAAACACACAGTATAATTCTGTAATTACAGCCAAAAATTTCATTCTCAAAGGCAGTATCCTACAGTTATATCTATGTATTAAGTTTCAAAATATCTACCATCCCTCTCTATAAGTTAGAGGACCCACAGGACACGGTAATAAACCAAATAAACCATTACACACGACGGTAACAACAAATTTAGTTGAACCAATTAAGTATGACTTTAGCATCCTTAGCTAGTATTAGCAACAATAAGCGGAAGTAAAGAGACTTGCCTGTATAAATAAAAGCACAGAAACGCATACGCACACCTTTGTCAGCTAACTGTGTCTATAATTTGGAATATTCACACCGGAAACGCGTTTTGCTAGCTAGCTGGTACCTAGCTACCTGTTACATAGAAACACTAGCAAGCTAACGTAGCTACTGCGTTTCAGTGAAATTAGTGTTAATATGTTACAGTTTGCTCTCAGCGGAGCTAACCTGGTCACGTATAGTGTTGCTTTGATGTCGTGACTCAGGAGCAGCAGCAGTACTCAGTCACATAACATACATTTAAAATAGTTGTGTTAGCGAACTTAATTAAAAAAACAGTAGTGTTTTTGTAAGAGTTGTTTGCCTACCCTGTGAAACAGCAGAGTGAAGTGCGTTATTAAAGTAGCTCCTGAAACAGCGGACTAAACTGGGGAACTGGGAAGTTTCGCGGGAAATTTAAGGTACACTCGGTTTATATCACCAGGCATCCGCCGCACCCACTTATCACAGTGTTCAATGCAACTTCCTGGCACTTTGTGGTCTAATTTAAACACAATTCCCCTGAGAGTTTAACGACTTTACATCAGCGTTCATACGTATGTAAGAAAATGACGGAGTTGTCAGAGGAACAGCGTGCATGCGTGCTGCCATAACGCAAAAATCCAGCAACGACAAGACGTGACATATTTTCAACGCCCTACGTGTCGAACGTGAGGAGCTGACGCACTCTCCCAGCCTGCTGGACTCCGCTGCCTCTCCTTCAGTCTGCCACAAACACTAGCTACTTCACCCTCGGTAGAGACAACGGCTGTGCACCGATTGTAAACCAAAGCGGTAAGGCAACATTAGATATCTGCAGTATCCTGTCCAACACTTACCGGTTTGCGAAAAACAAATTTTAACCGGATAGTTGTGATCATGTAACACGAGCTAGTTAGCAGTAAACACCTCTCTTGCTAGTCCGTGACAGCTCAGGGCGCCGGTGTTTGGCCGTTTTCAATCGTTAGCAAGCCACAATGCCAGGTAATAATGGTTAGCTTAGCCCCGACACGATCCAACGCAAACGTATCTCATTATGTTGCTTTGCTCTGCGGCAAAAATCCACACCTCGCAAGCAAATACTTTGTCCAAAGTATAATCTTCCATACTTAAATTCGGCCATCGCCCGGAAAACCAAACAGCAACTATTTAATAATACGGCATATTTCAATAACTTTTAGGCCTGGTTCGATTGCTCCTCTCCCAGCGATATGCCGCAACCAACGGTGTGTTCTGAGGTTAACTGTTAGCCATTTTCAATAAACTGAGCTTTAATTGATTTGTTACGCTGTTTGGCTAAATGTCTTATCAGCCGGATTTTAGTTAGGTGTATCAATTAGCAGCCTAAAATGCCACATGTTGTCCGGGATCCGTAGGTTTTGCCGATTCCAGGGAAACATTAAATCAGCCAAATTTGTAATGGAGTCTGGTGTGACGGGCTCGCTCTGGAGCAGGGAGCGAAAACTATCGGAAGTCTAGCTTTTAAGTTCCATTGCTTTAAATGGTTAATCAAAACAAATGTCGACTGATCCTCCACACCTGTCCTCATCATGTTCTCCTTGTCGTTGTGGTAGATACATGACTGTCAATGTTACATGTCGTTGTTCGATGGGACAAGTCAGGCAGTAATTAGATAGATAGTTAGAACACACGTCTTAATATTAGACATATAACGTTGCGCATTTACCATTAAGGCACTAGAGAGTTTACCAAAATAAAAGTCAAGGGGTTTAATGTATTTGGAGTGACAATCATATCAACACAAGTCACTATCAGTGAAGTTGCTCTTATAGAAATTAATTCAGAATGAATTAAATTGAATTAATGATGCATTCAAGATTTGCTGATAAATTAATTTTAAAAAGAGTATATGGTTTTTAACACTGCTAGATTAACTGCTGTGAGTTACTGTCATTGTCGGAAAGATTATAATTGCAGCAAAACCTGCCATGACCTACATTTATGTCAGTTAACAGCCATAAATCATACATTTAATAACTAATATTGGTACCTGTTTACCACTAACCCTTATCCACTGTCATTCTGATGCACTAACCTTGACAATTATCACCTCATACACTTGCTAGAGATGTAAGTGAGAGTTTCCAAGTTGCCACCGCTGAGGCTGAGCATCATGATTGTACCATTTTCATTGAGGTACCGGTGGAGCCTGGTGGGTGGAGAGTAGATGCTGGTTCAGTCCTTGCGGCTGCTGTTTTAGAGAGTGGAGACGGTGTGTTTGTCCCTACAGGGGTGGCAACTGTGCTGTCCGGCAGCATCACATCTTTGTTTCTTTTTTTTTTCTAGCCTTGTGTGTATACTATAATGTGCCCTTTTCACCCTGTAGCATACCCCCCCACCCCCCCCACAAGGCTTAAAATAAATGCTAATAATTGTTTGCCGTAACTGTTTCACCTGCTACTGCTCAGGTGGCGACTTTGTTGACCATTCATGACACAGGTTAGGGCGTATTTGGGGGGCTGATGACATTATCAGATATTGAGGCCGAAGATGCTTTGTAATAGCTTCCACCAAAGATGTGGACCGACGACTAAATAATTCATCGCCTTCCAGGGGGGAAAAAAATCTCTCTTTCCTATAATATTTGGTCGAGGCCATTAAATAATTCATCCGCCTATCCATAAATTGTTTGTTCAATTGGTGACCTTTTCATGGGATTAAGGAAGCACAATAATAAATTCTTCAGAGACCTGGCATAACGAATGGTACAATTATGAGGCAGGATTGGATCGGATCGGTTGTCGCAGCCTGGTGTTGGTTGCTAAGTGACAGCAGGAACTTTTCCGCCCACTGTGTTTGCTGTTAAAAGTCTGAGTGACTGAAAGGACAAAAACAATCACATTATGGCAGTCTAGACTTCAGCTGCGCGCAGGACCTGTTTGTGACTTCCTATGTCTTTGACAGCCTGTCAGTCACCTCGTGATGAAAGCTTCATGAAGTAGATTATTTTCAGAGCTCAATTATCACTCTCATCCTCGCTCTCTCCTCTGCATGTTTAAAGTAGGCACAGTACTTGATCTTTAATGGAATAAACAGGTTATGATCCCTTATTGTTTTTCCTTTTAAATCCTCTAAAGGCAGTTTTAGATGAAATGGAGGAGGGTTAGGGGTGTGATTTCATCATACACAAGCAGTTGCTCCTTCCTTTTATGCAGTCGGTGTGTTTTCTAGCTGACCCCCCCCCAATAAGCTTGTCTCAGATGTGCCTAAAGCAAAAATGTTTTATCGCAGTATTTCAGTTTTCTCTGTCAGTAATGGGTGGTATTTCAGGTGGTGCCTGCCTCTCTGAGTCAGTGGGATTAGCCGTAGCCTTGTCTTCTTGTGTGAAAAGCAGGGTGCCAGCTTTAATGGGAAGGTAGCCCAGTGAACAGCTCGGCCTCTCAGCGGCCAGCGCCTCCCCATCGACTCTCCACCTGGTCTTTGAGCACCTAGCTGGCCGCAGACATGTCGCTCCCGCCCCCCCTGTCCTCTCCTCCTCCCTGCTTGTCGCCTCTCTTTCTCTTTTCACGTTCTTTTTTCTGTGCCTTTCTTTGCCTTCTCTCTCCTACCGCTCTGCCGCCCACCCTCCCAGGTTTTTTTTTCCCCTCATCTTCCTCTCCTCTTCCTCTCAGTCTCCTATCTATCCCATGTCCCTGGCTGCCCTTTCCTCCTCCTCCTCCTCCCCCTCCCCCTTGCCCCCGCCTCCATCCTAAAGCAGAGTAGCTAATGAAGAGCCCCATTTAGCCGGTGACTTTGGTTCAGTCAGCGCTCCGTAGCGCCGGCCGGCCTCGGCTGCCGTGACTGGCTGTTCAGGCTCTGACATCACACAGGGGCCAGCTGTTGATTTGGCGCTGTCTCCAAGGCTGGCTGGCTTGATGGCTTGTGGCAGGTAGACTTGTGCTCGCACAGCACTCTCCCTCCCTCCATCCCTCCTCTCTCTCTCTCCTCCTCTCTCTCTCTCTCTCTCTCTCTCTTTGTGACACCCACTCTCCCTCACCCTCTCCCTTTACACTCCCCTCTCCCTGTCTTACACTCTCACTCAGTCGAGCGAGCGTACAAGAGGCAGCAGGCAGCTGCCGAGGAGCGAGCTGGGAGGCGACTCCAGCCTCCTCTCCGGCAAATTGCGCCTCCTGTACAATGGAAACTAAACGGTCGAGTAGCAGAAGGGATGGAGGGCAGAGCTGCCGGGCAGGTAGGTCCAGCAGCTTCAAGCCACTTGGGCCGGCATGGATCTCACATGCCTTTTCTGAATTTAAATTTCTATTAATGCTTATTTTATTGTGCGTTTTTAACACTCTGTCATGCTCCTTGATTTTTCTGCTGTGTATTGCCACACAAAGTGAACACATGTTCTGCTCCCTGCTGTTTTAAAAACTGACAAGAAAATCTCAGCATCAGCTCTTCTGCTTCTTTTATCATTGCATGGCAGTCAAGTCAGTAAGCAAGTGTGCAGCCTCTTCCCTCGGCTTGTTAAACTAAGCGCGACGTGAGATCTGGTGTGCCGTCAGTGGCGCGTTACTACAGCGAGCTGAGCCAGAGCTTGTTCAAAAATCTCCTTGCCAGTTTGCCAGCGCTGCTTCTGCTTTTCATTACCAGGATAATTAACCAAGATCAGCCAATAAGATGCTCCGCTCTGCATTGTTCTCCAAGCCAAGCTCATCCTCCGTCTCCCCTGTTTCCCCCATGTTTGTTCTGCAGGTGTTGTCTGCAAATGGACTTTTAATGACTCTAGCAGACTTTTTGAGTTATTCCTCTCTCATAAGGCTCCATAGATTAAAACTGCTAGACTTGCATGTTAGTTTTCTGTGTTTATTGTTTCTCCTCTAATTGCCTAGATTGATATTCCCTGGAAGCTCTCCTGTGGGATAGGTAATGGATTACCTACATGCTCTGCTGTGGATTTAATTTATTAATGCTGGCTGGCTGCGCCTCTGCTGCGCCGCACCGTGCTCACACCGCCTTCTGCGACCTGGAGGCAGAGCGAGCAGCGCAATTAGAGCCTCATTTGTGCCTGTTTATGCTTTTTTTTTTCCTGTTAATTCAGTCTGAGCTATTACAGGCAGTTCCTTAAACTGACACTGCCTGAGTCGCCCCGAAATTGAGGCAAGCAGTGTATGAAAGTGATATAATTTCATAGGCTTTACACTAATCGTTTTCTGGTTCAATTATATAGCTCCCCTGTCAGTGCTTTCCTTGCTTTGCAATTAGCAGAAATGGCTAGAAAATGGGAGATTAGTTACTCAGTTAAGCAAAACACTGAAATCAATTTTATTGCGGTGCCATGAATGTGAACCAGCATTAGTAACCTAATTAACTGTTTATTTGATGCCTGATTTTATTTGCCAGGGTGCACGTCTTGCACTCTGCTGACTTATTCGAAATCCATCTTTTTGTCGGCTTGTAATGGAAGTCAGGAATTAATTGCGCAGCTGTATAATGTTTGGCGGCGTTTCCTGTGGTTGAAATGTACAATTTTAGAAGCCAGCAAAAAGAATAAGTGGTGATATTTTTTCCCCTCTCGGAAATGGCGAGCAGGTGACATAACGCTGTAGCCCAGAGACATGGCATTACCTTTGTATTTGTGTCTGTGCTTTTGTCTCCCGATGCTCCACTGAATAGAGCTCTGTTTAGTATTCTACATGTCTGCAGACAATATCCCAGCTGTTTGGCACCGCTCCCACTGTTGTCCTTTTTATGTGACACTTGCAAAAAGCTCATCAGCAGCAATAAAGCATGAATTATTTTCATAATCTGCGACTGCATGTAGAAAGATGCTGCCTCCTCTTCTTCTTTTTTTCCCCCCCTTTTCTGCTCAGACGCTTAGAAATCATCGCTGGATTTTCTTTGTGATCTCTCAGAAGCTTGCAAAGGTGATGGCTTGTTCTCTTCCCGCCCCGCTTTTGACTCACCTCCTCGTTCTCTGCCAGGAATAGAGCCGGGGGGATGGAGTAGCAGATAGAGGGAGGGATTGAGGGTCCTTCACCTCCGGTTGAGCTGGTTATAGCCCAGACAAGAGCCCTGATCCACGCAGAGCTGAGTAAGAACAGAGCAGAGCAGAGGTGTGGGAGGGAAAGGTCAGCCTTTGCAGGAGAGAGGCAGGTGTGTGTGTGTGTGTTAAGGGGAAAGAAAATAATTGTACTGAAGTGTGTGCGTGTGTGCGTGCCATCACCAGCAGGCTCTCATGTGCCTTGCAGTGATTGAGAAATTTCTCATTAGCTTGCCATCGAACATAATTGTCCGTGAGAGTAGTGCGTTAAGAGCGCGGCGTATGATTAACTCAGCTCAGTCGACAGCCACCCTCATGACCCCGCTGTGAGATTCGTCGAGAATTCATTTCCATCAAGAATATACGTGCTGAGGAGACTTTGTGTTGATGGATTCTGTTGGCATTAACATTTCCTTATTGACGACAATTAATTATTTCAGTATTCAAATTTGTCTAAGTGAGCGTATCTGCATTTTTAATACATTCATGTATTCTTATTTTGATTTTGTGCAAATGGGAAGGATTGATGCACTTGAGTTTATGTGTGCAAGTGTGTGTGTGAGGCTGCTGATATGCCATCGAGCATGGCGATAAAGGTGGTGTGAAGGGGGCGGGTGTGACACTGAACGATGCCTGAGGGAGCCTCTTTAAGGTTGCTGCGCTCTGCGGCGACTGTAATACCAATGAACCACTCCCTGTCAGCTACAATACTGGAGGGCGCACAGGCAGACGGAGCGTCGCTACAAGTTCAATGCTGTGTGTGTGTGTGTGTGTGTGTGTGTGTGTGTGTGTGTGTGTGTGTGTGTTTGATGTGTGAGAAGCTGTTGAGCATCAATCAAGAGGTGATGTCTCCCTGTGTCCGTGTCTGTCAAAACATTTTTTTGAGTGTGCATTGTATGCGCCATTAGCATTCATAGGACTGTCTCCACCATACTGTGCGCACACACACATTCACTCACACTCCCACACACATTGACACACACACACACACACACACACACACACTCACAGGCTCAGTGTGAAGTCCTGAAGCCAGCCGGCTAAGCCGTGGCTGCACTGTCCGCTCAGCAGCTCTGGTCATAAAACCTGGAGCGCCCACGGCCAGACTCAACCTCACCGCTGTCAGAGCAACTTTTACACTCTGCGTGTGTGCAGTGCAGTTTGTGTGTGTGTGTGTGTGTGTATGTGTGTGCGTGCGATAGCTGCAGGACCAGACTAAATTACAGAGCAGGCTCCACATTTTTTCATTTCAGACATTTAACTGGCACTCGTCTTCGCAGCGGCTTGAATTGGCACCACTTCTGCCTTCGACGAGGAGCAAGGAGGGCAAAATCTGGAGCCACAGCACAGAGATGATACTCCTGTCACGCATGAACAAGCATGTAAAAAGTGCTGGGTGCATTTAGAAAGAGATAAGAGGCAAAAAGAAAAGCAGAGGGAGTAAAGATAAGCGCATCTTGCAACAAGAGGAAAAAGATACAGAGCAGAGAGGTGATTCTGTCTTAAGATGACCAATAGATTGTCTGGCTGCAAACTGCATATACCAGGTTTTGCTCTCTCCAGATGTAATATTGATGAATGGATTCTGCCTAGGGCATCACTCGACCGTTTGACAATGCCAAGGAGAAATGTTACAGGCTGAAGGGGACATTTACTTCACAGATTTGCTGAAATGTCAATCAGAAAAGCTAATACTCAAGTGTTAGACTTGAAGGATTGAATTTCCCGTCTGCTCTGTTTCATTTTGAACATGTAACAGGGAGCAACGTGCATGTTAAAGAGTTGTAGATTGTATTAACATCAGCATTCAGCAGCCCTGAACTAAAGCAATGCACCAAACGGCGACATCCCTCCCACCCATCATCACCTCAGTCTGCGAGCTCCCTGGCCGCAGGGCTGAGGGCGTCATGAGAGGGGAAGATTATAAAGTGAGCAGGGATTCCACTTGACCTTTTTGTATGGCAAGCGGGGGTGGGAAGGGGGGTTGCAACCAAGACCATGTTGGGAGGCAGCAGCCCAGGCCTTGGCACCACCGGGTGCCAGAGTCAGCGTGGCACCTTGCCCGCTCGCTGAGACGGAGATTAGAGGAGGAGGGAGGGAGGGAGGGGGAGACAATGAGAAGCCTGGACGTGGGTCAGTTGCGTATTTCGCTGTAGGAGAACGTGCAGTAGTAAGTGATCTGATGTAGAGCTCAAACAAGCAATTGAGAAGTCGTTTGACAGAGAATGAATCAGCAACTTTTAAGTTATAGTTTCTTGTAAAAATGCCAAATAGTCATTGGTGTGAACTTCCTTAATTCATGCTTTTCTGTTTTATATCTTTGTAAACTGATTATCTTTTGGCTTTGCACTGCAAAACAAGACATTTGAGGACGTCACCTGCAGTGTTTTCTGACATTTATAGACCAAACAGTCAATCAGTTAACAGGGTAAACTGTCAGGAGATTAATCGATAATGAAAATAATCATTAGTTGCAGCCCTAGTTTGATGTGTAACAGCCTACTACAGTCTCACAGTATAGAGGAGGCTGGTAATTAAAGCAGCAATTGAATAGAAATGTCTGAATAATTTGGTAATAAAGCTGCAAATCATATTGACTGTATCGCAATTCTTCTTTTTCTGCAATACTGTGTCAATATTTTGCAGCCCTGTTGTTGGCGTCCTCAGATGTCTGCCCTGCCCAACCAGTGTTACCCTGTAGTTCAGCTCGAAAAGCATTTGCTGGAAAATAGAGATTGTACGCTAGACGATTTGAAATTTATGTGCCACCAAATGGCAGAGGATTTTCAGCTGAGAAATGCTATCTTCCCCCACTGCTCTCTGAATTCCTAATGCTCGGTTTTTACGAGGTTGGCAGGGGTGCCTTCTCCTGTTGCCTCCACCGCACTCCCATCTCCGTGCTCATCCATTATTTATGGCGCATCGGCACGCACAGGCCCAGAAATACACACTCCACCACACTTTTTACTTTTTACTCTTGACTCGCACAAATATTTCAGAGTTGCTGACGGCCTGACTGCTGTCAGTCCACGCGACCTCTGTGTCAGGGCGTCTCTGAACCTCTGACCTCCCTCACCCCCACAACACCACAGCGCTAACCCTGTGCTTCTTTCACCGGCAGGTCAGCAGGGGTCATGAGGGTGACGGAGGCCCCGGTTGCTGTTCAGAGCAGCTGAAGCAGACATGGGCAAAGAAGTCTCGGATGGCATCGGTAGGCTCAGCCTCATCGACTTCACCAGCTACATCCTCCTTCGCCACAACCACCACTGGCTACGTATCAAGTATGTTGACTGTTTATGTATGTTTGAGAAGAATAGTCAAATCAGTACTGAGCAGCTCAGTGCTAGAAAAGTCAAGTCGCCATCCAGATGTGAGAGAAATGTGAATTCTTGTGCATTTCCATCCGTTGTTGTATGAATATCAGGAGGTGGGAGTATCAGGAGAAACAGTTGGTGGCGCTAATTCTCCAAGTGGGTCCATTAAACCACTGCAGAAGAAAAAGACGTGACGAGAGAGTGTAATTAACAGCACCAGTCAAACTCAAATGATAGATAACATGAAGGACTTGTGACATTTCTGTTTGTTTCTTGTCTTCATGTACATTGTGCTTTATTCACAAAGTCTGTTTCTGTTTTATTTTTATCCGCCAAAACTTAAGCATAAAAACAGGTGGATGGAAACGCATTTAAATAGGAGCAGGCATCGTTATTATCTCAGTAATTATCCCAACGTTATCTGTAATATTGTGCTCTGATAAAATCTTTATAATTACATGGTAAGGATATCTCTCACTGTGACAGAGCTTGATAGATTTATTTCATGATTCATTTAAATCACTGATACAAAAAAAAAAAAATACAATCAGCTCAAATGAGTCACTTCATGAGAATCTACAGTAGCAGGAGGTGCTGTGGTCTTTTATCACATTTCAGGGTTTTCTTTACCATTATAAATCATAGGTGCAGCACCTAAGACATTTTGGGAACCACTTAAGTGGAATTAATGTAAAATAATTGTGGAGAGCAGCAAATTTAAGTCAATGCTGTAGTTGGTCCCCAGTGGGCTTATTTAGCAAGTTTTGTCTCTCAGCTTTTTGGGCAGTGTTTAATTTGTTTATTCATTACTTTTTCTAGCTTTTGCACATTTCTGTACACACATATGGTTATGATAACGGTCCAACATGATGTGAAATTGCGTATTTTTAAAATCGTAAACCCCCTACCAGATACATGCACCCAAGTCTTCCACAAACTCTACATTTTATCTTGCATTACATCATTGTATTTGGATGGTAATTTTTAGTTTAAGGAAATCAAACTACTCACACCAATTTGACATCTTTTTCACAACTGTAGAGCTGTTAATTTGTGTTAGTCAGAAGTGTTTGAATTTTAAACCCTCAGTGCTAATTGGTGTCTTCTTAAAAAAAAATCCAGTAAATAAATGAGACATATAAAAAGTTGTTTTTAAAGTTAATTTAAAATAAACTTAAGTTAATTGAATATCAAGCAGCAAAGGTTTCAATTTTAAATCCATCACTGTCAACCCCAGTGGGATACAGTGTTAATGTGTTGATATACCTGTGGAGCAGCTCAGTTATTCTGCACATGACTAGTTGTGACTTGAGTTAAAAGTTTAATGATGAAAGCAAATAGCTGTCATTACACTGAGTGGATAATCCATAAAATGACATTACAGTATTAGGGGAGCTGTAAATAAATATATATATATGCACACACACACACACACACACACACACACATATATATGAAAAATGGTCATGTTCGTTTCCAGTCTCACTAATAAGAGACCAATTTGCAGCTCACTAAATTCCCAGACGTTTCCTTAATGTAACAGTAAGGATCAAATGATGATCCATATTATTTATGCAGTCAAAACATCAGGGATTCTAAACAGGCACACAGTGCAATTACCTCAGCCATGAGAGACGAGACGGTGAAATTCGAATGCATCAAAGTCTGAAGCCAAATTTAGTCCAACACTCCAGTCCCATGATAAAATGTGTTTGGAAGAATGAGTGATTCGGTGAGGGACAAAATAGCTATCCATCACAAGCCTGGCTCTTGAAAATATCTGTCCAATATTGCAAATCTTCAACCGAGCCACTCAAGAGACTTCACTCATCAAAATGTCAGCAACAGACACTAAATATTCAAAGGCGTGCACCACACTCTGGAGTATTAAGCTGTTTTCCTTCAGAATGTAAAAATAATGTAAAGCAGCAGCCAGCATTGCTTTTGTCAAACGTCTGACAGGTCATTGAAATTCAACATCTGACTCTCCAGTGCCCAGCTAAATTTTAAGCTAACCTCTTAGCCTCGCACAGCATTGGGTTAGCGGTACATTTGGCTGGTGGAGGAGCTCAGGAGAGCGGCGGACCTCACTAGAAGTCAATTACTCTGACACAGAGGAATTGGATGCCACCTTTTTAAAGAGTAGCGGCTCCCGCTCGCTGTCTCAGCTCTTTTGGGACGGAGATAAACAATCAGGTCTCAGCCAGACGCTTTGCTGCTCGGCGATCAGATAGGAAAATGGCTCTGATCACTGGCGGGCAAATAGGTTGAGGTCCCTGCTGATTGGTGAGGGGCTGAAACACACACGCAGCCAGTCACGTACACACTCGAGTACAGAGTAAGTGCTGTCATGTGTGGATCCAGTTTTGATGTGCAAAGTGAATTTGATGAGCCCATTTCTAATTAACCTATTAATCATAGCTCTCATGTACCAGATGTCTGCCCTCCCTTCTTGTGTGTGCACGTGTGTGTCTGTGTATGTGTTTCACTGCATGGGGCCTGACTGCATAATTAGGGCACATCAGCGGGACGAACTCGCACCGTGACTTCAACATAGAGAGGTCGTGGCATTACACAGATATCTCCTACAAAGGACCGTAGGTGCAAAGCAAATCATGTAACAGCATCAGCAACAATGTGAGGTTCTTTTATTTTGAAAATCCTGCTGTTTACTCAGCAGAATAAATCATACCCCAGCCCTCAAAAACTCTCCATGTTTTATGCACAATATTTGAACCAGTCGTTAAAGTAACCAAAGTCTGGGTCTTCTCTGGAGTGTGAGCTGAGTGCTCAAGCTGTTCCCGTTCAGACTGCCTACACAACAAACACACTGAAGATTTTTGGGGGTAAAATCAAGATGTGGGCCTTTCACCTCCTTGTCTTCCTGCTGAAATGTTACCTTTAGAAAGTTTTGTGCAAGTAATTAAAGTTTTTGGATGACTGCACACAAAGATTCAATTAGAAAACATTCCCTTTGGGATGTTCATCAAATTTAATTATATACCTTTTTAGAATTTTAAACAAAATACGCTATTCCATATTTTTACTCATTATGAATTATATAACATAGATTAGTTTAATACCAAATGCAGTTTAATACAAACCTGTATATGGTTTATATATATGAGTTTCTTTAGGGCCCAAATGGAGACTGAGACAGTAATCTAAATCTGTTTGGTCTCATAGGAGTAAACTGTCCTGCTGGGTCTTGTCCAGTCATGTCCATTGTCTCTTGCTGAACAGCTGCAGAGCAGCACAGACAGCAGTGACTGATGAGCACAAACTGCCCCTCTTTCTCCTGTTCGCTGCCTCGTAGACCTCTCTCACGGGCGGACATTTTGAGTTGTCAAGCCCAGGTGTAACTAACAACATTAAAAATGGCTGAATTCCATTTACACATGGAGCCATCGCTAATTTTATTAGTTACATCTGTGTTTTTCCTGCTATGACAACTCTACATGTCGCTGCTCTGTGGGAAATTAGCGTCTTTACTCCTGCAGTGTCGTGGCTTTCTCTTTCAAAATAATACCCACAAGAAAAAGCACTGTGAAGCACTTTTCAAACAAAGATGTGGACCACATCAGAGAAGAAGAGCAGGTGTTTCACTGCGGGCCCAATCTAATGATCCAGTGTGAACAAGTAAGTTTCATTAATTACTTCATGGATAAACAGCTGCTACATCAGTTTATTTACTATTATTACTTTTATGAACTTTAAAACCCTCGTAATAAATTTTCCAGAATAAAGGCCTATATCGTTGCTATTATTTATTACATTATTGCTGTCTGCATTTTTCAAATAAATGGAAATGGATTGTTATTAGATGAAGTAAAATAAAGTAATTGTAAACTTTTTCATCTTTGTCACAGTCTAAAGGAGAAGAATCCTGAAGATGATGATGATGCCTCTGCAGCCATTGGGCACCTCAGATTCTCTGTTTTTATTCCTCACTGTGTACCAGCAGAAAGCTGCTTATGCATTGTTCTTTACCTTGTGCCTTTTCAGTATGTTAATAATTCTGGATTTGCAAAATTATTTGCTTATTAAGTGGTGTTATTTCCGAAATACTAAATCTGATCCAGTCTGTGAAAATGTAGATCATTATGGTGGCATTTCCTCATTCACACTCATTTTCATAAGCTGTGTGGAAAGAGAAGGGAGTGCAAACACAAATTTAGAAGTAGAAAAAAGCTGAATTTGTGCCCCATCCCTTCACCAAGTTTGGTGCAAATCAGTTCAGTTCTTTTTGCATCATCCTGCTGACAAACAAACAGGTGAAAACAGAACCTCCTTGGTGGAGGTAAATAACCTGTTAGTAGTTTCTGGTGGACAAACTGTGCCACTGTGTGTCTTGACATGATTTCTAAATTACCTAAATAGTCTATATCTGTACTGTAACTTCTTGTTACTTATCAAATAATATTTTCAACAATATTTCTGTAATAAGGTAATATCAGACAATTAAAACTCTGTCTCACAATAATAATATTTGGTCACCTAATGTCTTTTTGGTCACTTAAATTGTAATTTTTGAAGAGCTGTTAGACTCTGGTATCATTTATTTGTTAATCCTGTTACTCTTGGTTTTTAAACTTAAATAAAAGACATTATAAAAATGGATAACCACAGCCTATGCAGTCTATGTAAATTTGTTGTCATAAACATCTGTGGTTCTTTCTCACAATTTGTCAAAGAAAATGGTCCTTAAAGACGTATTCCCTCTCTTTCAGGTTCTCTCTATTTGCCAGCATCTCCCAGTAAGACTTTGCAATGAGAATGTCCGATACCGCTGACAGTGAAACGATGAAGGTTTCCGAGGCCACCGACCCGGTGTCATCTCCAAAAGACAACAACAACGCCACCAAGTCTGAGGTTTCGGATCAGAACCAGAGCAGCAGAGAGGAGCACGGCAGCAACAGTAAGAGGGACGTACAGGTAAAGAACAGCGACATCTCCTGCAACTGAATGAGATTTATGTTCACCCTAAAGGCTCTCCAGTCAATTTCCATTCCTATAAACCACTGGCCGATATTGTATTGATTAAATGATCGAGCACTTTTGTTAAAGAAAGTGTCAGTTTCAGACATTTTCTCAATCCTACTCATAAACGTCTAATGGTGGAGGTTTAGAGGCGTCAGCAGCCTGACCCAACCCAGACTGAGCTGAGGACACTTGACACTTTACCAGATACTTTCGCTTTCCTCCACACTCATCTCCATGAAAATTCAGTAACAGTCAACGTCAAACACAAACTGCCCCAGGGATCTCCTGTCACCTGCAGCACTCGAGATGATTTTTCCCGGCTGCTTCGGCAAGTAAAATTATCCCTGAAAAGTATAATCTGCTCAGACTGAAATAATGATATGGGGCTTGACTCTACTTTGCCACAGCACCCAGGTCAGGCAGAGAGACTTTGTACTGCTGTCTTCTTGGCTGTGCAGAAACATCCAAGTTGTAAAAATCATTTTGGGCGTGTAAACTAGTGAATCTCATGTATCCTCCATGGGAAACATTTAAGCAGCGATCTACTGGGGATTCAAGACAGCTGAGATCACTTTCAAATAAACTGCTAATTAATTAGGTCTCTATGTCATCGCAACAAATATGCTTTGGGACCACAGAAAATGTGCTCTTGTTAATTTGGCTTTTAAAGTAAAACTGGTGCTGACTGGTTTGTGCCCACAGAGGAATGGACAATAAAAAAGCAAAACTGGCGAAACAATGTGAAATCTCTTCAAGTGTGGTCAAGGAAATGAAATCCAGGAAAGGAAAAGGATTGTCTCTTTGGCTGTAGCCTAAAAATAGGATTCAGGCCAATCTGGCCTTGTGGTTGGGAGGCAGGCAGAGCGAGAGAGTCAGGCAAGCAGATAATCTGGAGCTCAAATCCTGGCTTATCTACCAACTTCCTGTGTCTGTGGTACCCTGAGGAACAGAATGACACCAGCATGGGGGAGCTGCAGTCGAGAGAGGAGGGGACCCGGGAGGGAAAGGGAGGGAGGAATGAGTTGAGAGGTTGTAAGAAGGAGGGATCAAGGAGAGGAGGGTAAAATAATATAACAGACATGATACTTAAGAAAACAGGAGGGAGAGCAAAGGGAAAAGAAAAATAAGCATGAAGATAGAGGTGAGGGAATGGTCTCTCCTCCTTCCTCTCAACAGAATAAATCCCTCCTAAACACTAGCTCTGGTGATAAAATAAATCTGGTAAAAAAAAATTACAGACAACACTACTTTAAAGTTTCATCTGTTCTGAGCAAAACTGAACTTTTTGAAAAGATGATTTGACACAGTTTTCCTCTTAGAAATGAAAAGTTGACTTCCTAAGCAATAAAACGCACCATTGCTCAATTCAATACAGTCAGGAGTTTCACTGCTGCAGCTTTACTTGGTCTTGTATGAGCAGTAGCTTATGGTGGCTAATATCAACTAATCATACAGATACTGTTGTGATACTGACATTGAGTTTTTATGACCATTCTCTACTAGGGCACCACTTTTTAGTTCCGTTAGGTCGGCCAATGATGATATCTCTTCCATTAAAGCGTTGACATTTTGGGAAATAAGCTTATTCTCACTCTTGCCATAAGCTGAATGAGAAGACTGGTACCGATTCACATATATGTGCCTTTAAATGCAAAGCTAAAGCCATTAACCAGATAGCTTAGCATGAAGACTGGAAATGGGGGGAATCAGCTGATCTGGCTCTTTGCAAAGATGGGGTTAACAACAAACCCTTGGAACTCTAACTACCCTCTGCTCCCAGTCTTTATGCCAAGTTAAAATAATAAACTGCTAGTTGTAGCTTCATATTTAGCATTTATCCTTCTCAGCTAACGCTCAAAGTGGATATGCCTGCTTTCCAAGATGTCAAACTGACGTCATAAGCAACTGGCTCAAGAATCTTCAAATGGAATTCACTGTGCAGTTATCTTGTAATTACCACTTGTGGCCACAGTGGCCGCTGTTTAGCATAGCATTGCATAGCCCTAGTTTTGCTTTTGATGAAAGCAATATACAACACCACGCTGGAACTGATACTGTATATAATTCTACATTTCTACATTTAAATCAAGCCTATCATAATGTTCAGACAGTAAAGTAAATAAATGTAGTGACTGAAATAGTGAAAGTTTTCTTCATAGCCCAAGTAAACTGCTGTTTTCCTCAGTTCTTACCAGCTAAAGCTA
The DNA here is from genome assembly GCF_001640805.2 of Lates calcarifer. NCBI lineage: Eukaryota > Metazoa > Chordata > Actinopteri > Centropomidae > Lates > Lates calcarifer. Next base: position 10,192,313 of record NC_066854.1, read on the forward strand.
AACTCTGTCCCTCTCTCTCCAGATCTCACCTTAAATTGACTTTGTATGTATCCCTGCCTCCTCTAATGTTTTTTGTGACCTCTCCAAATGCAGCCTGTATCCAACTACTCAGCTCTCGTTCTCCCCCTTTTCCTAAAACTCACCCCGGCATAATTATTCCGCACTCACAGGATATGCCAAGATATGCTGACGGCACTGAAGCCCCTGACCTTTCCGCTCGTAATTTTCAGCAGCAGAGGAGGTGAAGCTAATTCTGTCGCTCTGCGTAAGAGCAGCGGTTAAATGCCTGAACCGTTCATTGTGGAAGAAATGGAGGAGGTAGGGAATGAGGATAAGAAACGGGGGAGGAGGCGGCTGTAGCTGGAACAGGGAAGGTGGGGGGGACAGAAAGCATTCCGACGGGGGGGGTGGGGGGGGGTGTGGAAAGACTGGGTGACTTTGCCACCATCTGCCTCCAGCTCTCCAGCTCTGTCCTCTGCGGCAGGACAGGTGGCTGGTGGCCGCCCTACTTCTGCTGACTTCAGCCCTTTCCCTCTCCCCCCTTTCTCCCTGTTCCTTTATCTCCTGCCGGCATTGTTCATTCCCCACCGGCCCCACGCCACTCAATTAGCTGGTGTAGCGGTGCGCTCACAGTCCCAGCCCTCTCCTCCCCCTCCCTTCACATCCATATTACCTGCTACAGAAAGGGGGTGCGGCAGGTCACAGGCATTGGAGATGGGCGAACAGTGGTCCATTTCAATTTTTTATAGGTGTTATTTGGCCCTCGAGCTCAATCAGGGAGGGGAGGGGTTGTCCTTTTGATTTTTAGAGGACAGGTAGGAAGGACAGAGCTGTGTGTGTGTGTGTGTGCACATGTGTGTGTGGATACATGTTGGGATTAGGAAGCAGAGGACTGGGCTCTGTTACAATTTAGACTGAAATGGCTCCTGCCAGGTCTCCCCTCCCTCCCCTTCCCTCCCTCCCTCTTCCTCCCATCCTCCGCTCCTCCGTGCATGCTACTGAGAGACCTTCTGTTTATACGTACACGTACACATACAGACACACAGCCACTGGTGCGTAAAGCGCAGAGGCACCGAGCTGTCTCACACACTGTTGGGCGACTGGTCTCTCTCTGCTTTTCTGCATCTCACCTCCAGCGCCTGGGTCTGATTCACATGACAGCTAAATGGAGCTGGGAGCAGCGCATAAAACTGACCCGAATCGCTCGCAGCCAAATGTCTGGCTTTTGTTTTCTGCAGTGTGTGTGTGTGTGTGTGTGTGTGTGAGAGAGAGAGAGAGAGAGAGAGAGAGAGAGAGAGAGAGAGAGAGAGAGAGAGAGAGAGAGAGAGAGAGAGAGAGAGAAAGGGGCCCTACAGTGCAACCGCTTTGGTACCATATGCTCTGCAGAAATTAATTCATGCTCCCAGGAAATTGTGAATGTTCAACTTGAGATTTCATGCTGCAGAGGGGATTTTCATTTTATTTTCGCGGATCAATGCTTCTAAATTTTGTTCTGTGCGCTTAAATTTTTCAGTTTAGGAACAAACATAAAAACACAGGCATTACAGGGGGAAATATGTGGTTTTTTTTCTTGCCGTCTTGAATTGTTGTGCAGAGCTCGTAGCGCACGCATGCACAAAATGTAGGCCAGTCATATTTAATTCAAACTTCTCCGCTTTTTTTTAAAGTAACAATCCTCTTTCCCCCTCCAAAACTTCTGTGGTTTGTTTGATTTTTTTTTTTTGTTTTTGTTTTATATTTTTCCCTGTGCACTTCTTCCCTGCACCCCTCCCCTACCTATGGACAGCCTGTGAAGTACTCTAAGGTACGGTACGTTCGACATGCATGTTGTGCGAGGATGCTCCAGCCTGTCATGTGCACTTGGATTGCGTTGTTTTTTTGTTTTTTGTTTTTTTTTTTTTTGCTTGGATTGAGTTGGAAGTTGTCACCTGTGTTTCCTGTCAAGCAAGTTGTTATCATTCGCACCGTTGCTGACGTCTGAAATGACTCCAGTGCAATGTTGAGATACCATTACATGAGTGATAGTGGAGGTTATGGTGTGAGCTATGCCTGAGAATACAAATGGTTTGAAATGGACGTTTCCCGTGTGCTTGCTGCACTGCTGTTGATGTTCCCTCAGGAAAAACAGGAGAAGGCTTTGGTTTATGTGAAAATGCTTACTCTTTTCTTTTTTTTATTTTACTTAAGAGTGTTCTGATTAAGTTATCTGAGAGGATCTGCAGCCACAGGTCTACAGTCTTAGCAGCGTAAACCTCAGTTGCTCTAGAAAAGAATTGTCAGCTAAAATGTGAAATATTGAAACTTGTATGATTTGCTTGCAAGAACTGATTGTGCTCGCTGGCTGTTTCTGTTTTACTTTGGCTTGTCACTGTTGATGCGTGATGATATTGATGCAGTTGCGTGTGTGTGCATGGTTTTAACTGTGCCCACCTACCTGCATCCCCCCCCTTAGTCCAACACCAGGCTAAAGCTCGTGCGGAGCCTGGCAGTGTGTGAAGAGTCCTTTCCTTGCCCTATTCCTGAGCCTTCAGCAGCACCTCAGGTAACAACCTCCCTGAATAACCAGAGTGAATTCTTATCAGAGATGTGCCGGTATACCATTTTTATTGTAGACTGTGTTGAAGCCACCAACTGTTTCTGTCACTGTCAGAGGCAGAGGCAGAACGACTTGCTAACATTAGCAAGTTCATCTACTTCAATGCTGCAGGGTTATAGGTGTCAAGACATAATATTTCCTGACAGACAGTATGTATTCTACATGACTGACAAACAGGAAAATTTCCACTAAAATCATGACTCATTGCAATATATTTGAAAATAATCTTGGTATGTTATGCCAACTCTTCATATTTGCACAGAAGTAGTTGATGGAAACAAGTTGTAGGTTCTTTCACAGAAGAAAGCAGAACCTGAGCATGAAGACTTGAATGGGTGGAATCCAAGAGAAACAGACAGCGCATTTAAAGTAATGTAAAAACTTTAAACAACCAATCAGCTTTTGTTTATGATGATTTAATCTATTAGTTAATTTGCGGAGTCCAGTAAAGCTGCACTGTTCGTGGTTCCATCTTCTCGTATCATAGTGTGGATGTTTGCTTCGCAGTTTCAGTCTGTTTCAGAATGATTATATCCATATTTACGATGTTTCAGTTCTGAAAAGTTGGATAATACTGTGGTTTTTTTGGTGAACTTGGCAACGATAAGCAGCATTTGATACCGGCACATCCCAAACTGTAACCACGCTCTGTTCATATGGAGTAGAATTTCCTTTTAAAGACTGTAAAATTCATCTCCGTCATCTCATCATGGGTGGTTCTCCGACACTTCATCCCTAATCGTTAAGCTACAGGCCCACATGCATATCACTGAAGTGCTGACCTGGGATCAGTTCTTCATTTCAGCTCATCACAATTGAGCAGGCAGACCTCTGATGCTTGATTAGCGGCCTTAGTCTGACAGCTATGATTAAATACCTGGCCGTGACCGCCTGATGAAAACATCACATCATCAAAACACACAGTGTGGAGCTCCAGCAGCGAGCTGGCCGATACTTTGCTAAATCAACTCTTCTTTTACGCCGTATCTCCAGGCAAAGCCCCCCACCTCCCCTCGCCGATCAGACTTTCTCCATTACATGCCGCCCTGCACAGCTCCTGGCATGCGTTCACACACACACACATAAATATATATATACACACATACACAGGTGTGTCTGTTCTTGGCGTTTCAGCCAGTCAGCACCGAGCTCCATAACCAGAGGGCGGTGTTATTCCCACAACAGTCTCGCATCGTCTGCACTCACACGACGTCCTGTATTACTGCCATCAATCATGTCGAGGAAATTACAATTTCCACACGTCAGCTACAGAGAGCTGTGGAGCGCTCTAATTGAATACTCTTGATATTTCCCCCGCTACTGTTATTGGGCCCGGAGTCGAGACTCCTTCTGCGGCAAACTAACCTAGAGGGGCGAGGTAAAGCAATAAAGGAAGAGGAGGAAAAAACACATTAGCGGAGTACACATTCAGCTGTAGGATCACTGATTCTCATTCAAACCCTTGTGATTATCAAATCTAAACATTTCCCGTTGTTCACCATTTTCCATTATTGTCTCCACAGTCAAACTGTGAAGATAAACAAAAGGCTGTATGGATCCATAGGCAGTCCAAGGCGTCCCCCACGTCCTCAAAACAACTACATCTGCCCTTACATTGTTCGCCTGGCTGTCAATTCCAATCAATGGCCGATAGTCGCGGGCCTCTGAATACACGCCGCATTTTTTTGTTTTAGACTGACAGCACGTTCATTACATATTCAGGGGACCATCATTTTCACGCTGTTTTTCCTTTATCTCAAGGTAAATGGATGTCAGGAAACAAATGAGGCAGCTCGCAACAGCTGCACATCAACCAGGCGGCTTCCATGTGATGCCGAGGGTGGCATTAAGTAGCAAAACATCACCGCTTCTTGCCAGGAAAAAAAAAAAACGAAAAAAAAATCCCTTCGCTTTGAAAAACACACACACACACATATGAACTCGCTGTCACTTACACAACACGCAGTCCTAGACTCATTTTCGCTTTCTTTCCCGGCCTCACTCAGGCAATTAGTCAGTCACGTTTCTCATTAGCATTTTACATTTTCACATATATTCAGAGCGTCTTCAAATGAAGGAGAAGGTAGCGTCTCATTATCCGGCTCCGCAGCTGTTACAGGGATCAATCTCATGACCTTTTTTGGTTATGAGCCGCTCTCCCGCCACCAGGTCACCCCCTTCTCTCACTCATTCATTCATTCACTTCTCTCTCTCCCTCGCTCACTCACAGACTCTCTGATGTTAGCTTTCCAGAGTTGTGTTTAATCCACTTACGGTGCACTGGCAACCCCTCTCTTCTATTCAGCTTTCCCTTTCAGCCTTTGTAGAATTGCCTGAAAAGCAAATCAGATACTGCTCCGAGTCGAGTGTGTGTGTGAGAGGGAGTGTGGTGAGGAAGAGCACGACTGGGGTAAACCGAGGCCATTTTTAATAGATCTCGCACCCATCTTCCAGCCAGATTGCAGCACGGTTGATTTTAGGAATCTTTACAGTTGGAGGGGGATTACAGCTAACTCCTCATTCTGTTGAATTTGAAGGAATGAAATGTGCTGTGTTGTTTAATTTCAAGCTCAAATTCATGTATTATTCAGGTGGTTTAATAAAAACAAGCTAATCTGGCAGATTAATTGCCATAGTGATTTGGAATTCATGGACGCAGGCGCATTATTACCGGAAAGGAAACAGGTTTTTGATGATAAACCAGGAGAGTTTATTAAGTGTCTTACAGTGGCCTCTTTTGCCCATGCTATTCTCTAATTAACCCAGAACCTCAGGCAAGATCATAGAGGATTAAATGCCTCATATTTAATGCCTCCCTTCTAAATTAATGTCTCATGTCTGTTCATCGTTCAGAACAGACCTGGGTCGCTTTTAACATTTGATGCTCTCGTCAAATGCTGACATTATCTCACTCGTGTGTGGCAACTGGGCGACCTCTCCCAGAATACTTCAATTGAGGCCATTTGGCAAAAAGCGCGCACATTCCACCTTTTTAATAAACAACAATTTCTAACACATACCCCTGAGTCTGTCAGTTTTTCAGCTTTTTTTTTTTTTTTCCCCCCTCCCTAAACAGGATGGATTCCTCCTCCAGCCATTTGAAAAGGAAGAACGAGCCACACAGGACCAAGCTGAGAAAGAGGAGAGCTGCGACAAGGTGGACAAACCGGAGAAAACGCAGAAAAAAAGGCTGTCGAGAGGTGAGACATGAAATTAAACCAGTCACTTTAGGTTTTCCCTTCTAGAAATTAGAATATTTCTGAATATCTTCTGTATTTGAACATATTTGTTCCCTTGTGTCATCAGTGGCAGCTGTGTTCAAAAATATTTTTAAGTATTTTTCATTGGTTTGATTTTAAGGTTAGAAACTTTCATGAGGACCTGATCTGACTGATGTCAGTGAAACAGATTTGCCATCGCAGTCACAGGAGCTGAAATATTTCCATTAACACCTCAGCTTTCTTTACATCATAAACACCTGGGGCCTCATTTATAAACATTGCTTACTCCAAAAAAGGAGCTTCACAGATGCATGTAGCCCCCCCCCCCCCCCCCCAAATCAAAAAATTGAAAACGTGGCAGGAGGATATGAGCAGCCTAAATATATATGTTTATGCAATCCATGATATCATTTTGGTGACAGTGTGTCCGTGATGACACTGAAGGCAAAGTGCTGAAATGAAGCCAAATGCTTTAATGATACTTATCATACAGCCCATGTCACTCAGCCAAATTACAGCCTTCTAATAATTATATCCTTTACCATGTCAGGAGGAACATCCAATCCTAAACATTTTTTTTCTGGCGCAGCGCCCTCCAGTTTGTCCAAAAGCACTTCTCCATTTTAAATGATATCTCATTATGGGCCGATAATTGGCGTGATTCAGTTAATTGCGACAAGCTCAAGGTGTGAAGCAATTATACGGATTCCCACAGGCGTATAAAGGTGTCTGCTTCCCTCTGTGGAGCAACACTACTGATGAGGCAGTGTCCAATTATAGAAACCAGACACCCACCGAAGGGAACGAGCTCCAGTGTCCCCGACTCCCACTGATGGGCCCTCTCCTTTTGTTGGTGCACAGGAACATGTTTTTTTTTCAGCGTCAACTTCGTTATCCGTCCACTTCTTCATTTCTTAAATGGTGCAGCTGGCAGCGCCTACCGCTGCTGATACAAGCTGCCAATTTTTTTTCTTTCTTTCTTTTTTTTTTTTTTTTCATATTGGTCACACCAGTAACAACCATTTAATAACACAGTCAACAGTGTCACCCTCAGTGAAGTTTCTTTTTTCTGATGTGCAGTCTGACTTTTCCATTTTTTCCCTCACAAATAGTTGAATGACAAGCTGATTCATTTGCATATCAATATTCACGACGGGCGTTTCATTAACTGTTTATCATTAATTTGGGGGAGTTAACGAGGTGGAACATTCAGAGTTCCTTGTTATTCATATAAAGGAAAATATATTGAGGAAATTACACGCTGTTAGGCAGAGGGACTGTTTTATAATCAGGACATGTTTCTGTGGAATCTGTACATATTTGTTATAGAAATGAAATCTGTGATGCATTGCCTTAATTTCAAAGGCTCTTGTTGATTACTGAAACAAGGCTTACGTCTCTTTTATTTAGATTCCAGTCAAGACTACACAGATTCAACTGGCATTGATCTCCATGAGTTCCTGGTCAACACATTGAAGGGCAACCCCAGGTATGTTCAACATATATATATACACATAAAGTCAAAATGAAAATTAAATATGGTCCGGAGAATAAAATGCTTGGAAAATTCCATAAAGATGGTCAGAGAGTTCAGAGCATGTTCCCAATTTGCTAGCATGTTAGCGGTTAGCTAACCAACTACAATTTGCAATTTCAAGCTACAATGTAGTTTAGCAGCTAGATAAATCTGGTGAGACTGCAGCTTTAGCACTGTTAACACTGATGAGCTTTTCTTGTAACCTGAGTCATAAAAACATGATCAGCCTCCAGCGTGGCAGGAAAAACAGACTCCTATGTTTTGTTTTTTCAGGGATCGAATCATGCTTCTGAAGTTGGAACAGGACATCTTGGACTTCATCAGCAATAACGAGTAAGAAATATTCATTTAAGAGGTTTTCACTCAGGTTCTTACCCTGACTTAACACTACAACACCTGGTTTCACTCAGTCAGACACATTTAACCAGAGGGAGAACTCGATAAACGAACGCAGCTGCTTTAGTTTACAGTGCGAGTGAAACCAGTCAAATTTTAACATCAAGTCAGAGGTTTTTTTCCAAAGTTGTCGCAGAGATAACAGGAGCTCTCTCCAATACGAGCACAGAAGGATCCTTACACTTTGAGATGGGCTGTGCTTGATGTCACACAATTAAGATGAGCAGCTGTTCATCGTCCCAGCTGTTTTAATTGTGACTGCTCTGTAGAGTCTGTAGCCCATTTTCAAAAGGAGTCTTTGAACTTACCATTGGCTCTGGTCATCAAATTCTCCATTTAATGTCTTTTAAGTATGGAATCTTGAGTCTGAATTGCTGTCGTTAACCTAGTCATGTTTGTCTCTGAGTTACTGAGGGCTTAAAGTTCTCCTCCAGTGAACTCAGAAGTGCTTTGAAAGATTTTCAAAATAGACCCAAGAGCAGCTATATCCTTACAAGGTAAAACAACAACAGACTGTGAGACAGATGAGGCTTAACTTGCCCCCCACGTGCTGAACTCCTCATTTCAGACTGTCTGTGTTTCTTCCAGAGCATTTAAACTGTACACCATTAACCACGTCTCTGTCCCCCTCTCTAGAAGCCAAAAGAGAAAGTTTCCGCCCATGACGTCTTACCATAGGATGCTGTTACATCGAGTGGCAGCCTACTTTGGCATGGACCACAACGTGGACCCCAGTGGAAAGTCGGTGGTGATCAACAAAACCACCAACACTAGAATGTGAGCCTCTCTTTGGTGTTTAGATTTTGTCTGACAGGGATGTATCTTTAAATTCCAAACTACATAAATTGCAGTGTGCTTATTAATTGGTGGGAAGTGTTCTGCAGCCGTAGCTGTTGGAATCAATCGGCAGATAAGCTGGTTTCCTGCCCTGCTTGTTGGTTAACATATGTTGCTGTCAGCATCTGCCTGAAATTAAGCTGCCACTAAAACTCTTGTGAATTCCTCCACCAACAGACCTGATCAGAAATTCTCAGAGCACATCAAGGATGACAGGGCGGACGATTTTCAGAAACGCTACATTCTCAAACGAGACAACTCCAGCTTTGATCGTGAAGACAGCACGGTAGGTGTTTTTTTTTTTTTTTTTTTTTTTTTTTTCCTTCACCAAGCTGTCACTTTCATTTCTGACATGTTGGTAAGAGTGGGACAATCTGGCGTCCCTGACATAGCTGCTAAAGAAACGCATGTGTCGGCATGTGTGTGTGTGTGTGTGCATGTGTGGTGTGTCCTTGCCAGATTCGAATGCGTTTGAAAGCTGACAAGAGGAGCAAATCGATGGAGGAGAGGGAGGAGGAGTACCAGCGAGCCAGAGAAAGGATATTTGCACATGATGTGAGAGCTGTTAGTGTAGGCGGGCTGGAGGGGGGAGGAGGGGTGGGTGGTGGGATTGGGCGGGGGGGGCATGTTGCACAAATCTTTGTGTCATTTCTATTCATGTGCAAATTCAGTAGATTTCTTGCTACGAATTACCACTGCTGGATTTATGAATTTATAGACGGGGGGTCGCTCCAATTTGGAGCCCCCTTTTGTGAGGAAGTCAAATTTATAATTAGAACTGATGCAACTTTAAGTGTATTATATTTATTGATAAATTGATTAATGCCGTTGAGCCGAATTCATGAGCAGAAAGAGATTTTTTCATTGCACAGAGATGTGAAATGTAGCTCGAATGCAAAGAGAGAAGAGTTTGAGAGAAGAGTAACTGTGCTGTGAATTAACAGTACTCTTGTAATTGACTGTAATTTCCATTCTCACCCACAGGGAGATCACTTCATACTAGATAGAAGGTAAGCAATGAAATGGCATTAATCACACGACTTTGCTTCACCTCTCATTGAGTAATAATTTTGTTCCAAAAATCTGTATCTAGTATGGTTGATGAATCGTCTGTTAATTGGCCAAAGAAGAGCCGATCTGAAGTGTAACTAAAGCTCTTCACTTCTAAATGAATCACTTTTATAGTTTTCCTGTCAGCGCAGCAATTAGAGTCAGCTCTGTCATGTTTTAAAATGGTGGATATCTCATTTTGTCAGCGCCTGTTCTGTAACACTTCTCCTCCTCCTCCTCTCCTTCAGTGCTCAGGATGAAGACGCATGCATGAGCACCCAACAGAGGCGGCAAATGTTCAGGTAGGACCACCACTCACCTCCCCCCCTCGTCACACATCATTCAGCTGCTTTCAGAGGCCGAACCGCAGGAAGAGAAAAAGCCTTTGAATGGCCCCGTCCGTCTTAATCGGCTCGCTCAGGAACAGGAGCGCTGATCTGAGGATTTGTTTTTTTGCTGCTCAAGAAAGCTCCTGTTAAATAGGATTTTCTGCCCAGGCCTTCCTGTGTGGGACGGCCTATTCAGACCAAAGCTGACCAATTAAACCATGAAACAGTTTTTTTTTTTTTGTTGTTGTTGTTGTTGTTTTTTTGAAGGTGCCATCATTTTTAGATCAATCATTGATCATGCATGAATGTAATATTTGGTGAGAGATGATACAGTCTCTGCTGTGCATGACCACTGCTGAATATGGTTTCAAATGTCAAAAACAGAGTCATCTGACGGCCTTTGAGTAAAAAGATACATCTTTTATTTATCGAAACAGTTTTAGACAGGTGTGTAGCTTTGTTTTACCCTCGTTCCGTGTGTTATTTTGCGGCAAAAGAGCAGCAAACCTTTTAACTAGTAACTCGCAAATTCTTAAAATTAAACGATAAGTTGCCAGAAATTCTCTCAAATGATTTTCATGAGAAAAACAGTTAATTTGAACACATCAGCTTAGGTGGGAATTTTTCCTACTTGAGAAAATAAACATTTTTGAGCATTTTACATAAAAGATACAAACAGAAAAGTTAAGAATTAGAAGATTAAAAACAAATACTTTTCCTCTTCCACAGGTTACGGGCCGGTCGTTCAGGCGCCAGCAGGCAGAGCAGCTCAGAGACGGAGACGTTGCCGCGGCACGGCGAGCCCCGGCCGTGGAGCAGCACCGACAGCTCGGACAGCTCCAACCGGCTCGCCCCGCGGCCCGCCATCACCAAGGCCAGCAGCTTCAGCGGCATCTCCCCCGGCCTCGTCCGCGGGGACAGCACGGCCAGCAGCAAGAGCACGGGGAGGCTCTCCAAAACAGGCAAGAGAGACAGCTGGGGCTGAGGCTGGAGCTGTATCACACAGCTGGGTTACAATATGTAGAATTTGCTTAGATGCTTGAGACGATGTCCTCAGAGTTTGTTTAAAATGAAACAAAGCAAAATAGTAGCAGGAAATATTCTGCCATCATTTTAATGAAACCAAGTCATGTTTTATCAGATTCAGCTGTTCTGTGATTGATGGTTATTAGATTGTACAGGTATATTCAGAGTGGAGGAGGAGGGATTTCTCTGCTCGCCAAGTGAACATTACCCAGTGAATCAGACAAGAGAAAGGAAACCCTGTGTCCCAGCATGAAGAGGAAAAATTCACTAACTGAATGGCACTCTGGGTAAAAAAAAAAGGGGATCGGGAATACAAAAATACAGAATCCAAGCTAAATCCTTCAGGTCTTATCGGAACAAATGTTTGTTGTCCTGCCGTGGTCAATAAAGTCTGCGGGCCGCCCCGTAGCCGGACAGCTGTCGGAACTAATTACCGCGCAGCAACCCGGTGATGGAAGAGGCTCTTAAAAAGTGTTGTAGCAGCAGTAGTATAAAACCTAGCAATGAGGAGGTACTGCATAATGTATAAGTCTAAGCGTTGGGAAGTGCCATGCAAGTCACCGAGATGAAGTTAGGGCTTCTCCCCGGCAGCGAGTGCTTACTCCACAATATGATCCATTTGTAACTTGATTGGCTGAGATTAGATGAAACGTGTTCTTCACTGTAGGTTTGTCGTCTGTATCTCACGGTGCCACTGTTTCCGTCTGCTATTTTTCTATTTCTATCCTTTTTTTTCCTCACAGAGAGGTAGCAGCAGCAGGCTTCTTGCCTGAGCGGTTTTTTAAGTTGTTTACGAGGCGGCTGGCTGCCCTCACTTTGTGTTTGGGGAGTATAAGTCGAGGAGACATCTTGCCTGTGCTGCCATGTTCTCCTGAATTTGCCCTTCTCCCCAGTCCTCAAATAACCTCTCTTTGCAACAGGCTGTGAGCCAGGAGGATAAATTCTTCTATTATTCTCAGCCTTTTTGACACAATCATCAGCTATCTTAGCATAAATTTTCTGAATCCAGTGACAAGTACATCTACTCAGGTGCTGAACTTAAGTGCAGTTTTGACATAATTATACTTTACTTAAGTCATTCAGTTTCCTGCTTCGTAAGTCTTTTACTCCACTGCCTGTGAGAGGAAAACATTACACTTTTTAATCCACTACATTTGTTTTACAGATAGAAAATGATCCATTGCTCTACAACGAGCTACCTAACACTATATGGTTTTAACCTATTAGGTGAAAAGAGCTTAGCCTTGACTCCCTACAATATTGATGTGCATTAGCAATAATAAATTATACAATTAAACCCTGATATTTTGCACCATAATGAGTACTATGATGAGTCAATTTTGCTGACAATATTCTTATTTAAGAAAGTTTAATTTATTTTTGGTGATGTAATCTTCTACTTAAAGATTCCCTCCAGATATGTTTTGGAACTTAAAAAATACTCTTCTTTACTACTACTACTAATAGTTATGATAATACGCTCATGATGTGGTTTTGACAGAAAAGTTAGGTTATTGTCCTTAAATCCATAATCTATAAATACGTAAATATTGTTTATTTCAAAAGCCAAACTGCTCGACACAAGTTGTCTCCTACATCGCTGTAAACGTCACTCTCAGTGTCTGTAACCTGGAGGCTTCAAGTTTCCACATCACACTTGTCTAAGTTGATTACTGGATCATGATCGGCTTCCAGACCTATTGTGATGTCACAGAATCCTTCTGGTCCACCCACGTGTTAAACTGAGATTCAAGTTGTGCGCAGAGAAACTGTCTTCCCTCTCAGCAGATGAATGTGAGAACAGCCTTGTAGCGTCAAACTCTGCACAATGAAGCTCAAACATCCAAGTGAAGGAAAAATTAGCAACTCAAATTTCAGAGTGGGGGGGGCTTTAAAGGGTTGGATGCTTCCTCCAGCAGCTTCAAAAGGTTGCGGTCGCGTTGTGGTTTGACGGCAGCAAATATTAAACCCTCTCAAACCCTAAACACCAGATTACAATGTCAGTCCCTCCTCCCAAAAGCCAAGGGCTTCTTTGCACACTCGCTAGTTTACACGGCATTCAGTAATTATACAGGGAGGAATCCATCACAGACGGAGCAGAGATACCAATTTCTACATCAACAGTTGCCTCGAGACCAGAATGCAGAGCAGTCACAGGAGATGTAGCATTATTAACAAGAGGCACGGCTGTAAATTTTCTCCCCTGCTTCATTATCACCATCAACTCTTTTTACCCATGTGAATAACTAACAGGCTGAAAGCAACAAGTTCAAGCTTCTCCTCACATGTAGGAAGTAGATTATAACCTCCTTGTTCTGCCTTTTTTTTTTTTTTTTTTTTCAGGTTCAGAATCATGCAGTAGCGTCGGCTCCTCATCCAGCTCGCTATCCCGTCCCCAGCTGCCTCTCCCAGTCTCGGCCTCATCCCGCTCCAACATCCCCAGCGCGCCCTTAATCCACCCGGCCGCCGACACCAGAGGCCCCGGACACCCTGAGATGATCAAGAGCATCTCTTCACAGCCACCACCAGCTACAGACGCAACCAGCTACTATGTGTTGCCGTTAGAAGCCTCAGGGATACCACCTGGCAGTGTTCTGGTCAACCCACACACAGGTGAGTGATACAGTACCAACGTGAACATAAAAAGCCAGAGTTTCAATAAAAAAAAAATCCTTTTCAGTGAATCAGAAATCACTAGAAAACAGCTCTAAATTGTTTCTCTTCTCAGGGTCGGTGACCCAATGTCAATCTAATGCATGAAATCAAAGTAAATTCTCCCAAAATAAATTTCCCCATCTTGTAATTTTCTGGTTTCCTGATGAATATTCATGACTTGGGGACAGAATCACGGGCTGGCATGGGGCTACACTCGGTTTGTCTGTCAAATTAGTAGTCAGACCAAAGCGTGCTGATCAAAATGCAGTGAACAGATGGGAGAAATCTGTAAATATTCATCATGGGCCTAACACGCAGTTGTGCACTTTTGGGCTGCAAACTGAACTTCAGATGCAGCCAATTCCTCTCGACTCCCCTCTCATGGACCATGTTTGGGTGTGTCCTTCACTGTCACAAGGAACATAATTCAAGTGTTTTCTTTTAATTTGATGCTGAATTATTAGTGTGTGTACAGTTCACATCACAGTGGTTTCCTGGTCTCTCATGAATTTAATTTGACAGGCAAGCCTTTCATCCATCCCGATGGCAGCACTGTAGTTTATAACCCGGCTAGCATCGTCCCCCCTGCTGGCAGGAACCCACAGCAGGGGAAAACCCAGCAGCAGCCAATCTCTGCCGCGAGCCAGCAACAGCCAACCAATCATCTACACTCCCAGGTCAGTGGGCGGGACTATATTATCCAGCTGGAATCTGACTTTTTCTCATTCATGTTGAACTTGTATATAACCTAGTTTTTTTCCTAACGTTTTCTCAACATTACTAACTTAATATGTTGAAATGGGAGCTGATAGAAGGATGGTAGGAGCTTCACTAAGCCATTTAATTGACCATTCACTAAACTCCCAACAGCCATTGTCCAATCGTCACTTAGCAACCATTCTTTAGCACCAATATACCAAGACAAAGACCTGGTATGTGCAATAAAGTCTGATTCTGATTCATGTTAGCTTATTAGCTAGCTAGGTAGAGCCTATTGCAATCTGCCATAATCAGTTATCATTCCAGCTAATAAAACTGATGGTAGCTGGCTCCTCTGTCAGAAATTAAAGAGACATTTTTTAAAAATTCACCAAGAAGTTCAACAGGAAAAAACTGTATGTTACAGGCATAGCAACAGTAACTAAGGGGGCGGGACTTAGCAAATGGTCAACTGAAGCTCCCACCATTTTACTAGCAACCTTCGTCAAGTCTCATCTCCGGTCCCTCTGTCCGTCTTTTCTGCCCTTTCCTCCTCAGCCGATCTGTCCTCCTGTCCAGCCGTCCTCTGAGCCTGTCCACAACCCAACGGTCTCTTATCCTCTTCCTCCTCCTCTTCCTCCTTCTCAGTTCCTGCCCATCTGTCCTAACCAACAGTACACTGTGGTACAGAACTTCTTTCTTCCATTTTATTATCCCCCCCCCCTGCTCCATCTCCTGTCAGACCTGGCTCATTAAGAGTTTATTTATAGACCGTTCTCTGAGCTGTGAAATTAATAAATTAAACTCTTATACGGACATCCACAAAGTCCAAAAAAATTCAGCTCAGCTTGTGTCAGGCTGAAGAAATGCCATGAGCTCTATTTTGACCCAGGTCTTCATACTGTATCTGTGTGCCTTGTAATGAGACCTTTGAATCCACATTCAGTGCAGTTAATTTTTTTTGTCTTGACTCTACATTACTGGAGGATTAGCTTAACATTATTATTTAGTGGTATCTAAAAATCAAGAACATTCTCTCTCCTTTCCAGACTTCAACATAGACCTTATTATTCCCCTAATTAACTATTCCATTTTTTTGTCAGAAAGGTGCACCTAAATCCAGCAGGAGCCATTACCCACATATATAGATCATGCATTCACTTAACCTCATTTTTGACCTGGTTTTAGTGAAAGACATGCCTCTGTGACTAATTATGCCTGTGGAAAGTTCCATTAATATTTAATTCATCACCAGATGTTAGCGCTGAATAATCCATGACTAAAAACACTACTTTTCCAACAACATGTCAGAAATGACCCGGACTGGCGTGTGCCAGTGATACCAATAGATAGTTCACTTGAGAGTCTGTCAGTCTCTGCAGACCTGGGTCAGATTTGAACTCTGCAGTTGTTTAAACCTTCAAGTGAAAGTCAGTTCAACAAATGATTGATTTAGCGCTTCGCTTAAAAGATTATTGATCCATAATCTGAGCTGGTTTAATAATTAAAATACTGTAACCCAGGTTCTGATTAGCAGTGCCCTTGTGCTGTGTGTTTATATGTGTTAGCTTTTGTCTATTGTTGCATTTAATTTAGCTCTTGTCAGAAATATTAAAATTTAAAACATTTAATCATCTCTCCAGCCTGACGTCCTAAATGCCCAGTTCAGTCACATGACTCTGGCGCAGCAGCCGCCCAATGACAGTGGAGCTTCAGCCCAAGATGCCCGCCACTATCCGGCCATATACCACCACCACCACCCCTCCCCTATGGTGCTGCAGGGCGCCCATCCGCAGCAGGTTGCTAGCTACGTGGTGGCGGGGCCATCAGGAGGACACCCAGGGGTGCTTCAGGGTCAGCCCGTCCCGCTCCCAACTCCAGGCCCCAACCACGCATATCCCAGCTCCACCCCGGGCCCCGCTGCTTTCCACGGGTCCACGCTGAACCAGCCGATACTCCAGCAACACGCTTACATCCAACAGCCAGTCCAGCAGGTAGGGACTTCAGTTTGATCTGGACTCATGGCGGCTGTCCATAACTGTGGCATTTTGTCATGATGAGTCACTCCATCAGGGGAAACCAGCGTCATGACTAATCCTTCATTTCTCCTGTTGCCGGGAAATGAATTGAAGTGGGACTGCTGATGTGTCACACAGTCCTTGAATTTGTGTTGTGTGTCCCTCGCAGATGTCTACATGTTACTGCTCTTCAGCGCACCACCCACACTGCTCCACCCAGCAGCAGCAGCAGCAGCAGCAACAGCAGCAGCCGCAGCATTACCGGCCTCCCGTCAACTCGCTGCCCTATAACTGCCCTCAGAGCCAAAACCTGCCCCAGCAACAAGGTAGGAACACAGTCATTTTTAATTTTTACAAGTCAGATTTTTTTCCACTTATGACACAAGGATAATTGGTGTGACAGTGGCTGATAAGGCTTTCTACACCTGTGAAAAATGAGACTGAGTATGACACTTAAGGACCTGCGCAATTTATCCAATTTAAAGTTCTGCTACATGACAAACTCACCTGGATGCCAAAAACAAGTAGGTCACCTCTTATTTTTCCAGTTTCCTGTCATCAACCAAAGCTACAGCTTTAAAGGGATCTTTGAAATAGTTACATGGTGGATCTAAATGCAAATCAAAGGCTGTTTAATGAATAAAATCCACAGTCTCTGATGTGGAGTGATTTTTTTCCCTGAATTTCCAGACTTCACGTTGTCAAGAGCAAAGCTCAGGCTCGCTGCTTATATCAATAGACTTAGTTAACTTCCCACTTCGAGCTCTTAGATAGCATTTTTTGTTGTTGTTGCTCTTGTTTGTTTCTTCACAAGGGAGCCCTGCCAGCCGCAGTCCGACGGCGCTAGTGAAGGACAAATATTTCTCCCTCGCTTTCCTCTGTTTGTTTGTTTTTCACGAGTTCAGATGTCTCCCCGGGAGTCATCCACTTGATTATTCTGTTTCTGTTTTTTTTTTTTTCTTCTCCTTCACCACAGGAGTTGAGATTGTTAGCTCCTGTTCTCTCTCTCCCTCCTAGCACACACACACACACACACACACACACACACACACACACACACACACACACACTCTTGCTTAACTGGATGTAATCTTTGTACAGTTGTAACATGCACACGCACACACACTGGTGCACACACGTCTCTGTAAGTGGCTGCGGCACTATTCTGTCATCTGTAGGCTGCAAATGCGGCTTCCCTGCTGGGGACCCGGGGAATAGACAGCGGACAAATGAAGCTGACCTACAAAGGCAAAGGACAGCATTTATTTCTCAGGGAATCTGAAGAAAAAAAAAAAACGACTCCAGCGCCTCATTTCCCTTCTGTTTTTGCATTAATTAAAAAAAACCTATAAGATCTAAAGGTGAAGACACTGCAGCATGGGTTGAGCACATAATAAATAAATTATCAGTAGGAATTCTCTGATGGCCCAGCAAGTGTCCACAGACGAACCTGTGAATGTTACCTCTCACTTGCATCAGACAGTCACCACCACCACAGGGCTCCAGCTTCAGTCATGGTCATTCTGGGAAGTATTTTATATTCTACGTGAAGGCCCTGAAGGATCTTCTTTACTTTACTATTATATCATGCTAGTGGTTATTAAAACTGAAGATGAAATGTGCATCACAGTTTCCTTTACACCAAGATGATGTCATCAGATGTCTTCTTATTGTCTTGATCCAAAAAAAATCTAAAAATATTTGAATTTGAGACAATGGATCAAAAAAAAATGCTTTAAATGACAAACAGATAATATGTTTTAGTTGATCGGCCAACTGATTATTCAGCTAATTATGGAAACTCAAAGAGAAAGGAACATGAAAGAAAAGCAGCTTTTCTTTTAAGGAATGATGAAAACATCAGCATAATGTAAATAGTACTTACACAGAGAGCTGAGAGGATTAGTCAGTTAATTTATTAGTCAACTGACACCAAATTCATTGGCAGCTATACTGATACTGGATTAATTGTTTCAGTCATTTCAAGGAAAAATGCCAAACACTGTCTGAGTTGAGCTTCTCCTGTGTGAAAATACTCTGCTAAAACAATTATAACAGGCATTTCTTGCTGTTGTATGACATTTATAAATAAATGATCAATGGAGAAATTGATCAGCAGATTACAGACAGTTAGAACCTGAATCTTAGCAGAAACTAAATGTCTTTACTAGAAAGAAACTTTGGCAAAGTGACATTTAAAAAACAGCTTTTTAGATCCTGAGGTGCATCAACTAATTTTAATTAAACGTTAGTTGAAAGAAATGTGTCTAGTCAGCCCAAAACATTGGACAGTTAGTCAGCTGTTTGTCAAGAACTGAGAAAATAAGTAGTAGTAGGCAACCACTGAATTTGTTCTTTGGGTTTTTCAGGTCAGGATTCTTTTTCATGTTAATGGTTTCCAACATCATGAGATGATTTAGTTTGTGTGGTTGTTGATTTGTTTTAATAGAGACACACAAAGCAAAACATTTTACAGTGTTAAAATCAACGAGCTGTGTAATGGCTGTTTCTAAATTACCTTCAGTTTAGTTTGATATTACCACACCACAGTGTCTTGGCCAGTATATATACCAGTATATCTACATGAGTTAGTATCAGCCTGGCTGATGTTAGCGGTCCCTCTCTGTGGGATTTTATACCAAGCAGGAAGTGTTCTGAGCCTGAGAGGCGGGATGCGGGGCCGGGACGCTGTCTGAGAGGCCTCTATGAATCTCACAGTGAACCGGTCTCTTTTTCAGCCCCTCACTCCTCACCTGCAGGATGTACAGTAACACCACAGACAATCTGAAGGACCCACTGTAAGACCCTCAAACTTTGGTCTTAGTCTGATGGCTCTGATCCTTCCGACACCAGGCTGCTCAGTGATGCCCGGACAGTCATCACCTGCGTACGAAGGAATTTTCTAAGTAAAGAAGTCACAGTCGTCCCTCATCTGCTGCCTGCTGGTATGGAATAAAATTGTGTGGGTTTGATATTACAGTCATTTCATGCTTGGTTTGGAAGTGAAGGTGGGAGGCGAGGGTGGATAAAAATAGTCCTTCCCCCTCTGTGTTCCTCACGGAGCACTTTCATTGTCTAGTTGTACTTTTCTCCCAGGGCGGCCGACTGTAAAGACACCTTCACAAAAGGACGTCCTCTCCTTTTGTCACTCGGATTACCACATGTGTGTGTCGCGAGGGACAGTATTTTCAAATGTCTCTTTTTGTCACCTTGACATTTAAGTGTCTGCCCCCCCACATACACACCCTCCAGGCTAGGAATAAGCGCCGCCATTTTAGGCCATTCGGAAAATGGCCGGACCTGTGTGACTTTGTATCGTCTTTTGTGTGTCATTTTCTTTGGCCTCTCTAAATGGGTTTCTAACAAGGACTGTAGAAATGTGATCCCGTTTTCTGTTTACCCTCTGAACTTAATCACTCGTTGAAGTGGATGTTTGTTTGTTTTTTTTTTCAGGCAGGGGAGTGGCTCGACCACTCAGGTTGCAGGTTCAGGCTAAATCAAATATATTGACTTTCTCATTTATTCCAAGTGCCTCAGACCTGCTTAGCTGTAACAGCTCAACTCCCCAAGCCGAGTCCCAGCTTCCACAGCCTTTCAATCTGCTGCCTGTTCTGTTCTTCTCCTAATGCAGCTTCAGTGTCTCTTTATTGTAGCAGATTTCACAATAAAAATCATTCAAACCTTCAACTATTTTCTAGTAAAATCTTGATAACCAAGCTTTTTTCCTCAGAGCTTTTATTAGTCTCTTCTCCTGCTATGTTTCCATATGAACCATGAATATTAATTACAGTGTTTTGGCGTCATATTATTATCAGTGTTCCTATCAGGAGTCTCTTTTCATTCGGTCACAGCATTGTGCCTTTCTCATTTTGCCTCAGTGCACCAAGCCGTGATGCCAAACCCAGCGTCCAGCTACCAGACCGTAGTGGGCGTGCAGCCAACACCCAACCTCGCTCTCACTGGCAACCAGCAAAGCAATATGGGCAACCAGATGCAAGGCATGATGGTCCAGTACCCTCCAATGCAGTCTTATCAGGTACATTTGATAAAGGGACGCTTCTGCGAGTGTCAGATAGATTAATATCACCAGTCTAAAAATGAGAAAGAGTGTCTGTATTCTTGTAGAGGAACAGAAAGAAAAGAGGTTTTCAAAGTAAGAGTATGCACTTCTTAGTTATTTGTCCTTAAGAAAATAAATGTTTGTTTTCCATGTGCACAGACCTTTGTAAATGATCTAATATTTGCTAGATTCAGCCAGTGAAGCCAGGTTTGTGTGTTTTGAGGCTTTTATTTACTTGACGTCTATTTGTTTGTTTTTTTTTGTTTGTTTTGTTTGTTTTTTTTTTCCTGTAGCAGGTTTCTGTGCCACAGCAGACGTACCAGCAGCCAGTGTTTGTGTCCTGCCAGCCAGGACAGGGGGCAGTGGCTGTTGCTGGCATGCAGCCCTGCTACAGCCTGCTCCCCCCTAACCAGCACACCACCATGAGGTACGGTCACAGCGTCAACACTGACAGTTACTGTGGATCATTATTTAATCCGGCGCTCTTTTTCTCAAATCTGAGTAGAAATATATGAACTATTAGTAAATCATTTGTCAGTCAGTCGACAGAAAATGAATCAGCAGCTGTACTGATAACTGATTAAACATTTAAATCAAGCAGAAATGAACATATACGCTGATACCAGACTCAAATATGAGGAGCTGCTGCTTTGGCTTTTCATATGATTATTAACTGAAACGGAGTATGGACAGTTTATCAGGCAAAACATGATAATTTAACTTTGTTCAGGGAGGCTGTGACGAGCATTTTATCGACCAAGTAATTAATCAATTAGTGGCTTAATTGAGAAAATAATTTGTAGATGCAGCCTTAAATGTCACACATGTATGATAATTTTATACTGGAACATAATGAATTCTTATTTCACTTTAATTAAAGTAAATAGTTTGGAATAAACTTGTGTATTAAGAGAAACATCAAGTCAATGTGTTTTTAGATTCCCTGAAAACCTCAAAAGCAACAACTGTTTTGTGTTTTTTGTCTAACATCCTCCCAGTTCTTTCAAGTGCGACAGTTTTCAAGTTGTTATCACGTTTCCACTCCAGCAAAGAGTTTTTAAGTGTTGTACATTTATCGATGAATATTTAATGTTAAAGAGAAATACTGAACATATAAAATCATTTTTAGGCGCTTTAAGTTGTTATCCAAGCCGACAGCTTTGTGCACATTAGTACTTTGATGTATGGGAGTAATTAGTTTCAGGTAATATTCACATTCATGTTTGGTATTAACATGAATTCTGTAATAACCCAGTTTACATTGATGCATTTAATAATCAGTCTAGAACAGCTGCCTAAGAGTTAATTGGGTTTTCTGGTGCTGCTTTTTGCTCTGAAATTAACTTAAGTCATGTTTAGGCTGATAATAAACTTGTTGTGATTTATGGTCATCCTTGCATTATGACACTTTCTAATAGCTGAAGTTGCCTTAATCAGGTTTAGATTGAATTATTAGCTCAGCTGTAGATGTGCTTTGTCCCAGAAACCGATTTGCAGGCACTTGATGCTGTTTCTCACTCCTGAAGGTGCCTCTTATTTATAGACCTAACAGGCCTGATGAGTGAATCCCAAAAGCACCTGCGAGCCAAGGTCATCTTTGTTCACCGTGGGGGGAAAAAAAATGACGTTATTACCACAATGCTTTTGGTGAACTGGGTCTGCGTGTAGCTGATGAATGTCGACTCTGACGCCCTCTCAAAGAGCTTCAGTCATTTTCCTCCATTACTCTGCTGCTGTGGAGTAGCGTGCAGCACCGAGCTCTCTCTCATTATAACTGATTGATAGAACTAGTTCACAGAAAGCAAAACATGTAATTAGTTTCTACCTCCATGGACCCAATCAATCTGGATACTGGTGAGTGGAGCACTGCTGGGACCATTGTACACGCACGTATACATAACAAACACTAGACATGAACACAACCATGTACGCAGTCATCACCTGCAGAAGAACAATGAAAAGACACACACACACACACACTCATGCAGGGAGAGGTCACTTTCTCAGTGTCCCAGCTGTAAAATGAGGCTGCTTTAGTAGGGCAGTCAGCGTGGAAATGATTTATGCGGCAGCGTTCGAACAGCTCACTCTTCTCCCAAGAGGACCGACTGTCCACCTGCAGCCTGCTTTTTCACCAGCTGTACACGAGTCCCCGCAGGCAGGTTGCTTACGGAGCAGAGCGCCTACTTTGCAGATGGACTTAAAGTTAAATTTCAAATTTAATACCTCAGCTGCAGCTCCTGGAGATTTCCGTCTGTGCGGGTTTAGAGGGGATCTTTAAGGTTTCTCTGATCGCTTTAAAGGCCTGCTTAGATCTGAGCATCATATTAGACTTGTTTGTCTTCAGGTGTTCAGGCTCTGGAGTACCAAAGCAACATTTACTTCTTAAACAGAGGATCTGCAAGTCTCAGTTTTTTAATTGGTTAAAGAAATGGAAATAAGTCATGTGACATTCTTGCGATACCCTGATGACGAATTTTGGTTACACATGCACACTCGCGTGCCGCATTTTAATTTATTGAATATAGTCAATCAATGAATCAATCATCCTTCCATTTTGCTGCTTATCCAGCTCCAAGTCCTGTATAATGAGCAATTAATGATATCAGATCAGTTGTGTGGACTATTAAACACAGAGAAACCATTAAAAAAAATGAAAACAAATAGTGCTTGACCTGAATGATTAGTTAATTATCAAAATCAATTTTCTGTCAACTAATTGATTAATTTCAGCCTTAATTGTTATATATGGATAGGAGGTAGTGAAAAAATGTGATAGAAATGTCATTAAATTAATTCACTTGGTAAATGTCATTGATTCTGTTTGATCAGTATTAAAGGTATTAAATTCTGTTCTTTAAAAGTCCCACAGAAGTCCAGTTTAAAAAGTCTTAAATTTAACCTGGTGACCCCTGCAGAAACCCTATTATGAAACACATGGTTTACTCTGTCTGTGTGTGTGTGTGTGTGTGTGTGTGTGTGTGTGTGTGTGTGTGTGTGTGTGTGTGTGTGCGCGTGCGTGCACAGTTCAACAGTGAGTTTCCTGCCCGCCCCGATGATGGAGCAGCTCCAGTTTCCTCAGACCTCGTCCCCTTGCGTCTCCCAGCAGCACCCAGGCCAACAGTACGCAGGTACGCTCTCAGACTGAATTCAAACACAGAGATCTGCAGTGAAATGAGAGTTTGTCTCTGTCATTAGGCGCCCTGGAGATTCCCCATCTCTGCCAGCGCTCTGACGTTCTCTATTTTTCCCCATCTCTCAGTGTCAATAAGTGCAGAATGTGTTCTTGCTTAGCGACGACCTGCACTTCATAATGAAATAATCTTCCCCGGGTTTACTTTGCCATTGTATGTGCGTCAGACACATGATTAGATTTTCAAAATGAAAAAGAATGAAGTGTGATGATGACGGCTCCCTGGAGTTTGGATAAGTGAAAGTGATTTGCACATCCACCTCTTCTACCAGAGATGGACAGAGATTAAACAGCTAGCAGCAAATGTTAGGTTGACAACAACTCATTCAACATTTAGTTTGGTTCAACGGAAAAAACATGAAAGTAAGAAATCAGTGAAGTCATGACTCTTCAGGTGAAGTGGTCAGCATCTAAACAGAGTGAGTTACTCCTTGTTACCCAGCTGTCCTAAATGATGATTCTCTGTTTCATTTATCACGGATACAGTGTAGTGTATTTATGGTTTGGCAACAGCCAGAAGAAAGGGACAGCCAGAAAACATTAGGCTGAGGCAGAAAATTAATTGTTAAGTAAATGAAATGTATGTACGTACAGGTGTATGTGTAGAGTGTAGTACAGGAGGTGCAGCCATTATCTTAGAATAGAGAGGTTGTTTGTCTTCTGTCTTTTATGTTCTTCAATAAAAAAGAAATTATAATAATAACTTGGACGATAAAATCTTAGCAATGTTAGTTTTGTGCAACACATTGCTCTTTGCAAACAAGCAGGATTTTTATCATTTTACTTGGAAAATATGTTACCACAAACTACTAATATGGCCAATACTGGATTTTGAGGCTAACACCAATACTGATATTTGGGAGTTAAAAAAAATCTGAAAGACATTTTAGCTAAGAGCAGATTTTAAAACCATAATCATTTTGACCAGTCATTTAAGTTCTTTCCCCATATTTCGTGACCATAAGAAGAACGAGCTACATGCTAAGCGAGACATTTTACAGTGTAAAAATCAGCTTGTCAGTGCCCTCTGGTGGACAAACTACGACACAGCGGCCTATTTTCTTACACTGCAGTTTCTTGTCTTAATTGGCCGACAAACACTGACACACCTATCTGCAATAAGCTAATCAATCAATATATTAGCCTGGGCAACTTACCAGTCCAATCATAGCAGATATTTAGGTCACTCAGGAGATATTTTCATAAAAACAGTAAAGAGATTCTGAAAAAATATATAAGATTAAAACTGTCAAGTGCTTTAAAGAATTAAAATCACTATAATAACCTGTGTATTGCTGGTGTTGTATTGGCCTTTAGGGCTCACAGAGATGCTGTCCAGAGACCCAGGTGGGGCACTCTCCTCACTAATGACCTTTATTATTCATGTCTGATATTACGGTAGAGTGGTGGAGGGAGCCATCATTTCCAGCTCGCCGGTAATGAGGTCAGATGAAGGTCTGGTGGCGGCCTTACCTACAGCGTCACCAGTAAACATTTTTAATTGGCTAGGCCGGGGCCAGAAATAATCCGCAGATTAAGTCCAAAGATGCATCGTCCTTGTTACTGTTATTAGGTATTATTTCATAAATCAACAGCAGCGTCAGCTATGTAAAGTCTGCAACATGATTTCCTCCTAATGTGAGCTTTATGTAAACAGGAATTAATTAAATGGAAATATGTTGTATTTATTTGAGTTCATAGAGCAGGAGGTTACATCTCAACCTGTGATTGTTTTTGTGTTGTTGTTTTTTTTTTTAAAGTCTCATCTTTAACAGCCATGCGTCAGAAACTAATTAGATAATTGGATCTCCCGGATCATCGCAATGGATTTAGCAGGAAAAAGGGAATGGGTTTTAATTGCTACTACGGATGTGCCCTTATAATCAAGGCACTTAAAAGCTAAATGCTCGGCAGCTAACGGCGCGAGAGCTGGGTTTTCACTGATGAGGTGTGTCGCTGAACACAAGTGCTGAGAAAGAGCTTATGGGCAAAAACACATTTAGTGTGTCAGTTTACTCTGCAGCATAAATGATGAGTTGATGTGATGAATTAAATAAAAACAGGGAGTATTAAGTGTCAGACATGATTTGCCTCTTGTCAGCCATAACTCTGTGTCAACCATTTTTACACCCAGCTTGTGTTTGTGTCTGCTTTTTTTTTTTTTTTTTTTTTTTTTTTTTTTAAATCTGTGTGTGTGCAGGGTTGTTACCCCCGGCCCCCAGCGGTGGTGGCATGGTGATGCTGCAAATGACAGCGCCCCCCTGCCAGCAGCCCCGGGCCCCCTCCCCCTGCCAGCGGAAACAGCCCAGCTACAAACACCCGGGCCCCGAGCACCACCAGCGCAGCCGCAGGCCCGCCGAGCTCCCTCCGCCTCCAGACAACGCCCAGGTACAAACGCTGCCCGAGCGCGTCGAGGAGGAGACAGCCGCACAAAAACAGCCCACACACTCTGAAAAAAGTAGCATGTTTGTTGGGTAAAGTCATACGATTTGTAACCTTTAAAAGTCTTACAGCTTTGAAAACATTTAATTAGCTCGGTGGCCAAGAGGTTTAGACTTGACAACAGCAATTTCAAAATAATTTAAATGAAATTAGAAATGTGCTCTGGCTCTAGAGTTCCCTACATAGGACAATACAGCATATGTCAGAAAGTTAAGACGGTCACAAGAAAGCAATTTTAAAGCCAATTTAGTTTGCTTGTCTGACAGTGATGTGAGAATTGTCCCCTTGAGCCAAAACCAGCTTCCCCGCAGCTCCAGGCAGGTTAAATGTCGGAGTAAATAGGCTCTGCAAATGAAGTCAACACTGGCGTAACCTGAAAATGAGGAGAAAATAGTCCTCAGCATTAGGCTGTAATGGTACATTAGGGGGACTAATGTGGATGGAATGGTACATTAAAGCAACAACTTGAACGACAGAATGACTTTGTGAAAGGGAGATGCAGCCGGGGTTGCCTTTTTTTGAATGAAAGTGTTTGTGTGTGTGTCCCCTCCCTCCCTCCCCCCTCTGTTTCCTCCCGCCGCCCCGTCGGTGTGTTGTGTGTAGAGCAGCCTGCCCTCGTCTCCGGCACTCACTCCCTCGCCAGGCCAGCCACCCAGCGTCAAGGGCCTCCCATCAGGCATCTCGCCCATCCCTGTCATGGCCCACCACCCGCACCACCACCACCACCCGCAGCTCCCTACAGCCTTCTGCCACAGTGGACAAGGTCAGAGACGCTCGGGCCGCGCTGTGTTTACTCACTCACACACCACTGTTGCTTACCAACATGGCACCTAATTAAAACTTATGAAATTATATTTGTGCCTTAATCCTGAGTCTGCACGGGCACATTTTAATCACAGAAAACTGCTGTTTGGAAGCAAGTTAATTATCTACATGAGCACACAGTGATAACCTCCCTCACTCACTTTTACTCACTTGTCCTTTCTCAATATCTCTGCTCTGTGCACTCGGAGTTTAGCCTGAACTCTCACTGAGGCTGACACAGCGTTACATTGTGCCACAATTATACTCAACTGGAAAATTGGAAGAGGTCATTTCTGATTGGTTTGTGTTTTGTTTCCAGTCCAAGTGCTAGAGGGATTATCTGTTGCTAGGGAAGTTGGGAAGAGGTTTTATGAACCTTGTTATAAGATCAAAACTTTTAATTAGCCTGTACTTCATTAGCTTGCAACATAGCCATCTCGGTAGGTGGCTCGCTAACCTCCACCAGATCATAAGTAGCTAACGTTTAGCTAACTTAGTTGGCAAACCTGATAATCGTAGTTCCTTCAAAGAGGATGAACTTTAGCTGTAAAAAAAAAAGTAAAAAATAAATAAATAAACAACAAATGTCATATCTTAGATCTATTTAAATTTACAGGCTCAGTTTTTTTGTTTGTTTTTTTTACAGAAACTGCATTAATGATTATATTGTCCGAGCTTCATAGCTGGAATCATCAGATTAGCCAGTTATTTTATTAATTATCTGCTTATCTGGCAGAAGTTAGCTAGGAATATACCAAGAGGGCAAGGCCACAAACTTATATACTACAGACTTGACTTACACATGGGGTTTCATAAAGGTTCCCTTCCTCCCCAGTAACTGATAAAACCACCAGAAACCAGATTGGAGACCAAACAGCCAATCACTGACGACTTACTGTTCACCACAGAGGAGTGTGTTTTTGCTGTTAAAATTAAATCAATTTTTTGTATCTTTCTGTTCAAAATGTAATTCATGTGCTTCCAAAAACTCTGAGTGTCTCAGTGTGTGCTCAGGACTGACGCACAAAAATAACTCCTCATAAACTGATGGAGTAGACGCTCAGTTTTTGTTTTCCACTGGTCTGACAGTTGACAGTTTTTGACAGCTTTGTGTTTTTTCTGTGACGTTTAGGTGAAGCGCACTACTCTCTACTGGGCCAGCCTCTGCATTACAAACCCTCCATCAGACCTCCGCTGATCCACACTGCCCACATGGTGGCCAAACACCAGGTCAGACACACATCTAAAGTCTTTCATTACTAATAAATGTTATTCTCTAATTCTGCAGATTCAAATTCAGTTGGTGGCTGTCATTTCAGGTCAGCAAACATCCCTCCTCTCTCTCTCTCTCTCTCCTCAGGTTCCACTCGGGGTTTGGCGTAGCGGTCAAGGGAGGAAGGCCAGCAGAAAACCTCTGTCTTCAGATCTCAGTGTAGGTGAAGCAGGTAATAGGAAATCCAGAGGGAGGCTTTAGTTTAGTGAACCCTGAGTTGACAGCAGGCGTTTGTACTTCATCAGACATTTTGACCGCGATTTGACCTCCTCCACATGTTAACCTGATGTATTATAAAATGTTTTCTACTTAGTATAGATGTTCAGGCAGGCGCTTTCTGAAAACATGCTGCTGCCGCCGCGTGAACCATCAGGTTTTAGACATCAATCAGAGAAGAAAACGCGTCTTTAGATGCATCAAATGATAAATCCAGCTGCTGCGTCGTGTATTTAGCAGATTAAGTGAAATAACGCCACGTTTTTATTGTGTCAGAATGTGCTTGCTGCGCTCCGTAGCTGTTGGGGAAAAAAAGGCGTCTGTTTGTGAATGTAAGCAGAATAAATTACAGACGGGGCAGAAAGCACACCTGGCAGTGGAACCTGCAGCTCTGGCGGTATTTGTGCCCAAAGAAATGTGCTGATTATTTAAAATATCGCATCGTATTTTTGCACTCGCCGAGATTTTTTTTTTTTTTTTTTGCATTATTCAGGTGCTCTTGTCAACAATCCCACCGGTGCAATCAACAAGGACGGGGGCGCCTGTGCAGCCCTGTGGAGTGAAACATTACATCACTGAAAAGCAGACTGATTCTGAAAATGTAATTGATTAAAAACATGAAACATTAAAAACACAAAATAATATTGTACATGATTTGATTTGAGCGTACTGCAACAGGTCTGACTGTCCCTCCAGCTAAAAGCTTTACAGCTGACAGCAGCAGTTTATTGAAGCCTCCCGATGGTGCAGGTCTGATTTTTCTCTTCACCCATGACAGTTGTTTTATTTACTGGCTTGGCTGCTCACAGTAGCTGTCTGTGTGTGTCTGTGTGTGTCTGCAGTGAGCAGTCAGATCCTGGAAGTGACAGATCCTCCGGAGGGGATCAGCTGTACAGACTCCCACCACCTCTTGGCAGAGCTCTGTAAAAGGGGCGAATTGATCCTGCGGCTGTCAGACCATCAGCCCCGGCTGCGCAACTCCACCAGAGACGCTCCCGGCGGAGACCTGGCCTCATCACACCCTCTCTTTGCCACGCTCCCTTCCAGACACGCCGCCCTGAGCGCCGCGCTCCACCACGGCGGCCCCCTGGCCACCTTTAAACTCCGAACTGGTTCCAGACACAAAGGGGAGCTGCGTGACTCAAAGCCGGCTCATAGCTGCTAAGATCTCGGCGCATCTAAGGAGCGCCACATGAACGCACATCCAACCACCTGCCTCTGCTGCCTCAGTCTGGACTGTCTACCAGACTCTGTCCAAATCAAAAACAGTATCAAATGTTTGAAGAATGAATGTTCACTTTTATTTAGTTTTAGTTTCTTTTATCATCTCTCTGGCCTACAGTTCTGTGCAGGGTGGAAACTGAGCACCACCCACCTACTTCGGTTTTGTTTGTAAAATGCGTCAGTGGCCGCTGAGCTCAACTCAAGGCCCTCCCTCTATTCGAAAAATCTAGTTTGCTGTTCAAAGGTGAAAGCGTTCGGAGAGCTTTGGGATTAATTTGCCTGCTCAGATGTTAGTGTCTCCACTGTGGTTCTTTTTAATAGCAGGTGTATGAGCGTGACAGCACCATGTCGAGCAAAACCTCACGTAATCTACTCGATTCTGGTACAACAACGTTTTTGTTCCCACTCTTGAAAATTAGAGGACGTAATTTAGCATTCATATCAAAGAAAGTGTTTTATTTAATTTGCTTTATTTGATTGACTTTGATCAATAATTCCTTCAGCTGTGTCATGGTTTGATTTCAGTCACTGGCCTGTGAAAGTGAGCAGCATTTATCTCACGTTAGGTACACAAGAATGGGTTTTCTTCTCCTGTATAACACGCTCCTGACAATAACACGCAGCCGCACCTGTACCATGTGAGCCCATACAATAATAAACACTGAGTAATAGATATACTACCTGAATTATTTAAAGTCACTTTTATACACCGTGAATGTTGCGTTTGCACTGAAGTGATGATCAGGATGGAGATTTGATTGGAATCAGACGGGGCCTGGATTTTCTTTTAACCCCTCATACCTGTTTGTTGCACTCAGCCAGGCCACTTTGTTTTATATTTAATTAAAAATGTTTATATGCACAAGAAAAATGCAATCGAGTTTGTCACTCTACTTGGCTTCATTTGTTTGGATTTCTGTTTGTGTGAATCATGAGAGGTGTTCTGTGTCTGGTGTGGCATTTCTTTCTTTTCTTTTTCTTTTTTTTTTTTTTTTCTCTTGTTTGACTCTAATAAATGTTTTCACCACATGTGTTGACATAACTTTTTCCAAGCTAAAAGGCGAGTAATAACCTACAGTGAGCAAAATGAGGGTCTGGTGGATGTTTCCTCGGAGCAAGATGTTCTTTCAGTGTGTGAAAAAGCAACAGATGAGGCAACTTCTTGGAAAATGTTGCCATGAAGTTTGTTTCTCTGCCTTTTGGGCATTGCAGAGATATTTGCTCTGCTTAGTAGCCTCATTTTCAGCTGCATAAATGAGCCATTTTGAATAAACCCTCTGCTCTGTGGGTGAAGTGCAGAGAAACAGAGACACCTAGTGGACAAAGGCTGCTACTACAGTAACATACACAACAGCAGAGTGAAAGTGAAACCAGAAACATAACTGTTAGAGTAAACTGTGTGTGTATAGCAACGGCGGTCATAGCGTGGCACAAAAAGGCGCGTTAGCTTGTGGCTGTGATGTTTGCTAGGCTCCGAGTCTGCAGCCGTCATGGAGACCGACTCCTTGGACCAAAGCAGGACGGTGGTTGTGTCCGGCGTGCCCGACCTGTTACCCGCTGACAGGATGGTAGACAAGCTGACTATCCACTTCCAAACCCGCAGGAGAAGTGACGGAGGGGACGTCGAGGTGGTCAAGTACCCCACCAACATGGAGGGAGTGGCGTTCGTCACTTTTGACAGAGCTGAAGGTAACAACAGGTTAAAGCTAACTACAGGCTACAAGCTAATCACACTGTGGGGTGTAGAGTTAGTGTTATGAGCTGTCCCCTGCTATGAGGAGCACAAGCTAAAGTTAACAGTTAACAGGAGCTAGGTGTACTGCTGTTTATTGTTTGCACCAAACTCCATCTAAAAACAGGCAGTTTTTAAGTTGGCTCCTGTATCAGTTCCTCTTTCATATCACCATCACTGTACATTCAAGTCACAGAGCTTAAAACAAATACTCGGTCACATTTGAAAACACTTAACGCTGTTGTGAAAAATATTTAGAGAAAGTGTCCTCTAGCGATCTGAGTTTTCAAACAGTATCTCAAGTTGTATGTCTTTCCTAACCTAAACAAAGATGGTGGCAGGAAATTACATGTCGTCTTGCCCAGTTTTGACAGTGAACCAAAATTCAAAGACCCCCTTCAGGCGTTTTAAGACGTGGAAAATTAGAATAGGTTTAATTTGTGCCTGATATGGTTTTCCTACAAAAATGTAAACTATGTAAAATATAGTTCATCTCAAATTGTCACTACAGGACACAACATGTCCTCTGTTTCACTGAAAAGTCCACTTCAAGTACATACAGCACACTTGCATAAGATGTATACTTCATAATATCACACCATGACTGTCACTAAATTTTGCCAGTGCATCCTACTGAAATGAGATTTAAGTTGAGCATAGAAAAACTCTGCCCCTTCAGCAGGCAAATGTGAAAACAAACTGCACAGTGAAGAACAAACATCCAAGAGAAGTGACAATAAGCAAAGTCAGTTGTTTTATTATCATTATTAACAAGGAAATGCAGTCCCAATTTGAGAAATGGATGTAAAACAGGAAGCAGGAATTTATTCTTCTGAAAATCAGATGCTTATTAGCTGAGATGAAAATCCTTCACTTTAAATCAACTGTACTGTGCATAATCCACTTGCAGTCATTCTTAAACATATCTCCTGTTTTATGTTATAATTGGTTCCCATGGGAATGAATTGTGGTTCCCATAGGAACCACTTTTACATTACAGTATGTAGACAGGTGAAGTCTAAATGAAACATCTATTTACGTGAAGTGTTTCTTGGATGTACGCCTGGGTGATGAATGGTTTGATTTGTCCTATTATCATAGTCACATACTGTTATAAGTGAGTCAAGCCAGCATTAGACTGATAACAAGCAGAGTTAGACTGTGCACTCTGTGAGATCAAGAACTAAGAGAAGAACTAGAGTGGCTTTATGGGTTCATGAAGCGTCATTATAATGTTGACATGAGCACAGACCACAGCAGTACAGTAACTCTTGGCAGATGCAGAGAGGGTGGTGCGAAAGGAGCAACAGATTATGATGGACAGCAAGTTTCCTCAAGACTACCATCTCACTGTGTTCCCCTTCACCAGAGATGTAAGTATGGCCATAAGTTTCTTTCCACAAGATTTTTGACAATCAAGGAATTCAGTTTTAATTGAATGATGTTGGTATTGATTCAGATTTGCTCCTGTGTTGCAGGTGTTTTTGTACGTCTCCAGCGCTAAGGTCGATCTCTCCATATTTGGCAGCAATCAAGCACAGCTGATTCAGAGTCTGCGGTCAGCTCACAGGTCGCTACGTTTCCAGCCTCTGCACGGCCAGAGGGAAGCCACCATCGAGGGGCCTTTTGCTGCCGTCAAGGCCCTGAGACTGGACCTCATCCACAGGGCCAGCCGGCTTAAATCCACATTCTCGGCCACTGCCGCTGCCGTTGAACTAGGAGAATCTCAGCTTAATCCGAGGGTAATATCTCATCACGAGTTTGTCGGCTCTGTAAACCGCAGCAGTTTTAAAGCTAAGCGCGAGCTAGCAGGTTCAAACAGCTTACCAAGGCTGCTGCAGAGCACAGGTGAGGCTACTGAAGTGCAAAGCCTGCTCTCAAATGCAAAAACTCAAAACACTTTCTCAAGGCAAAAAGTTTCGTCGACTGTAGGGACCTTAAGTAACACAGACAGTGTTGAGGAGGAGAAGCTGGGAGCTTGGTCTACACTCACAATGTCCACACAATATAGAACCAAGCAAGCAAAGGCCAAACCCAGACAAGTGTTCGGGGAGGAGATCAATGCAGGGATTAGATCTTCCTTATCAGGCCTGGACCTGGTCCCTGCAGAGAAAATATCAGCAAAACAGCCTGGAGTAGACGATATTTTACAAAAACACACCAGACCAGACAGGATTTCAGCAACCAAGACCAAAAGAGAGAATCATTTGGGCTCCTGCCACAACAGTACAGACTATCTGAAGGAATCAGATCAAAGCAGCTCAGCAGTCAACATTAATCTCCTCCAGACCAGACTTAAGGACATCTCGACGTCCTCTGGGAGAAAGGCTGAGGATACAGTGGAGTTGTCTGCAGTCTGTCCAGAGGATCTGGACGATACATGCACCTGGATCGACTCATACATATTTAGATACATAGAAAAATTTAACAAGAAGGAGTTTGACAGATGCTTGAGAGGTCTCAGGGTGTCTGTTCAGTGTACTGAAGGTAACGACCTCGTTCGGATATCGCTGACTGAAAAGCAGACCTCCAAGACGGCCTCAGGGATCCAGCAGGCCTTGATAAACCTCAAGACGTTGGTAGAGTTTTGGATATCCATCTTAAGAGTTCATGAGATCTCCTTTGACAAGGAGAAGCAGAAACTGAAACTCGCTCAGATCTGCAAGGATGTGAATATCCTGTTTGATGATGTTCTTTATGTGTTCGAGGATTCTTGTATAAAAATCGTTGGTCCTTCAGTATCTAGTTTCCTCTTCTATAAGAGAGTGGAGGATAGACTTGACAAGACATTATATTAAATCACTGTGAATCTGATAGTTGTAGCTAAGAAAAATAATTGCACTTTAATCACTGACCACAGGGTGGAGCAGTAGTGCTGCATGTTGCCTTCATAAAAGCAGCTCCTACACAATTTGTGTATGAAATCTATCTAATTTTATTGTCAATAATAAACGCGTTTAGTTACCTTACAGCCATGATTGATTCCTATGGTGCACTGGTGAATAGTTCTAACTGTAGAATGGAGAAATACTGTATCTGTAACATTCCTGCTTCAGGAAACTCAGAATAGATGTTTAATGGTCTTATTAAATAAACAAACATCTTTCAATGCTTTTGCTTTCTGTCTTTGTTTCCACGGTGAAGCTTTCCCTTTGTTCATGCATGGATTAATAATTAGGCCTTTAAACACCAGGTCTTAATCCAAACAATGTTCTCACAGCGGTAGGGATGAGTCTTAATTAACCTCCTCACATCTTAATTACAAAAGATAAGCTTGTAATTAAAAACAAAAATGACAGATGCCAACCTGTCTCACATAATCACATCTTTCTATCCTCCTAGTCCAGATATTCTTTGATCACTTTATCCGTCATTACAATTTTATTTCATTGTCTATTTCATGGCAGACTGAAAAAAAATCCACCAGTAGAGAGCGTCAAGTTTCTTTATTTAACACATTTCAATACATAAATAATACTTTGCTTTGAATAATAAGTTCAATAACATCTCTTTATTAAAAAGTTTTCACATTGCACTTGTTGAAGTTGTATACTGAAACACAACTGGCTTCGTCCACGTGTTAAACTGATATTTAAGTTGAGCGTACAGGTGAAAACAGCCTTGTAGGATCAATTTCTGAACAGGAAAGAGGACATAAAACATCCAAGTAGAAAGAACCCAACTGAACTAACAATAAGGGATAACAATGGAGGGGGTGGAGGGGGGACTTTAAATGATGCAGCTACAAATATATGTTGTCGGGCTTTTATGACTTAGTTTGATACTCCTGATTTGATTCTTGTATAGCACCTGAAATGATGACTTCTTTTGTACAGTGCCTGGCTGTGGTGGTCATAAATCTTAAGTTTTGCTTTATTGAGAATCATGGACAGTAGGGGGCGGTATGACACTTCCCCCTGTGTGGTTGACTGTAAGGAATCAGAGGCACTGTAGCTGCCATAGCCCTGCTCACTGAAGCAATTATGGCGCATGGGTTTGGCAAGCAGGGTGCAGATTGGCAGGCAAATGATGTCAGTTGGATGTCCCATTATAGACCTTCCTCCCTCCAGACACACACACACAGAGTGCTGCACCTTTTTCCAGGGAAATAGTGATCTGTGCTGCTGCTGTGTGAAGACGCTCGGTAAAATCATGTAGTGTGGAGAGTGTTTTTTTTGTCTGCGATTATTCTAATGAGCTCGCTCCACAGCCTTGATAATTGATTCATTATGTAAAAATAAGCCACACTGCCATAATGAACACACACAAACATAGACGATCACTCATCTCCCAGACGCGCACGCTCCGGGTTGTTACCATAGGAACATAGTGGAAGAGGTTGCCGAGCTGCAGCGCTGGGCGTCGTTAGGGGAAGCTCTTGAATACAATGACAACATCCAGGAGGATGGAGGAATTGCATTTCCAGCAGAAGAACCCTTCATCAAAGACAAGCAGAGCACCGCCTCTTAACAGGCAGACCTCTCTGCTGCCCCTTTGATAGCACGTCTTGAACAATTACCCATTATTTGGATGGGAGCTGGAGTTATTGTGGTAAAATAGAAAGGAGGGTCAACAAGCAGAAAGCATGAATTATTTTTCCTGAAATGGTCCCTGCACTGGTCCTCCATTACATCCCTTTTTATTCTGTATCCTCATTATGCATAAAGCATAATTAGGTAATTGAATATATTAAGCATGTATGACTTTCGTGATGGAGGTCAAAAGCAGCAGCAGGCCAGAAAAGGAAGCCTGATGTCTCTCTCTCTCAAGGACATTTTCATTGGGAATAGGCTCTACTGGGGATCAAACCTGTGATGGATTACTGAGCAGGAGGACTGGCAAAAGCCCAGGAGCACTAAGGGTCAGAGAGTTCTGGGCCAGAACCTCTGATTTGAAGTGACTGTTTTCATTTGTTGTTAGAAAGTCAATCAAAGTGACTGCAAAGAGATGCAAAATGATCATAAAGACAAGAAAAATGATCACAAAAAGACGTCCTGTTTATACCTGGAATAAACATTCCCATGTACGTCACTTCACATCTGGCATTAGAATGCATGTTGAGTGACCACTTCATTGGATCTTTGCTTTTGTAAATTGACAGGTATGTCATTTCCTTTTGCAAAGACCAAATGTGTAGTCTGAAATTAAAAGACGAAGCGAAAACAATACAGGCTCCTGTCTATTCCCAGGCAAACCATATCACCCAAGCTGTTTGACTGACTCTGTTTGAAGCTTTCAGACGTTGCTAGTTTACATGATTTCAGCCCTAACTGAATGAGTATGCACTTGCGCTTATGCAGCAGACATCAGTTGCATAAGTTGTCCTTTAATGTGTCCGTGCCCAAAGGCGCATTGTCTCACAACTTGGATGGTGTCAATACCACCTACTGTTTCATTTCTGAGAATGTATGCATGTGTGTTCTTGTTGAGGCACGCACATATTGGAGGTCAGAGGTCAGGCAGACAAACAGCAAGCCTCTGCGTCTTCTCCACGGTGAAGAATGAGGCTGCCGGTGATGGATAGCCTTCTTTGGGCGATGTGTGCGCACGCGTCGCAGTCACAAATTGCCTCTTAATGATTCTCTTTACAGATCATCACCCTGCCCGGGAGAAGGAAAGTGGGGAGGGATATGAGTCGTACTCCCCCGCTGCTCTGCCGAAATGTTGTGTGGGTATTAGGGAGTTGTGATGGAGGAGCCTTGTAGGAGAAATTGGGGGCAACGGACCAAGAGAACGATACGTGTGTGTTAGCTGTGGAAAAAGAATGGATGGTGTTTAATTGGGCTCACAACATATGACCCATAATGTAAACATGTCGAATTCCCTTGAATTTTGCGAATGTAGGCTCAGTGTGACTAATGATCAGTGTGTAAAGTGCATGTCTTCAGATCTGTGTCAGCTCATTGATCCTGTACACTGTGGTTTGGTTTCACATTGGAAACTAATCAAAAAACCTAGCTTGACAAGGTTTTCCAGTGCCCTTATGTGAAGTAAATTACACGAGTTAGATGAATATACTCTGATGTTGGTGTAGAGGCAGGGGTCGATCAACTTAACCTTGAAAGCACGACTGTCTCTGCCAGATTGAAAGGATGTAGAAAGTGTCATGTGAACACATTCCCTGTCTTTCTTTCTTCTTCCCTCTAGTCCTTGTTATTCTTTGTGGTTCCCTAATGGCAACTCTCCCACCTTTGCCAGAGACCTGACCTCCCTGTACATCTGCCCCTCATTACCTGCCTGGTTACTGCAGCCACTTGTCATCTAACAGTGTATTTACAGGAACAAATACAATGATTTATTACAACTCCTGATCTGATTTTCCGAGTTCAATTCATCATCTCTATTGTTGTGTTCTTGGAACATGGCAACATCCCTGAAAAATATTTCAGACAGGGCATGAAATGAGAGAAGAGAAAACTTCTTTGGATGAGAAAATGGAGACAAATAATAAAACTATTAGTCACACAGTCTGTTTTAAACATTCGTGCTGTAGTTGTGTGCGCTGTGGGACTGTTTCTGGACAGTTCAGTGGCGTCCCTGAGAGGACTGATCTTTTCATAGGCAGATAATTGAATGATATTCAGTTTAATTCAGTTTAATTCAACTACCTTTTATATGCACACTAGTGTGTGTCCTTGTTCTTTGTCCCAACCTGGTTTTAATCTTGTAATCACAAAATAGGATACAGAAACATAAGAAACTCAGTGGATTGGTTTATCATCAGTATCTGGTGATGTCTTTATGGACCTTTCAGTTTTATTTCTAAACACAGTTGGATTGACCAGACTGTCACAGCAACGTTGTTGTGCTCTCAGATCTCAGCACTTACTTTGGTGGGTACAATGTTATCAAAAGCAATAGAAACCATGGCCAAGCCTATCAAAATAAGACCCAAACTGTAATAAAAGGGGATTATCCCTTAAGTCTGTGGATGTGCTGCTCTCTGTGCTGCACATCATCTGCTCCGTCTTCCTTCTTTCTCACTTTACAACGCTCCATCTGTACGACCTCACTTATGAGCCGATGCAGGAAGTGTCAGTGTAATTATCAGTCTCTCCTCTGACCATTTCAAAAAGCTCACAGTTAGTGGGGTGTGAAGAAGAAACGTGATTGCCTGTTAAACCTCGACACCGCAGGCCACAATGCTCAACACACGGACGCCACATGTGGGCCCCCCTGAATTTAAAACTATGTATTTCATATGTTTATTTACATATATCTCATAGTTGGTGTGATTTCTAGGGAGCATGTCTCCCTACAAATCACATTTGCAGCAGCAGAGGGAAATGTAATACAAAGTAAATGAAGTTTTCTGTCAACATAATGAGCGAATGTAAAATATCTAATCTGGCAAGTAACACAAATGTTGATTCTATCAGTAAAACACTGTAACAATATGCAAATGTCATTTCTATGAGACAGGGTTGTTGAAGTTTACCATTTAGGCATGTGAGTAGTTATTATAATAATGCGTCTGTTTGATTCCCGTGTGCCTGAGCTAAATTAGGCTTTAAATGTTTGCTAATGTCATACAGCAGAAATAACACACAACCGTTTTGTGAGTCTTTGAGAGATAGTGATTAGAGTATAGAGGAAATAAAGTGATACAGTGGTGGATCTGCTCTCTGACACAGGCTCGGTGGCGAACTGGCTCATTATCCGCTGTGATTGTCTGCAGCTGGTCCAAAATATCATATGATTGGTTATGCTGCCTTGTGGGAGAGCTTCTCGATTTCTGCCCTCATCTCTCAGCCCCATTAACTGACAGAAGATACCAGGAGTCTGAGAGAGAGACACATTTCTCAGGTGGCACGACATGGCATCAGATGATTTGTGGGCCTGTAGTGTATTCCAGGCGCTCTGTCTTGTTTTAAACTGTATATGGATGAGTCCAGGAAGTGAAAATACTCCAGGAATAGGTCTGATGATTCAGATTTGTGTGAAAGCACCTGGACGATTTAATGGCCCGGACATTTTCAAAATTGAAGCCAGCACAGGAATGGCATGTGTAGCATCATCTCATACTCTCTGGGCACACCGCACTGACCATAATAGGACCCCAGACTGGTGATAAAATCTGTGACATTGTGAAGGTTCAGATTGTATAATCAGTGTGGTGAGAGATGCAGTGATTCATACCCCAAAAAAGGTGGGAACTCTGCCATTTTACTATCTGTGACAGCCAAACAGAAAATCCAGAAAATCCACATCCCCTCAATAATGGAAAGATTTTGATAATTATAATAGGAACCAATGACATAAACTGAATCTGTGTATTATCCAGGCTTTGGGCTTGCTCTGTCCACATAAGTGTTGCATGGGTGTTTAAGGTTTGTCTGGACCAAATGGCAAAAAGAGAGTGGACAGATGGAGAAGCGAGAGGCGACGATGTGTCGGAAAAGGTTGTGAATACATCAGCGGCCTACTGAGCCAACAGCATGTGTCAGCATGGGTGTGTTTGCACATGCAGGTGTGTGTGTGTATGTGATGAGCGCATTTGTATGCCGTCAGCATCAGAAATCAGTCTCGCGGTGAAGATGAATGGCGCGGGCTTTAAGTGAAATGTTAATGCTCAGACAAAAGGACAAAGACGTATCAAAAGTTCACCAGAGAGAGAAATGTAAACTGATTATGTGAAGCAACATTGTGGTTAGTTGAGGCCCGGTCAGTGGATCACAGCCAAATATACCAGAATATACAATGAATTACATACACAGGAGGATAAAATGGAAAACATAGGAGTATAAAATCATGTTTAAATGTAAAAACAGATGAAAACTGGAGATGAATGAGTGGTGCAAATGTGTGCTTTATTCACATACATAAGAGGTCTGCTGAAGGACGTGCATCTGCAAAGAAAATACAAATGTCTTTTCATTCATTCAGAAAGCACTTAGACACAATGTCTCCTCATCTCCAAACCGTAAATAAAAAACCAAACTCCCTACCAGGCTGGCCGCATCCACGCTACCTAACCTCAGAGAGAGAGAGAAAGCACGCTGATTTGATTAGCCCGACTCGAGTCTTTAAAGTCTCCTGGAAATGTCAGCAGAATCATCAAAGAGGCCGTCTCCTTCATAAAGCCTTGATCAAAGGCATTCTCAACATACTGCGCCTTCTATATTGTTCGCTCACGGGCAAGACGTCTACATCTGCACCACATTATTGGTTTTATGGGAGTTTTATAAGTGGAGACAGACCGAAAAACGGGCAGAGACAAGTGACATTTCCCCCCTTCTCATAGCTACACCCTCAGCCCACCAACTCTGTGCTGCATTTGCAAACGTGTCACATGTCCTCTGTGTGATATCACCCTTGTTTTACGAGGGATTCCTCTTTATTTGCTCACACCACCTCATACGTTACGGTAATGTACTTTCTCTGCATTAACCACCTCTGCAGGATAAGGTAGATTTCTGCCCTGCCCCGGGTTAAACTGAGCTACTAATCTAAATGTTTGTTCTCATCAGTCTGAGGAATGAATGGTGGGTTTAGCCACAGATAGACAAAACATTAGTCAACATGAGTGTGAATTAAGTACAGTAATTTTATGAGAGGCCATTCACATAACAAATCACACTTGTTCTTGTTTGTAGCATCTTAATCTTGCACATACATCACTATATGTGGGTTTTATTGTAAATAAACAATGTTTGCACTCACTGAATATGTTACATGTCCATGATGCACAAACGTGTTGAATGCATTTGATTACTCATAACAAAGGTGACTGTTGAATATTTTAGATTGTACATTATTAAGCCTTTAAAAGCATCATACGTCAGGTCTTTACTGATCCAAGCCTATATTACACTCATCATTCCATATACATTTAACAAACAAACAAAATGGGGAACAAAAACCTGCTCAGGCTACCTTGAATTTTGTAGCTAGTAGTTATTGCAAAATATTGGACGCTCATCTACTGTGTGTTTATTCATTTTGAGAAGGTGATTTTTCCTGTCTTCTTAAACTTTGTTAAATAACACTATATATAATGTGTGATATTTAAAGTAATGAACAAGTGCACTATATGTACATGATGATACATGGCTGATTGAAACTATCATATTGTAATTGGCTTACATCTTATTCATCAATACATAAAAATAAAAATTCGCTGATTGTGCTATTGTTTAAATAAAACTGGATTCATTTTAAATTTAAATTCCATAAATGTCACTGAGCAAGTGCAGGATTTGTTTTCATTAAAACATATCGTCACACACGCACATACACACTCCATTATTTCATACACACTCCTATTCTCTGCAAGACATTTGCTTAATCTTACTCACACCACATTTCTATAAACAATATAATTCACAATACAATATCATTCTTTCTTTCTGTCTCACACACAGTATAATGTGTGTGTGAGTGAGAATGATAGTGTTTATAAGATGAAGGTATGTGTGTGTGTGTGTGTGTGTGTGTGTGTGTGTGTGGTGATTTATGAACTTAGCGGCCTCTCATATAAATCTCACCTGACACATAATCTCATTAAAACAATTACCTTTCAGTGTGAT
This sequence comes from Lates calcarifer, assembly GCF_001640805.2. Lineage (NCBI taxonomy): Eukaryota > Metazoa > Chordata > Actinopteri > Centropomidae > Lates > Lates calcarifer. The sequence goes on from NC_066854.1 coordinate 10,234,150, forward strand.
GCTGTGCTCTGTAGTGTTTTCATGTGTAACCTTGGTTTTATGTCTTACATTACACACACACACCTCCACCTCCACCTCCACCCACTTACCCTCTATCCGCCCGCCCCGTTCACAGCAGGCTGCAAAGACCTCAGGGCCACTCCTGCAGATCAAAGAAACGATGGAGTGAACCTCCACCCCCAGTTCCCAAAACCTCAAGATCCCACCAACACCACCCCAGTGGCTTTGTTTTAACTACTCCCTCCTTATCAGGAAGAGCAGCCCCAGAGGGCTTCACCTTCAGCTGGTTGCACATTAGATCACACCCCCGCTGCTGTAGGAGGGTCAGTGTGCCTCTGTTTGATTTCTGCCTGGGATATCCCAACCCTTATGAGGCATATTTGATATTTTTGGCTTTGGTGTGTGTACATATACACCTAAAATATCCACATATTCCCCTATCATATTCTTTTTAAATGTGAACTCACAGATGCCTCCTCCCCTTCTACAGCCACCCTCCCCCTCCCAGGTTGCCTCCATCAGTTTGGGCAGTGTTATAGTTTGGCTCGCCACATCGCACCCTCGCCATGTCTGCTGCTGATTTCCAGGCCACGGTGCAGAGGCTTGCCAGTAGGCAGGAGAGGAGGAGGGGGGAGGGGGGAGGCTGTGGAAGAACTCCAAACTCCCTCATGAACCTCACCACGATGCTGACAAAGAGAGCCTGAGCTGTGAGGGAGTTGTGTGTTGCTCTCATCTGACTGTGTGGCACGCCACAGTGAGGCTTCCACATGACAGCAGTGATCCACTCTCTGCTTTCTAGTAGCATTTTCTCAATAAGCAGCAGTGCTGAAACACTTAGTGGAATAAGTTCTGTCAGCTTTTAAATCATTTATTTTAACACGGTGCATTTGAATTTAGTGGTGTGACTCTGCTTATGTGATTAAACAACAGCTAGCTGACTGATGGAAAATTAATAGCCAATAATTATGATAACTGATACATTACAAGTCAGTAACCCAGAAAAAAAGCCAAATATTTGCTGCTTTTCTTTATTTCACGGTAAATTGAATATATTTGGATTTTAGACAAACACTTTGAAGATGCACTATTCCATTAAGATGCAAAGTAGCCAGAGCCACGAAGACAACTTGTTTCAGTATGTCACGTTTCATTTCTTTTCTTTTCTTTTTTTAATCAATACCCAGGGAGTGGCAGCAGAGCAGAGCCAGCAGGAAACACAGGTGAAGCTCCAGGATCTCAGGTCAGATCTTAACAGTAATTACAGCCAAAAAAGAGTAATGTCATCACCTATAAACTTATGTTTTCTTAGTGGTTTTATGTCTCTGTTATGTAGGATTTAATTATCTACTAGAAATAACATACATTATCACACAAGGTTTTTTCACAGGAGACATTTAGGCTTGTGATACAAGAAAAATACAGGTGTTACTAATAATATTAACACTGGCTCTGTTTTATGTAAGGTGTCCCAGTAAGTCATGACAGTGTGACAGTAAGCCAGCATGAACAATACCAGGGCCCTGAAACTAAATGGAATTCAGCCACCTTTCATTTCAGTATTTATGCCTGTGTTTTTCCTACAGTGACATGTCAAAGTGTCTGCTGTAAAGAATACCTATTTAAAAGCCAACAAAACATGAGGACAAAGCAACGTGTTTAATTAAACATTTCTAAATTTAAAGTCTGTCTACAGCAGTTTGTCAGCTTTGTCAGACTGTTAACAAGTCACAGTGTACTTTAGCACATCATAGCTCTACAGAGGCTCTCAAACCTCCCAGCAGCCATGTCTGGCAGTTTCATATAGGTCTGCTGGAGAGTTAGCACATATATGGGCCAGAGAGATGGCCTGGTTGTTAGCTATATTTAGTCAGAACATGAAATATCTGAGAAGGTTATTTTAGTGTGGATGCAGAGGCCTCTTTTGTTAGAGAGCTGATCTCTATCCACATTGTTTAATTTGACACCACAATGTTCTATTCACACATCAAAACAAATGTGTCAAAAACAAGGCTGTGGAATTTACCAAGTATTTTGAGCTACAGAAATAACATCCCATATAGTTTCAGTGACACTGGCATCACTGCGAGTGACTTTAGCACCAGTGTATTTTACTAGTTATAATACAAATTTTGTTTATTATTTTCCTATGCCTCTATTAATATCCACCCACAACTTTAAAGCAGTAATCACAAAAAAATAAAGGGCTAGACATAGGAAGTTTAAAAAGGACTGTAGCTTCAGTGTTAAGCTTCAGCCAGGAGACATTAGCTTGTGCATGACCAAGGAACAGTCCAGCACATAAGCCCCTGTGAAAGCACTTGTCATTTTTTGTATGAATTAATAAGAAACATGTTATTTAGTGAGCTGTAGAGATGCTGGTTTGGCAGATTTCTAATAAAACTGATAAATGGAGCTGGGCTCACTGTTTACTGTTTCGTCTCATTATGCCAAGCTAAGCTAACTGTCTCTTGGATGTATTAGCAGGCATATGTGAGAGTGGTAACAATCTTCTCATTTAATTCTCATTTTTAAAAAAGTCATTATTGTTTTGTTTGTTTTTTTTAAGCATATTTCATGAACTATTGTCAGACTAATCCTTTAACATACACCAGCAGCCAGAGCCACAGCACACAGCTGCTACAAACAACCAGAAAAGCCTTGGACAAAACTTGTTCCATCATCTATAACTCTCTGTTTAATTGACAAAATAAGCTTAATTCAGACCAAATAAACCAATATATTATGTGGGACACTCGCCCACATCATTATTAGGTGTTTCATATTATGCAATAAATTAATTGTCCTCTCTTCATGATAAGGTAAAACTGTTCACTGAGGTTTGAAAATGTGCCCCCTCAAAAAATTGGATGCACAATGCCCCTGGTCATACATTTAGAAATACAATCAGCTGCTGTCTGTCATTAACAGCTGAGGAACTCCAATATAGCAGCCAGAGGGCACATAATGTCACCTGAAAGCCCAGTAAGAAGACATCAAAACCTTCATATCATGTCAACATCAGTCAGTTGTAATTAATATTTAATGGCTTTTGGTTAGACTGACATCGGTGACAGCAGCAGTTGTATTATCTTTCTTTTGCCTTTTGTGTATTTGAGATCTGAGGGCAAATTTCTGTCCTGACGTTAAACTCATTGCAACACATATGGAGCCTCTCATTGGTCATTACTATGATAAAGAGCTGGATGACACCAGAGGCTGTTTCCTGGCTGTCACCCTGATTTCCACCACACACATCACACACACATCCACACACCACCTCAGATCTATATCACCCTGTGATGTGATTTAACTCATCAGAGTAGCTGTGGTGGGTCCACACACGCTTGAACAATAAAAAAAACCACATCCGTGCACAGCAGCCGCACATTTCCGAACATGAGGAATTACAGCAGGAGCTGATTTGGATCCCAGACTAGACTGCAGGAGACATTCAGAACTGGGCAGCATTCACTCATTCATCAACGACCTTTGTCCAAGACAAAACAAGACTGGAAATAAATACAAAGCAACTTAGGGACAGAAACTGCCAAGAAAGTTATTACAATATCATAAACAGATGCTAACTAAATGATAATGGGAAGCTGGCTCTCTAATAAACAGTTTGCCACATTTCAGAAACATTATGTCTCTGCATGTTACCGCCTTCTTCGGCTAAACATATCCACAATCCCACAAAAAATAGTCATGAAAACAGGCAAGTCAGTAAGCTAACGTTAACATTCTGTTAGTAAGAGCCACGCAGTATGTGGGTGTAACATTAGCATACTTAACGTAAGCATACTTCAAATCTGATAAGCGCAGGACAGGTATGATTAAAAATGGGAGGAGGTTTTTAATGATCTTTTCACTGTTGTCATTTAATGATTAGACTCACAAATATCCTTTGTTCCCGTCATGTAACTGACAGATATGATTATTGTCCCATCATGTGGTTTATCTTGAGGAGATGCTAATGAAGACATCATTTTATGCACCATTAACCCGCCATACACGCACACAGGAGTGCACACAAACACACACACACATATGCTCAAACTTCCCTGAAGAATCAGGTCATTCCAGGAATGATTCATCCTTCAATCTATTACAAACACACACAGACTGAACACATTCACTGTGCCTCATTACATCAGTGTGTGTATCCATGCCTGAACAGACCTAATGACTGACGGGAGACACTTGACAGACTTACTGTACTCTGTCTAACGTGTCATTGCCTTTCTCCTCTGTGGGTGCATGTCCATGTGTGTTCCCATCACCGTGTGTGTGTGTGTGTGTGTGTGCCATGCCCTCACTGCCCTACCGTACATTCAGCAGAGGGATATTAAGCTAATGGTTTATTAAAAGGAAATGTCATGTGTTAGTAAGCCAAAGGGGAAGGAAAGGGAGCTGAAGCTTATTAGGATTCATTAGGGGGTTCCAGTCGGTTACCACTGTTTCATGCACTAGAAACCCCAGAATGAAAGAGTGACTCTTTCTGTTGTTTTGTAGAGTGAGACTGTCCTGTTGGCAATATACCTGTTAAATGAGGAGACATTTTGGCTCTGGTGCTCCCTGCTAACATCTTAGCTGATGTAATGTGGAGAGTGACTCATACAGAATTTGGTAAAACTGTGTACTCCCATGAAACGTTTGGACAGCCTGACCTCAGTTAAGTTACTCATACTTATTGGCATTGGAGATAAAAGGAGCATCACTGGTTTCAACACAGAAATACATCAGACACAACAGAGTTTACAGTAACAAATTGTAATTAATTTCTCTGCTTGTGTGCTTGTCTGTCACTGTAGAGAGCTTGAACAGAGAAGAGAACAGGATGAACTCAGAGGTGTTTCTGGAAAAACAATTTCTCAAGACATTTTTGATGCTAAAAGGAATTTTGGAAATGTTCCCAGCTGTGTCCTGTGATGTTCACGATGTTCTGGTCCACATTCCATTTATATTATATCTGATTTTTCAGGTAGAACAAACGGTGTTTACAGTTACAGTGATTCCACAATACAGTGATGTTACTATGACTTATTATAAAAGAGTTATATAACTAAATATAGTAAAGTATGTGCTATGGTGTCACAGAAACAACACTGACAGACACAACAGGGTTATTATGGAGCAATTTTGGAAAGTTTAGTGGTTTCATTTGAAAAAAAGAGATGTTTTGGTCATTAACAACTGATTGCTAACATACCCTCACCACTGAAAACAACTGTTCAGTCATAGCTTAGTAACAGCACAGGGCTGTGTCCTCTACTTTAGTCTTTACACCACAGCAAAATGAAAGGAATGTGTGTTTTATTTGCTCTGAAGTAAGCTGCAGAGATTAGCATGTCAGGCTAACTAGCTTGTTATCCAGTGTAGCAGGAGGGGAGGCTATAAGACCCATGCAGGGGTGGTAGCCAATGGGAGAGCAGCAAACTAATTATTAGCTCATGAGAAGCAGGTGTGTCAGACTGGAGGCTACCTCCACACTCTACCTGCAGTAAGTAAGTTTATTTTAATATTTCAGTGTCAGGGTGTAAACAACCCTGAGATATTGTACTTTTACAATCATTCAAGTGTGTCTGCCATATCTTCTGCTGTTGGATGAAACCCTTAATGGTGGTTTGGTTTGTGCTGGAACATTTCAATAGCGTTTTTATTTTTATGTACGCTATATATTTTATTTTTATGTTGTGTTATTTGGTGGTGTTAGTTTGTGTTATCATTTTTACATGGAGGAGCAAAGCTGCTTCTCCGTTTCCATGTCTTCAGCCTGGATCATCAACTGGTCAGGATGATGACTTTTTGCCTGGGGCATGTAGCTTTAGCCTCAGTCATTTAGCATGATGTTGATATGTGTCATCAGGTGCATATATAAGATCCATTTTACTGCGTTCTCATTTTAGAACAAGGCAGCTGGAGACAGGCATGTTTCAAGAGCTAATGTATCTTAATTGACTAGCCAGATGTCAATCATCAGGTAGAAATAGGTTAAAGTTAGGGTTAGCAACAGTAAGCTTGATTGGCGTAGCAACAGTAACTAAGGGGGGCCGGGCTTAGCAAACTGTCAGACGTGTATATGGTAAAAAGTCACTGAAAAGGGTTATTTTAGCTTTAAGCGTTTATATGCAAATCACAATCAGGTACAGTAATCTGCGTGTGAAAACATACACACAAGTCTTCACACACACACGCTCACATATGTCATTAAGGGTCACCCATCGATCCCAGCTGGTGTGAAATAACATCTCCACTTGTTCTGAAACTGGAGTACTTTCAGGCCACAGCCCCCTGCTGCTGCCAGCCAAAGATCAAGGCTGAGAGCTGAGAGCAGAGGTAGTTAGGCAGAGCACTGAGAGAGGTCAAACAACTCTCTGACATCTCCTGTTAAACAAAACGTATTTTATTCTTCAGAGGCACTTTGAAGGTTTTATTCAAGCTTTTAGCACAAAAGCCAAACACAGCCGTGACACAGTGGACAGCACAGGCATTAATAGATTATGTTTGTGTATTCACATTGGTTTTATATAAAAGTGAGGTGAGTTCATCCCACTTGTTTTCTAATAAAAAGCAAAAGAGACGTCCATCGTTATTCCTCCCTGAACTGTTTTGAATCTGCCCTTAATTTCCCAGTCACAGTGACTAACCATCGAGGAAATCCCTCTCAAAGTGAACCAAGTGAATGTGTGCTGTATTTGCCCAAGCAGCAAATGTCAGTGCTCCGCTGATTGAATGCACGTCGACAGAGATAACTGTGGGGCAGCGGGCTGTCAGGGCAAAGAGAGAGAGAGAGACCCAGTGACCTAGACTCATCACACACCTCCAGCACTGCTGGCCTGCTGGCCAAAACCAAACCACTTCAGACCTGGGTCAAATTATTTTATCTGTTACTCATTCTTAATCATGCTGTGACCTGTTTGGTGTATGAGAAACTCCTTTTTTTTTACTGTAATTTTTAAATGGTTCCATGCAATTGCCTAACATTTCTGGAAATCGTTGCAGCAATATGGCAAATCCCTCTCATTCGCTGCGCCAGTACGCTCTTACACACAGGAAGAATTATGTGCACCGGTGCGTGACCCAGACCTGAACTGTGCTGGATATCGCAGATAGGGGTGGGTGTTAACTTTACAAAACACGAGTGTGTGTTTATCATCAGAAACTACAGTACTAGCTGCTCTGAGGTATTTTCACTATGAATAATTCAGATTTATAGCTGTAAAAATATCTGTTGCTGATTTAATGTTGGCCTTGTTTTTCTCATGTACTGTGCCAATACTATAATAGTAACATTGAATTGACTATGGGATACAGAACAAGGTCATCTAGCATTCACCTCATAAGGGGTGTGTGCTTTAATAACAGTGTATTTAAGTAATGTATTAATACAGTAACAAAAATCCTTCACTTTCCAAGGGCATTTCTGCATTGTTTAATTGCATATGACATGAAAATAGTAGGAAGCTTCATACGTAGTAAAGAGATTCCCAAAGGAAACATACAGTATTTGATGTTCTAGTCAAGGATAGCACAAAATCATCCCTGAAACACAGCTGATGCTAAGCTATGTGTTCTGTTGACCCACATTGTATCCAATATAGGATTACCCCGTGGCTCTGTTTTGCTTGCCTCCTCTAAAGATGTCTAATGAAAATGAAAACATCAATACAATTAAAGTGTAAAGGTAATGTGATGAGGATTTGGTGTTAGCATGTCCTCATGGAAATTTACAGAGAGCCACAGGATGTTGACAGCGCCATGTGACCAGAAACAGGTGGTACCCTCATTTCTATTCTGGGAGCCCTGTACAGTATTTGGGCGACTGTACTTGTCCGCCAACGCCATGAACAGAAAGACCCAGTTTTAATGTCCAGTGTGTGACATCTTGGCCTTTATTTCAGCAGAGAATTGGAACCAGTTTCTGTACTGACAAAAGACTCAATTGACCAGAATGCACTGCATTCATAATACATGTTAGCTTTATGAGAATAAACCTCTTTCCACTAAACTACACGTGCTCAGGCAGGTTTATGCTCCTTTTCTGTGGCTTGCTGCAATGCACTATGGGGAATGTAGGATGTCACAAGAAAGCAAGAAATAAATCTCCTGAATGCATCAGACATTATAGGCTGATAGTCACATATGTAAATAGGTGGAATTCTCCTTTTAAGATGTTTCTGCATGATGTCAATCTGCACAGTCTCACTTTGGCCCAAATGTGCAGCTGCACCCAAGTGAGACTGGCAGCGCTGCAGGCTATAACGCAGAGAAACACATACACACACACAGGCAGTCAGGCTGAATAAAACCAGAGACTGCACAGGGGCATAATGTGTAAACACCTCAGTTAATGTGGTTTTGTGCACTGCCTCCTCTGCTATCGTCCTCTCGGTCTTAGCAAGCTGGGTTTATTTGAACATAAAGATTAAAGAGAGGATATCAGATTAGCCAGAGAGCATATTTAAAAAATAAAATATGCAAAAGAAAAAGCACAAGATGACATGCAGGTAAAAGCCAGAATTTGAATGAGGTCAAATGCATATGGTAGAGAGATAGCAGCCAAATAGCAGAGCTATAGTGTGTAAAATCCCCCCGTCCCTTCTCTCCTGGCAGTGCTGTGTCCTGGAGGCAGAGCTCCCACACAACAGACGGGACTCCCACCACACAGCCTGCAGGGTGGAGCTGTCTCACTGCAAAAACGCTGCCAGCTACGCCGAGAGTCCAATCACTCTGTCGCAGAGGGGAGAGCTGATGCCGAACACTGTTGTTTTCCCATTTTTGTAAAATTAGCGGTGGATGCTGTGTTGGGGAAGTAGCCTGAGGGCTGAGAAATGAGGCCTTAAGAGCAGAAGGGTTCCTGTTCACACTCTGAAAAAGGTAGACGAATGTGAATGTGGTGCATTATCGACCCCGGAGGGAAATTTAGTTTCCATTTTACCCTTTTCTCTGAGTCCTCTCATAAGGAGCTGGGTGAATGCTAATTTGTTTTCTCTGGCTTTGTATGCCACAATAAGTACATGTATTACTCACAGTTAATGAGGGAATCCTCCCTGGAAACTACTGATGCTGCTCACTGGAAATAAGCAGCATCTGGTACTGGGTTCACTGGGTTTATTGTTTTATCATGTGGCTGAGAGAGAATCTGAATTGGATAGCTCTTAAAGGAAAACCTCCATGTGTAGCTCAATCAATACCTTCGCCTAATAAGCAACCTGAGGACTCATTCTCTGTAAGAGCTGAGTGAAATGTGTAATATGGTGCGTTGCTGTGTCACCTTGGGATGAAATTAGGCTCCAGGTGATTTACAAGAGCCTCAACAGGAACTTTATTGTGCTCTGACCCAGTAGAAACCTTTTTAATGTTGCATCGGTTCATTCACAAATTGTATAATATATATTACAAAATATTTTGTTGAAGGCTAAGTTAATTTTTAATATTATCCTACTCAGAAAAGGTAAACTAAATAAATAACAATTTTTTATTCTGCCACCATTTCTACTTTAGATGCCTCTATGTTTAAATGATAATAATTATGACTTCCATAATTATTTAGTTATCTGAATGCTAATTCTAGTTAGCAACATGCTAGAAGTATTATGAGCTGATTTCCTGTCTGAAACACAGCAAGTATGTCTTCCTTTTTTTTTTCAAAGATCGTGGTATTTGTGTCTTTTTATTGATTTATACTTGTTTTAACAAGAAGCAAAGAAAACAGACTAAAAAAGATGAACATTTATGAATGTCAAGTGCATGAAGGCAGTAAACATAGCTTAACTAGCATTTGTTGAGCACAGGACTACGTGTTGGGGCGTCCTACCAGCCCTGCCCTGTACTGTAAGCTATGATGTATTTATGAGCCAATGGTGTTTTTATCTGTGTGCTTCACACAAACGGTGTAAAAATGTTAATTATTATAATATATTCTGATGCCTTTATTCAATGTTATATTTAATGTAAGAGTTGTGGTGAGTCCAGAGGGGGCGCCATCGTGGAGGCCAGGGCCAGCAGGCTGCTGTGTGGAGGCTCGCGGGAGGGACGAGCCTCATCCAGACGGGAGGAGAGCCGCTGCCATTGGCTCCTGCGACGTTATAAATACAGGCAAATGGCTTTTACCGGCTCAGAGCAGGCGGAGACACCGGGGGAAGCAGGCAGGAGCGCAGGCAGGCTGACTGGGAGGCACCGTGACCGCATCTGTCGCTTCACAATCTCGACGCTTCACTCGCACGCAGGATTGGACTCAATTTTTTTACACTTAATCCCGATTTAAATCAATGAAGGAGAGACGCTCGTGTCAGAAATTATCTCTGAAATCCGGCATGGATCCCAGTCAGAGTGTGAAGTGTAAGATAGTGGTGGTGGGGGACAGCCAGTGCGGGAAGACTGCGCTACTTCACGTGTTTGCCAAGGACTGTTTCCCAGAGGTGAGACCCTGCACACCATCCAGGCTAATGAACATGATGCTAATTAACTTGATTTTAATAACACGGTCATGTGATCACCATCACCTCATGCTTTATGAGTCCGATGGGTTGAAGCTGCTGTAAAGATGAAGGATTATCTATATGATGCATGCATGTGTGTTACTATGTGTTGTAACTGTTAGGGTTAGCATAAGTGCAGGTTTAATTGTGGAAACTGTGTTGATATTAGTTGTTGTTGAAGTAGTAATTGCAGTTGTAGTGTTATTCCTTTAAGAATAAGCTTAATTTTCATCATAAAGTCATCTTTAAACACTTCATTTCCCACAAGGCTTGCTCTCTGATATGCTCTGTCTTCCATGTTTCTCCTGCAGAGCTATGTCCCCACAGTGTTTGAAAACTACACGGCCAGTTTCGAAATCGACACGCAGAGGATTGAGCTCAGTCTGTGGGACACCTCAGGTAATCACACCGTCCATCACCGCCTCTCTCATGTCTGCTCTGTGTCCTCTGTGAGTGTGTGTCTGTGTGTGTGTGTGTGTGTGTGTGTGTGTCAGGACAGAAATCAGCTCTGGTGAAATGTCCAGACGTGTCCTAACCCTCTGTGGTCCCTCTGGACACGCAAACAGCTGATAAGACCTGTGTCAAACTGGGTTATTGTTATCCTTAGAGCCATGTCTTTGATAACTCCCTCTAATGCTCAAGTATTTCCTCTTAAAAATGTCCAAATGATAACACATAAAGAGGCCCACGGTTGCAGATTTGAATAATGAAATTAATCTGTGACCCATTTTAATCAATAGAGCTGGGTTAATCCTTTCTCGTAGTCTGGAGTTGCTGTTCCTACAAGCCGGACACATTTCCCTTCAGATTAGGCAGAGCTCACCTTTTACCTACATGGAATTAGTTTTTTGTGTTAACACAGAAATGCATTAGAGGAATGGATTTCATTATGATTCCTCCCAGCTGAGCGGAGCTAAAGCAGAAACAGGAAGGGAGCCATAATGATGGGCTGAATGCGTATTCTTACATCTGGAGAACACACTTTGCTTGTTGCAATTTTTGGGAAAGTTTGGTTGTGCAACACGTGTGCTGACTCCAGCTTTTATCGCAGTTGGACTTTAGGTCCAAACCAGCTGCTGCGTCCCCTGTGTGTGTGTGTGTGTGTAAACAAGCCCACTTTCCCATCCATCAATGCCTGAGCAGTGAATAGCACAGCAGTCAGGCGTGAGTGAGGCATATGTTGTGTGTGTGTGTGTGCGTGTGTGTGTGCGAGCATGTGGTGTGTGTTGGGGCGGGGACAAGCCGACAGCCAGCTGTTGCGGGTCTGTGGCCTGGAATTCCTGAGCGATGTTGGAATAACTTTCTCGAATGTAAAGATCAGCGTGAAACTTTTTTTTCTCCTTCAAAAGAAACAAAGCAACACAATCATTTAACAAATTCTGATTTTGCACAGATTTAACCACAGCTGAACCTATTTTGAGCAGCAGATGCAGCATCTTAATGTTTGATTCCTCTGCCTTTTTTGGGTTGTTTTCCTCAAGAGGAAATGAAAATAACAGCATCAGCAGATAATACTCATTTCCAGGATCAGTAACACTACAAGCAGGCAAAACAAGGAGCTCAAATTTCAGATTTCTTAACCCCTGCAGTGTGTGTGTGTGTGTGTTGTGAAAGAAGAAAGTGGAAGAAATGAGAGCCAGCCAGAGTGAGAATTATATTTTATTGCACTGTGTTGGCTGGCCGCCTGGAGCCATTTTTCTTTTTCTTTCTGCTTCATAAAACAGCAAAGGGGGGGGGGGGTCCTATTAGATCAGTAGATCTGAGACAGAGCCAGACCCCCCACCCACCTTCAATCCTAGCCCCCCTCCCAACACTCACACACAAGCATGCGCACACACCCAATGACTGATTGATACAGCTTTCAGCTTGACCGGTCGCTTTAGGGACACCTTATCTCCTGAGGTGTGCTGGAGAGGTGAGTGTGTGTGTGTGTGTGTGTGTGTGTGTGTATGAGACCCCAGCATGCACTGGGACAAAGACCAGGATGCAGAGATGAAGACAAACACTGGACTGCCATAACCCCTCCCTGACAAACACACACCTACACACACTGTGGTGGTCTTTGTTCTGCAGTGATGAGAGGCCTAATGAGCAGCTTGGTGTGTGTGTGTTTGTGTGTGTGTGTGTGTGTGTGTGTGTTTAAAAGGGAGGGTGATGAGAGTAATTCAGGTCATTAAGGTAAATGCCTGCCAGCCGTATTGCTTTCCATTTGTCCCCACCCTGCCAGTCTGTGCCGGCTTTGCTTCCCAGCCTCAGGGTGGGGTCCGCTGGGGCAGAGGCCGCAGCCTTTGATGCTTCACACGTCTTTCACTGGCAGAGGAAGCGGTTAACGTTGTCTGTCTGCCCGCCTGCGTGTCTGAATGAGCTGCAAAGGTGTTTGTTTGAGAGTCAAACAGGAGGACAGGAAGATAGCAAAGGTAAACAGAGCAAATCCTGTAGCTCAGCGCCTGCATGCCTGAGGCCTCCTCTCATTTTCCATAGTAAAAATGCTATTAGAGGGCTATAAGAAGGTAGCACAGACAGGTCTGTAACTACAGGATATTTTCACTATTGATAGTTCAGTCTCTAAAATGTCAGAAAATGGAGAAAAATCTGAATTTCCCAGTGCCTCAAGTCTTTAAATCATCTGGTCTTTAAATTGTCCACATATGGTTAGCACAACAAGCCGTAAACAAAACACTGACATAGTATCATCTTACATGTTTCTGGGTTAAATCCAATATTCACTCTCCTTTTAGCTTTGTTTTAATCTCTGCTAACACCTGAGTAAAACATCTTAAGCTGCTAAAGGCCTCCCTGACTTCACTGACTAGTTGCTAATGTAGTCTGCTGTTTTGGTTCAATGAGCTTCAATGAGCTAAAAGATGCCTAAAATGCACCAAGAAGCTTAGAGGAACTGCAGAGCTGGGTGCTAAATCTATGTGGGTTTGTCACCATAGGAGGCAACCTTCAAATAACACATCATCATATGACTCAATGTTTATATTGAAATATTGATTAGAGCAGCTCTAAACTTGCAGTCGTTCCATCAGCTAATCGTTTGAGTGCTAATCCCAGGCTCATAAAAGATTGCTTTAAACAGGTTTTGCACCTTTGCACTGTTGAAATATTCATAATGTACTTACACTGGAGTGGACTGCAGGAAACGGCTTAGTGGTTTTCATACTTTAGAAATCAGTCTAGTATGTTTGTTCCAACTCTCTTAGGCAATTTCCCAAGGCTAGAACAAATAAAAGCTTCAATAAAATCTCATCAGAAAAACACAACAACCACAGGAGCTCAGGCATTTTCACATCAAGAACTCCCAAAGAGACATGTGTTGGACCCCACGGATCTCATTTGACAATATTTATTCCAGGGAACCTTATGGGAAAATGTGTTGTTTTGTGTTTACTGAACAGCTGCCACCTCTGCACTGAAAAGATGACCTACTTTGAAAACAGGAAGACAATCAGATAGAGGAGTTTTAAAGGAAGATGCATAATGACAGTTTGGCTACATCAGCCCAGATTATCATTTCCTCCTGTAGTCTCCAGAGCGTGTTGCATGTGCTGCATTCCATGTAATACTGGACAGCTTAGTTATGAGAGTTTTCCATGCACTTTGTAAGCTCCTCTGCTCGCGCACACACACTGTGCCCCCTCATTCCTCTCTCGGCAGCCATTGTTGAACTGGATCACATTTCTGGGCTCAGCGAATTGGAGCCGCATGTCTGGCATTCCTCAGACTAAAGGTTTCTACTTCCTCCTCCACAAAGACCCCTATTGTACCCAGCAGGCCCAGATCCTTAGTGGAGTGAAAGAGAAGTGGCGTGGTTCACTAAAGCCCTACCTTGTTTCCAAGGGAAAATTGAATCACAGTGGAATTTGCCGACTGGTGGTGCGGTGGTGACACAGTGTGTGAACTCAAGGACAGTGGAATCCAGTCAGAGATTAATAGGCTTCCTATCTGCTAATGTCATGGAAGGACTTTCTGTGTGATGTTACACCTGACAGTAAAATCTGTGTCTGGTAGTCAGCTAATCCAGCGTTTAGAAACCCATAACTCCTCTGCCTGACTTTCACTTGCTCAGCCGGGCTTCTGTTTGGATGCACGTTGAACTTCATGTTTTTGTGTTAGTTGTAATGTGGAGTCATACTTGACTCACACGTAGTTGTTAATGGGGCATTTGGTGTCATTAACACCTCCAGAGCTTGTTTAGGTGTTTAAGGTCTGCACACTTCCGAGTTGCCGCCAAAATGTGTCAGGAGAATTAAATATTGAACACTGTCAAGTGTTAAAACTTGGCATTGCCATACCTTGTATTGATACTCCCTGATCTTAATCATAACTTGACTAATGTAGCAGCTTTTTCAGGCTAGGTTCTTGCATCATTGGGCTAAAGCAGGCAGTTTTGCACTGTTTAGCATAATTCATTAAATATTTTTTTTTCTATTGTTAAATGAGTTGTGTACATTCAGATTGAGGTATTCAAAACTACACATGAATTGACACCAAGACTCTTCATTTAATCTGTATCATATCGCATTTTAATCCAATCATAATCAATTGTCACATTACATCATCATCATTTATTGTAATGCATCATTACACATTGTACTCCAACATATTATATAAGGTTTTGCCTCTTAACATGATATATCGTAATTATCGTAACATTGTGTTGTAACATGATAGCATAACATAAAACATTCTTTATCATATAGTAAAACAGCATTGTAACATATCAACAAATCATATCATAAAAAGTCATATTGTAAGCATGTTTTATTGTTACATATCACATCATTGCATATTGTAACATCAGGAATAACACATCACATCCTAATGTATTGTAATGTATCCTATTGTAAGATATCATATTGTAGTGCATCATAACAAATTACTGTATGTCATCATATTGTAATTTCCACATTACCTTTTCAGCTTCAACGTGGCAGAATGGCAGTGCTTGCAGCAGCAGATATCTTAGTAACCACAGCAACTACAGCTGCTAATGTTTCAGGTTATTTCAGTTTAAATTGCTCTTTGTCTTCTGCTCTGTTTGTGCTGAACATGTCTGGCTGGTGAGAGGTTATATATTTAAGCTTGATGGTGTAGGATGGCTAGACGTGCCTGTCGCTGTTTGTTGTTTCCACAGGTGTCTCCGAAGGCTTAACGCCTCTCCACACACATCGAGACACACACACACACATACTTGCGCTCACCGCCCTCCAGCTCAGTTCTGCTCAGCTATGTTAACTATGCAGTAAATCAGCAGGCCTGCAGACCTGTTGCCGTACCTCCACACTGTCAGTTGCAGCTGTCTTACCTCAGGACTGCATGTGTTGGTGTGAGATAAAGCAAACTGCCATGTCACTGTACCATTTATTGGGTGAAAGATTCTCATAGAAAGTGGGATGTCTTGATCATGATGATCATGGAAAACTCCAGCTCCACACAGGCAACATTGGGAAATTTCAGAGTTTTTTTGTGGAAGTCAGGGAACATCTGCGAATGTGAATAATGACTCACAGTGCATGAATAGAGCAGAACGTATTTTCCAACATGTTTCATGTATATTTATTACATTAAGTGGTGCTTTTTATCCCAGCTGTTGGAAACCAGCCTGAAAAAGCACATTACCAAACCAGGAAGGAAGAACATTTATACATCTTGGAAGAGCTTCTACTTAGTCATGGAAAATGACTTGGTTTTTCATCAGGATCACAGTGGAGCTCTGGTATTGTTTCACATTATACTGTATCCTCTCATGTCATCATGCACAATAGTAGTTATTTGCCGTGAGCACGACACAAGGGGGGGTAGATTTAAGAGAAGGCGAGAGGGGCTGGAGAGTGTGTGTCAGACTGTGTTTAAAGGACAGAGGGGGAGGACAGGGTGTGTGTCTTCCTTCCAGATTTAGAGATCCTGTGGGAGAACAATGACAGGAGCTAATTAGATGACAGTCACCAGGTCTTTGTGTGTGTGTATACGTGTGTGGTGTGTGTGTGTGTGTTTTAGCTCTGGGATTTCCTCTTATCTTTTCCAGTTGGCAGGAAGATGACCTCAAAGCAGAGTTTAGTATCTGATGCAGGCCTAATGGAGTTACAACAAGAAGGAAAATGTTGCCTATTAAAAATCTGAAAACAACTCCGAGCTGTATACCCTCATGCCACATGCTTCATTTTCCTGCTTATGTTGTGCAGCTTGAAATGTTTTTGCAAAGATGTATTTAGAGGATTTGCAGCTATAAATACTTAATTCTCCAGGTAAATTCTCAGGAACATGCGAGACATATCAACAGCAAGACCTCACATGCTGCACCCAGCAACACGGATATGTGTGTTTCCTCTCATTGGATTGATTAAAAACAATCAACTCATTGTAAAAATGTCAACCGACTCTACAGCTTACGCTTTCAGTTGCAGGGTAGGGTTTTGGTTTTTCCAGTGATTGGTTCCAGGCAGCAAGGGCTGAACAAAAAAAAACCCCTCAAACAATGAGATGTGGTTGTGATTGATTACGAGTCAACCATGAAAAATGGCTAAATAAATTCATGTGGGGGATCGCACATTCCTCCTCGCCTTATACTTCCTGTGCTGTGTCGACGATCGCTGCCCAGCGTGGTGTCACCTATCGGATGATTTTCCGAAAGATTCTCAGAGACGGAGTAAAAAAAGCAGAAAGCTGCTGGGAAATTGTAAGCCTGTGCGTTCCCATCTGAAACACATTATGTTTAGATCAAGACATCAAAATAATTTATTCTGTGTCGTTCCTGGCATCCATACTAAAGTGACTTTCAGTTTTTGAAATGATAATAGGCGTTAAGACACACAAATTAGCTGCATCCTAGATAGCCCATGTGTATCAACATTTGGAAAAGCGATACCGTAGAATGCAGGGTTTGACCCAAAGCACAACATTTTGACAAAGACCCCCCTCAAAACATAGAATGTCCCGTCTCTACCACTTCCCTTAAAGAGGAGGATTAATGCTGTCAGCAGGCTTCTCATTATATATCTATATCGCTATAGAGGCGATAAAGAGCTGTGAAGTATCAGTTTATTCAGTTCAGTTTTATTTATATAGCGCCAAATCACAACAAAAGTCATCTCAAGGCACTTTTCATATAGAGCAGACTCTTTAAAATTTACAGAGAGAGACCCAACAGTTCCCACCATGAGCAGCACTAGGCGACAGTGGCGAGTATGTATCTGGTATCTTCAGGTTTAATAGTCAGATGTGACTACAAAGTTACCATACGTAGACGATTACACAGTAATCCTCATAAAATGGAATTACACTAATTGTAAGATGAATTTCCCCTTTTTCTAATGAAACTACTTATTTGCATAAATGAGACTCAGATGCCAGTTTATTAGGTACCCTCAGCTAAACCTAAAGCCGCCTAATGCAACAGTCCTGCAATAAATCCTCCTCCTCATGAAGGTTATAATCAGGTTTTGTTGTTTAGAGAGGTGTTGATTTACTTAATATGAATTCTCCTGTCATTGTAACATTATTATGTAGCGCTCAACAGGTCTACAGTTTTCACAGCATTGTTTGGTGTCTCCCTTGGATGATGACCTCTCGGACAGTCCTGGCTCAAACACTTGGCATGTATGATTATGGGCATAGATATTTGCATGCAGGAATTGTACATTTATTGTACACACATCAGCCGGTGTCGTGCTTTGCTGCACGAGGCTCAAGCCTGGAAGGAAGCATGGATTGTTTAAACGGTGTCGTCTCCCATCCAGACTGTTTAGATTAGGAACATTAGATCTCCGAGAGTGTGTGTGTGTGTGTGTGTGTGAGAGAGAGAGAGAGAGAGAGAGAGAGAGAGAGAGAGAGACAGTGCATTCCTGGCTTTACTCCACAGCAGTGTTTAGAAAGGACCTCCCAGGGGAACCTTCAGTTACCAAAAACAAAATTCTCCAGATTCTTGGCAGCCGGTTGTGTGTGGTCAGCTCTAGGTTGTCATGTGATCTTGACTCACCTTGACATGACGCCACATTGCCCCCCCCCCCCCCACCCTTCCTCTCCGGAGATGTTATAGTCTGAGTGATGGGCGTCTCCCTCACACATGGCTTCAATTTTGAGGAGGGAGTTATTTCCTCGCTCTGAAGTTCCTCGTTTCTCCGGAGCGGATTTCTTCAACAAGTGATCTTGTCGTAGTCAGCACATTTTTTCTACTGATGCTGCATTATTTGTTTTTCTTGCCTGGTTGCTATGGATTATGGCTGAGCTGCAATCATGTCATAAGAGAATAAATGTCAGAAACGCTTCAGAGTTTAAAGCAATGATTTGGCCGCGCTCATACATTCAAGAAATGTGTTTGAGCTCGTTTATAGATTTGGTTGCTGCCCCTCACTTGAATACAGGTATTTCCTTTTCAGTGAAGCCAGAACTCAAGCTTTTAGAGGAATCAGGGTCCAGATGTCCTTGTTCCCAAAGCAAACATATAAATTTCACGTGGAAAGCCACTGTCTACCTCCTATCTTTTAAAACAAACACACAGCAGCAGGTTTTCTTTCCAAAATATGTAGAGAAGGGTCAGATCAGTGGATTTACCCACTTTTACAGCCTCCCAGTTAAAAGAAGTCCAATTCTACCAAATTGGTCTTAAAGTGATCAACTCCTGCTGATAATAAGGTTGTCCTGGAGTCCAGATGGTCCCAAAATAGCAAATTGAATCTGGAAAATTTCTGTGCCTCAGCTGGCCACCTGTTCTTCAGATGCATGTGGGAGCGAGTGAAGCTCTTTGCGTGGTCCTGAGTAGAGCAGTTGAAATAACTTCATCATTAATTTACAAGGATGAACTGAAAATAAGGTCACACTGACAAGTTCTGTTGAATAATCTTGGGTGTACAGATTCCTGCGTGTCCTTGTGTAACATCTTCAGAGACCAGCTACACTGAATCTGAATGTTGTTGTTTTTCTGTTTCAGGATCTCCATACTACGACAATGTGAGGCCTCTCTCCTACCCAGACTCTGACGCTGTTCTTATCTGTTTCGACATTAGCCGCCCTGAGACGCTCGACAGCGTACTGAAAAAGGTTTGTTGTTCTTCACTGACTCATTCATTCAAGAAACAATCATCAAGCCTTGGTGGAAGTCTTAGCCTTTAAACTCCACTTTAAAGTCTGTACTTTCATTTTGTTTGATGTGCTTACAAAGAGCTATGTTGCATTTAGCTTGATCAGAAGTTCAAGTCTATAGAGTGTTTGTAGCCTTGGTCAGATCTTGTGATGTGAAGTTGTAAAGCTGTAGTGTGACTCGAGGGTCGCTGGGTTAACTGCCTGGAGCGGCTGGGAAAAGGAAGTAGTGCTCTCCACCGCCTTAAACTCCTCCTGAGGTGTTGCCGAGCCACAAGTTGTTCACGTGGAGTTGCTGGCGGTAACATCTGATGACTGTGGCCATGGCTGACTACCACATGTCAGAGCACGTATTGAACATGAAGCAGGACAGGGAGCATCAGTCATCTGACTGCTTTGATGATATTAGAAAAAGGTTGTTAAACATATAAAAGCGTTGTTCTGTGCAGTAAAACACACCTGACATGTGTTCATCTTCTGCAAGGAACTTCCTGTTTTCCTGTTTTTTAAGGACATTTTAGACATCAACTAAAAGTAGATGCGTGTTCCCCTTCCCCAGTTTGTTTCATACTTCCTTGGTAGTCCAGTTCAGACCTTGATTCATTCCCCAGTTACCTGCACGACGCTGTTGATTTAGCTCAGCAAACCTTGTATTTGGGTCAAATCAAGGATGTTCCCGCCACAAACGAACAGCCACAGAATTAATTTGTGACTGAACCAAAACCTCTTTGTCTAAAGGGTCTCAGTGCGGTTATCGGACATGTTTGCTGTGCTCAAACAAATTATACCTAGGTGGAAAATGAACCAAGTTTGAAAATGCTTTTCATTTGATTTGGACCAATGCACCCAGTCTTATTTATTCAGCCTAAACCAGTCAAAAACATACTTCGTCTAGAAACACTGGAAGCTATGGCCCTGGTCACAAGCCACATGAATGTCTTTAAGCATTAAGCCTTTGTAAAAGAGTGGTGATAAAACTGTTTCCTCAATGTTCTGTCAGTCAAAGGTCATGTGTCAGACAATGATTTTCTACATTAGAATTAGCTTTGGTACAGGCAAGTGATGTTTGTGCAGACACACAGACAAACAACTTCCTCTTTGGATGTCGATAAACTTGATCCCCTGACCAGCCAGCCAGCCAGCCAGCCAGCCAGCCAGCCAGCCAGCCAGCCCTGAGGCACATTAGCCTCAGATTAAATCCCCTGGAGAAATACCATCGATCACAGAGCATTTATTGTTGTCAGGGAGGAAACATGGGGATTATTTGTAGTGCCTTTCCAGGGTTCAAAGCATGAGGGGCTCCAGGAAGTGGCAGCTTTAACCTTTGTACCTAAAGGCCGGGTGACGGGGGTGGAACTCATGGGAGCTCGTTCCAGGTCATTCTGGCCAACATGCATATTTCAACACATATTTGAACACTGTATCACAGTGAAATCATCATTTTCAAACTCACGGCTTTTTCTAGTTTGTACATATTTGTATCCTGTTGGGAAATTGTGACTAAATATTAATGTACTTGATATTATAGTTTTTTCTAGCAGATACTCTCCCTTTTTTCAAAATTTGTCTTAAATGAATTAAGACAAAACATTGTATTCTCTCTGAATGATGCATGATTTAGAGCCTTTGTCTTTCTCCACAGTGGAAAGGGGAAATCCAGGAGTTTTGTCCCAACACAAAGATGCTGTTGGTTGGATGTAAATCAGACTTGCGCACTGACTTGAGCACACTGGTCGAGCTTTCCAACCACAGACAGACACCAGTCTCTTATGACCAGGTACAGTCATTTAAAATGTGGTAAATGACGTGTTTTTAAACTATAACTATACATTTGCATAGTTTACTGTAATTGCTGATTGTACTCCGTCCTCAGGGTTCCAGCATGGCCAAACAGATCTCGGCGCCCTACATCGAGTGCTCGGCTCAGCAGTCGGAGAACAGCGTCAGAGACATTTTCCACGTTGCCACACTGGCTTGCATCAACAAAAACAACAAAAATGTCAAGCGCAGTAAGGCCGCCCGCGCCACCAAGAGGATTTCACACATGCCTGGTAGGCCCGACCTGGCGGCTGTGGCCTCAGACCTCCGGAAGGACAAAGCCAAAAGTTGCTCTGTCATGTGACTGATCAGACTGAGGAGGATTAGACTGAGGAGAATGAGGACAGAGCACAGTGCAAGCAGGAATCTACGGGGCAGCGCTCTTTCCTGCATGCTAAAGGCCCCTTATTTGTCTGGAAAGGGGTTTTATAAGCTTCAATTCATGTACATGTTACTGGAATACTCTGCACCAATGAAAACTCAATGCGTAGTAGCGTCCCAATCCATGTGGCCCCCTGCCCTATCAGACGAGGAAGCTATCTGTCAGCGGGCTACCTGCTCGGGGAAGTGACCTGCTTCCTCCGGGAGGACAAAGCGGACGTGGTCGAGGTTTTCCACACCAACAGGAAATGAGCAGGAGGAGTGATGTCATTAGGAGACACTCATTTGTACAGGAAAGGTTTAAGAACATGTGATCTTTTGAATGAGAGCCAAAGTCGGCGATGGGGGTTTGCTGCCTGGGAACAAAAAAAGAGGAGCTGCTGTTGTTTGTGCCGGATCAAAGACTTTTTGCTCGGAGGGCTTGTACAACAACTCACTCACTGTCACTGTGGTTTGGAACTGATTCACTCACCCCCGCTCCTGTAACTGTGAGACTAGAAGAGGAATTTCTTAGTCCTGTGCAAAGGATACATGATGCTGTGTGTCCTCCATCTTTGATATGTTGTCAGTATAATGTGAAGTCATTGCTGTGTAACTGCGTCATTGTTTTATTTTAGCTTCACCCTGATGAGTTTCAACCATGAACAGCTGATCCTAGGAGCTGAATGATTTATTGCATCCAAGCTGTTTAAAACTGCAGGTTTGTACCAGTCAGACAGTCATTCTGTGCCCATTAATGTCATCTCAACAGCTATAGATACATAAGGACTCTAAAGACAGATTATCCTAATTGTCCTCCACACTGACAGCTTTATGGACTCCTCTGTATGAAACTGGGAGCCATTAGCAAAAAGGCTCAAAGCTGCATTCACCCTTGGGTTTTGCTAACAATTCCCTCAGTTAATGTGATAAACAGATGCAGCTTTGCCCTTCATTTTTACCAGTTTCTAACACTGTTTTGAAATGAGAAAGCAGAAATAACTTGCATAACACATTTTGAAAGCCTTATGGGCCAAATGGCTTTAGTTGACCAACACTTAACAAGTCAAAATTTGACTAATTGTGTAAAATGAGGATGTCCTAACAGGCTAACAGCCAATTTTAGCTGTGAATCACTTTCCCACTGCACTTTAGAGAGGGAGTGAAAATGACAGCAACAATTAAAGCTTGTTTATTAGGCTCTGCAAACATCAGAGCTCTCGGCTTTGCATTTACTCCATGTGCTCTGACTGTCGTTGGGTAATATCTTCATAAAGGCCCAGTCAAACCAAAATGTGAAACAGCAGAAATTTGCAGCAAGAGAGAAAATAGATAGAAGTTCAGGAAGCTATCGTATCATACTAACATTAGCAGTTAGCTCGCCGGCTACAGCAGTTTACTAATTAACTCTCAGCCTCTAGAACCACAGATTTTATGACTCAGATGAATCCAGCTGTGCTACTTTCTGATGTGACTGGGCCTTAACTCAACTTGGATGATTTTGTTTTTCCTACACAGTCATTTCAGTTTTTGGGTTTCATGACCTTCAGGCCTGTGGGCCTTATTTTAAAATATGATAAAATATAAACAACAAATGAGTTTAAGAAGTTTAAGAGTCTGGTAAAAACCTGAGTGAATTTGTGGTTTTCATCTAACATCAGTGCAATTTAAGAAGCTGTTTAAATATCAAAGGTATTGATGCACTTTTAATGTAACTTTCAAACTTTCCCCATTAGCTCGTTCAAATGCCACTGCTGTCACATTTGGCAGAGCAGTGGCCCAAATCTTATCTCCATTTTCTAATCTGTTGTCTCTTCCCCGTGTACATTACCATGTTTTCTTGAATGTTGATGTCACCTTCAAAATGTCTTTGCCAATGTTGTTGCCACAATATTTATTGAAGTATATATTTTCCCTTTAGAATAAATGCAAATGGAATTGAAGCGAGATGTGTTTTGTGTTCATTGAGCGAGAAAAAGATGTAAAATGAGGCAGTTGGACCGAGATTTCTTTCTTGTTTTATGAGCGCTGCTATCCTGGTTGTTGTCACTTTAGCACCCAATTTACTCAGAGCAGCACACCTGTCTTCCATTGTAAGCAAACAAGAAGTACTGATAGGTGAAGGTTTACCCACTTGTGGCTGTGAGATGAAGTTGAAAGTTCTACAAACCTTGTAAGTAGACCTTGAATTCAGATGTTTTTTGTATGACTACCTTTTCAAAGACTTAACTTTCACACTTAATTAGATTTTGGATTTTCTTGCTCTCAGAAATACACTAAAAAAAACATTCAATCTGGTATTTTCAGATTAGTTTTATGCCACGTTAGCACGAGAAAATAAGGCTCATGGCAATTTGACAGTTGCACAGATTTTTCTGACCATTGCGTCACTGGGTTCTCACCAGTTTTCACACTTTCCTCTGAGCTGAGGTGACAGCAATCATTTCTGGACAAGTTCAGGATGAAATGAAGGATCTTCTCTTTGTTTTTCACCTTCAAGTTGATTCACATAGAAAGCAACAGCTTCAGTTATTTCTTCTACATTTGTTTCTTTAGAGATGGTAATTTGAGTGTGAGTTGTGTTTCTTGTTTCAATCACAAACAAAACAGAGCTTCTGTAAACACAGGAATCAGGTGTAGGTCAAAGCAGGTAAAAAACACGCTCTCAGAAAATCAGATATGGACTTCAGCACCTGTAGTGTCAACAACTTAATTCTAGCCACATCTTTATGTTCATGCAAAGAGCTTTGCAATCACAGCAAAATTACACAGGTGTCTGCTTTCAGAGTGCAAAATCTGACATAAAATACCTGAGAGTGAAAAATGTTTCTATCAAATCGAATGGATACATTATCTAAAATATATATAAATATACAATCAACTTCAAAAAAAAGAACAAGAATCTCAGTCTTTCAGTCTACCTCACATTAAATACACAAAAAGGAGGCTTGGGTATTAAATCTGTTTTAACTCTTAATTAGAAGTGATATTTATTTGACCTTGGATAAGGTATATAGGCTGTATAGGAAACAGTTCCTACTTTCTACTCATTTGAGCAAAGGACACCTGTGATGATGATTGCACAGGTGCGTCCTATAAGAGGCCTGTTTGTTTCCTGATCTGTAACCTTCACACAAAGCACTGCAGCTTTTGTTTGCTCTCTTTGCCAGAAGCTTTTTACATGTACAATACACAGACATGCCCGCAGTCAAATCTCTTAGAGACCATAAATACAGTCTATTTTTCAAGTAGATTTATATGTACTTTGGTGGATCATGCAAAGTTTACTTTTCCCCCCATTCAGACATTTTATTATTTTTAATGACCCAGTTCAATAGAGAGGAGATGTGAGCTTGAGACAGGAACGTTTATTGATGGCCGGGTGGGGAAACTGTAGTGGGAGAATGAGCTCTAGTCATGTTTAAATATTCACAATAAGGAGTAAACTATCCATGAATAATACAAAATATTATACAGTAAAATGTATACAAGGGGGACAGCAAAAATTCCATTTGATCTGCTATGAGCAATGACCAAAGGTTTGATTGTTAGCAGTCTAATGGAGCTGAAAAACTTTAGAAGGGGATTTGTCATTTAAACACTAAACACTACGATGCACGAAATTTTGCAGAAATTGTTGGGTTTAGAAGTGACTGGTCCAGACGTAAATGTGCATTCATTGGTCAAATACACTGTGTCAACAACAGTTTGTAACAGCTCATAACTCATAAAAAATGGAACCAAACACTAATAAATGGACTGACAGTGAAGTCCAGTATTTATGCTCTGTCACTTTAGCGTTCCCATTGGCGGTTTAACTGCAAACAGAAAAAGGCCCTTGAAAGTATGTAGTTCTCAACAACTTCCCCAGTGAGCTGTTTCTCTTCAGGAGCCCCCAGAACTAAATTATATTACGCCTACGCTTCCACAGATGTAATGTTGCTAACATAACATTAGCCTGAAACACTTATGGAGAACAGGGTCCAGCTCTAGTGGAGTTACACAGCTCAAGTTAATATACAGCAAAAGAAAAAAGAGAGGGTTCAAAAAGGGAAAAGACAGGAATCACTGGTGATACCACACTAAATGGGATAATATTGTTAAGGCATTTACTCAGCTGTGTTAACATTCAGCTCCTCAGTATGACAGCAGTCTCTCCTTTCATAAAAACAAGCTGGACTTGAGTCCTTGACTGCCTTGACATCTCAGTGAAAAGCAGATTTTGTAGCTGCTGAATGGAACAAAAAGCTCTCTGTGAGTCAGACTACATCGTCTCGTCAGCTTGAAAAGCTACAGTATCACTTGAAGCAGACTGTGTCGTACAGGCCGTGGTAAATTCCCCGGGGCTGCCGAGCATGCAAACTGCTTTTCCTCACACAGCAAGCCTATATATCATGTAATGACTTCATCACATACACACGGTCTGAGATGTATTAGGTTGTCAGAGGCAGGAAAAGTGGGCTGTCAGGTGAAAAATAAATGTCAGATGAAAGACGCACAACTGTGCTCCTCAGGTCTGCATTGGAGGAAACATTTTTTTCAAGTAACATGCATTAACATTACGTTAAAGTCTAATTGTGAAGTCTCATTTCATATATTTGTAAGTGAACTGACAAACACAAAACAAAATAGAAATCTGTCATAGATTTGATGTCAAATTGAATGAATTGAAGCATTTTTCTTGCTTACTTTGTTTGTTTGTTTTTCTTTATTGTTGAGACTTAACATAAAGCTTTTTTTTAATGCTTTCCTATTGTTCAAGTGGCATAACATTATTTCCAGCAAGGAAAGAGTCAATTTTGCTTCTATATTCACTAGACACATAAGGGAGTAGTCTCTTCTGCATGATGTAGATCATCCAACACTTTTCCCACCCAGAGCCACAATAAAACTGTCTCACATTAAGCATTTGATTGAAGAATCTAACTTCTAAAGTAGAAATCCTGGCTTCTTGCCATCGCTGTCTCCGTTATTTTTTACTTTTCCGACAATACACCCTCTCTTACATTCAGGACATGAATTTGAACGGTGATTTTCATGCAAATTCTCCTGAGGCTTGTTCAAATGCATTCTGGGAGATGAAGGACATAACTCACTGAGGTGGAATGAGGCAGGGTGGAGAAAAAGGAAACCACAAACTGAATTACGACACTTAATCACCAAACAACTCCTACAACACCGAACCTTAGAAATTACCCACAGTATGTAAAAAAAGGCATGTTTTCTAACAGCAGCTGAAGACAGAGCAGCCCACATACGAACATGTCAGACCATGCAGCTGTTCTTTCATTTAAAGTATGTTTACATCTTGAAACATTTCACAGCTGAGTCACTATAATAGCAGTGGTGGACCGACACTGACCTTTACAGAGAACACAACATCTCTGAACCCATTTAACCTTAATTCTACAGCTGGGTTCAAACTGTAATGGTATTTAGCCTGACCCAGATACTCTAATAAGTAAGGAATCCCACTTAACCAGAGCGCCTGAGCACAACTCTGGTCTTAAACACTCCATATGGGTGGACTGAACTGGCAAAAAAATCAGTCTTTAGCAAGTCTGCAGTCCACCCTGTCCTGTACTGTAAGAGTCCCACAAGACCTCATTTTACCCAGCCATGTTGTATAAGTATGGGAGGTGAAGTGAGCTAATCCATTGATTGCAGATGTGCTGTGAGTGATTTCCGCAGTTCTCCCAAGGTCGTGTTCTTATAATTTGCAGCTGTTCAGATACAGAGTGTGTTTTTTAGCCGTGCTAGTGGCATGACTCTAGGGATGACAGTTGATCCACCACTTTGGTCCAGAATGAAATATGTCAACAACTATTGAATGGATTGCAATTGAAATTTTGTACAAAAACTCATGGTTTGCAGCAGGTGACTCCTACTGACTTTGGTGATCCCCTGACTTTTAATGTAGCACCAACAGCAGGTCAAATTTGAATTTATAGTGTGGAAAATCTCAACCTCTACTGGATTATGTATTCTAAGACTTGTGTGATTCTCAGATATAGTTATATTAGTTAATATTAGCATGCTAATGTGTGTTCAGTGTCAGCTCCCCCACCGCGACCCTTAAGGTTAAGTGATATAGATAATGTATGGATGGACACAGTAAACATTAAGAATGCATATTAGCATCGTCACTGTGAGCGATGTTAGCATTCCAATGTTAGCATTTAGCTCAAAGAACCACTTTGCCTCAGCACGGCTTCTTAGAACCACAAGCTTTGCTGTTCACTCTTAGTGTTGTTTAACATAAATCTCTGCTTTGCATCCGCTGTGGAAAAAAACAGTCACAAACATGACTCACACACACATACAGTGGTGGCATTTATGTGAGTGAAATGTGACAAGAAGCCACTCCTATCTGGCGCATGTGAAAAGGTTGATCTCTATTGTAGCCTTTGGCAGCTGCGTCCCAAAAGACAGGAACTGTGCGAAGAAAAAGAGATGACTGAATCTTGTCATCATATTCTTTTGTTTACACCTGCCTTCCAGCTCATTTATCTGACAGGAGACAAACTGTCTTCTTTGGAACGGAGCTGGGAGACTTTTACAAGATGCCATTCTTCATTGGACATTTTTCTTAATTTCAGAGAAATAAGTGAATCATAGCATGAAACAGCTCAAAGTTTTTGCCATTTCGATTGCTTATTTGACTTTGATTCATAGGAGGCAAATCTGTAAACTGTCTAAAGACCATTTTAAACCATAACTCAGGATTTCCCAAGTGCAGTTTTGATAAATAGTTTTAATATTAAGCCAAAGATCTTTTTCCCATTCTCCACTGCAAAACAAAATAAATTTCTGAATCTGTCTGCAGTAACAGGCTTAGAGAGGAGAACACTAGTCATCACCGTCTTTGTAGGTGTGAAAAAGCTCCTTTTTCATCTTAAGAAATAAAATCACTCGGATGAACTGTTATGGCAAAGGCAACAACTTGATTGAACTGGAATGATAATCTATCAGCCACATATTGCTTTTTGCGTGTAATCGACTGTCTGATATTGAACCCAGTGAAGTGAAGTGAAAGTGTTTCACACAACACCCCAGTGAAGCAGAAATCATCACTGCTCACCCACAGAATATTCTCACAATTCAATCAATGTAAATCTGCAGGCTTCCTGAAGATCTTGGTGTGTGAGACAAACCGCTAACCTCAAACCCCCCCACCACCACCATCACCACAGTTTCCCTATTTTCCTGCAGGACCAGCTGGGACGGACACAGACTGGGAGCGTGGAGATCAATAGGTCTAAACTGGTGGTGCATTGTTTCCCCCCCAATCCTCCTGCCTCAGACGATCAGTCATGCACAGCTGTAAAATAGAGACAGGCTGAAAGCGAAACAATGGGTGTTTTTTTGTTTTTTTCAGAAAAAGCTGGTGCTGGACTCAGGCTGGAGGTCTTGAGAAAAGAGGATGAAGAGAAGAACGTGTTCCCTGTGGCACTGAGGCATTCAGGCAGCTTGGGCTTAATGACAAGCCTTTAGTTCATAATGAATGAACTGGTGCAACATGGGAAAAATGTGGCTTAATCTAAAATGCTGACACAACTAGGCAAAGTAACTGAGGGGAGGCTGGGTACGCAGGAGGGGTTTTACACAGATAATGCTTCAGCTAAATTTTATCAAGCTAAAGTAAGAATATTTTACTCCAGATATACTGAATATACTTGAGTTGTGGCTTCTAATGTTAAAGCTCCCTCCCAAATTTGGTTTCAAAGCTTCAGTAATTATCTGTAGCATTAAATATTTAGAACCAAATAAGCAACAAGCAAAGGTAAAGCTTGAAAAACCTCCTTATTTATTATTTATTGCAACTTTAAAATGAGCCTATGCAACCTCTGCTGAAACACAGCCACTGTGGCCTCGAGTGACAGTTATCTGATGATGGTAAAAAAACAGTAGAACTGAACATAGTAACATCAGTTACACAGAAAGATTTATTTTGCTAACATAAGCTAACATTAGCCATTGGTCATACCAGACCAGAATATATTAAGTTGAGCTAGCTATAACTTATTACTTAAATTAAATAAAGGCTATGTTGTCTCACTTTAATGTCTAACAAGTCAGCGGTGGCAGTATAAGAAAACAACCCCACAACTGTTATCACATTTTGATTCAAGTTCTGCTTAATCCTGGTGGAGGTATGTGACATTACCTTCTTCCATTGGAGCTCCACTCTCTTATGTGAACCAAAAACTGTATTTGAGTTCACATATGACCCTACTGCTCATAATAAGATGCTGATTGAGAAAATAGGTTTTCAAGGCCTTGAAGATATGTATGAGCATATACTGACTGATGGAATTTTTAAGACTAAAAATTATTAAGTGCCACTTTTCACTTAGACATTCATGCAATCCAGCAGTCAGCTCTTATTTCTTTAAAATGGAAAAGCTTTTAAGGTTGGCTCACTGCTGCCCTCCATGGGGGATTGTGCTGGGAGGAGGACTGTGGGAACAAAAGGAAAATCTTTTCATGCCTCTTGGTGGAATTTTTCTGTGGTGAACAAGAAGCTTCCAAATAACCAGAAAAGTTCCTGACTCATGTTTTATTGGGTACAGAGTTAGCCAGTGAGATAGCTAGTGCCAGATTTTTCAGTGGATTTTGGCACAAATTGAAGTTTGACTACAAAGCTCGAAGCTACTTTGACATTCAAGCTTGACTTTAAACTACATTTAAATACATACAACAGATTTTTATATTCTGGTGAACTAGATTCCCTCATCATTCTCCAGCATCCTCTCCTCTCGGGTCTGGTTTGCCATATGCCTGATCCCCACCGTGGGCTACATCTAGACCACTGACCTCCTGCATCTCTCCTCTCCTTGCCATCTGCTCCCCGGCTTGGCCTTTTTGGTCTGGGGCCAGTTATTCACTGACTCAACACATGTCTGGGCATGTTGTCAGGAGAGAGTCCTCATTGCCTCGTTTAAGCTCTGGATGTATCTGCTTGATAGCAATCATATCAAGTAACCCCATGTGGCTGGCCCTCTGTTCCACCTCTGTACATTTTGTACATAACGGCAATTTCTTCTCTGCTGATGATGCCGCCACCGTGTCCTCTTGGCCTACTCCATCCTTTGTCCATCTGAGGTGATGGCGCTGGTGACAGAGAAATCCTGTTTTCATTTACAAAACTCCTAAAATTCTCTAAGACAGCATTTTAGTAATTTACATTACCTTTCAACAATATCAGATACATTTGAGAGTGTAAAGAACACAATCTATAACGTACACAATTACTTTGGCTATTCTGTTTAATGAGTGGTTCATGCTCATGTTGCGAGTCCCTGGTTCAACTCCCACCATTTGCTGCATGTAACTGCCCTACTCTCCTCCCCTGTGTTTTCTTGGTGCGTTCCAGTTGTACTCGGAAGTCGGAATTTCCAAGTTCGTCATCGGAAGTTGTCCCTCCCATTTCAAACTTCCAATCTCCAATGTTGATGCAATGCACCACCTGTGTGCCTTCACTGCAACCATCCAGTAACATTTTATTCCCACCCCCCTCCTACACCCAGAAACCAAAAGTTGCCTAATGAGTGTATGGCAGTTCTCTCCTTTTTGTTAGCAAGACAGGTTGGTGTGTTATGATTCAGCTCCTCTCTCTATTCCAGCTTTTATCTGCAGCCTCTCCCCCAGCCTTGTTAACCTTGTTAACCTCAGCACTTCCTGTTCAGCGGTCACAGATTTGACATTGGTTCTCCACACACACACACACACACAAACTTGGGTCACACCTAATCCAAATTCCATCCATTCTCAATGAAGCATCTATGAGTGTGTGTGTGTGTATGTGTGTGTTTGTTTACCAGTTAATTTACAGTATCTCCATGAGGCGAGTACCCCCTAAAGATTACAGAAACTACAGCATCACAAAAATCACTTTGTGTGAGAGTGTGTGTGGTGTGAAAGGGAGACAGAGAGACTGCCACCCCCACCACCACCCCCCTGCTGAGTGTGTTTACTTCACCAATAACAAAGAAACACCCAGGACTCCCACCTGCCCTGATTAGCATGAATCAGCTCCGGATGGGTCCCTGGCATGCCCGCCACCCATCGACACCCCCAACACACATTCACACACACACCCCTCAACCTAACCCCCTGCTGCGCCACTGATGCTACATTGAGCGAAAGACGCTTATCAGTTGTCAGCCACTCCTGGTGCACTGCTGAAACCCTGCAGTGCGTTTTGTTTGACTGAGCTGTAACTCAATTTGCTTTAAAAATCCTCATTTTTCCTCATGGACATTGTTGTCATTTAAAGAGCTGTGGACGTCCCAACATCCCGTTTTGTGAGTGAAAAAGGAGCCATGACAAGTTTAATTGTCAGAGGATAAAATGTTTGCCACCGGCATGTTTGTGGTGCATTTCTTTGAGTGTATCAAGTGTGTGTTGTGTACTGAAATAAATATGCTAAATAAGGAAATCATGCTTTAATGAGATTAGAGTGACATCCTGGGTGAAAGAATTTGTTGTGTGGTATAAATAACGCGCAGATAAATCTTGAGCTAAAGCTAAACGTCATCTTAACGCACTCTTCATGCACGTTTTGTAGCTGGTTAATTATCACCTTCTTAATCAAACTTGTCTTATCCATTTGCTGCCTCTCCTGTCTCCAGCTATTAAATCACAATTACATCCCTGCTGCTGCTGTTTGTTAATGGACTGTAATGTATTCAGATGCATTATCTCAGCAGAGAGCCTCTCAAATAGTTTTTATATGAAGGGAGCTCTTCCAATGAGGAGTTGACCCTTTAAGGAAGAAAAGGGTAGAATCTGAGTGATTTCTGTTTCTCAATGATTATTTACCGTCCAAAAATACAAGTACAGATCATTTCCATGGTTGATTACAGATAAAAATGCAAATACAAGTAGTAGCATCTCTGCATGCCCCTAAACTGTGGGTGACTGGTGTCTCAACAGGGAGGAAGAAGGGAGGAGGACTCTTCTGGGATCCCTCATGTGCTGATGGAGCAGCGGGTGGAGGTGCAGCATCATTAGCATAACCGTTTACAGAGCCGATCAACCTCCTGCCAAGGTCAGATTTAGACCAATCAGGTGCCAGTCAGTAAATTATTAGTTTTGTTCTCATGAGTTCTGCATATTCATAAACAGTGAGTTTTCCTTCTCAAATAGCTCAATTTCAATATGTTTGGATGCCAGAAGAGGTAATGCGATTTCACAAGGAGAGGGTAAAGATTTGGAAAGCATAATTTTGTGTAGTATAATGTAGTTTTTTAAATTATTATTATTATATCCTGTCTGTGGAATTATCACAACCTCTTGTGGAGGGTGAATTGTAAAAGCTCGGGTCATTCCAAACCTCAGATAGGCTATATATATATATATTTATAGAGACCACCATCTGCAAAATTACTTTGGTTTATGACCAAATATCTGTAAAAGTAAAGACATTAGCAATAACAGGCTGATGTTAGTAATGTTAGTAGATTTGATACTGTACTCATGTTAGCATGTTAACAAGCAAACAAGCACACTGCCACTGTTGTTTCTGTTTAGCTCAATTTTAATAGAATACACTTTCCAATGGTTACATGATGTGCTAAGCACTTCATCTTTTTTCTTTCTCTTTTAAGAATTATGGTTATTTTCTATGTGTTATCATGGAAGCAGGGGGGACATATAAAGGGGCAATCCCAGAAACTACAACAGTAAACTCATCCACAGACATTTACAGACACAGGTAAACAGGTAAACATCTGACCCACCACTGCATCACTTCATTTACTCTGGCAAATTATGATGTTAGAAATTATAATTTGGTGCAGACAGTCATATTAGGATGAATCCTACTAACTAATCATCGAGTCAGAATTTGACTTAGTCCAGTACTGTGATTTATGTCCAGATTCCTGACATAATGACATTCACATCAGCGTGCAAGCTCCAAAAGTGCCTAGCAAGCAATTAAAATAACACACTGTGGTGAACATGTCTGTGTACCAAAAAACAAGGAACTAATTATTGGTTTTCAACACATCAGAGATAACATGACAGAGGGCATAATACATGAGTGTTGAAACTGTCAGCCTTCACGTGTAACTTGGGTTCAGTTTTTGACAACAAGCTTGAATAGGATGCAGAGCTCCTCTTATTTGAAGAGCTCTTTCTGTCAGTCATTCTTAGTCATTTTTTATCAGTCTTTTCTTTCTTTTCTGGTTTCACAGTCTGACTGTATTTTTATGATCTGTTCTTTGGAAATCAACGAGCATATTGGACCTACCTGAGCACGACCTCACTACCTGTAAAACTAATCTCTGGCCTTTATCCCTCCTGCTGGCCACCATCTCATTAAAATATGCTTTTCTGCTGTTGTAGTTATAGTATTGTTATAGTATTTTCCTACTGGGTCTGAGCAGCTGATAGAGAAGGTGCATACGATTGTCCATACAGGTACATGTTGGATTGAATTTAAGATTATACCTGCTAAGTGTTAGCATGTTTGCCTTACATTTAGCTGACAACATTCTCACAGAACGTATTTAGCTTAATTATCATTTTCTGCTAGTAATCATCTTGTAATACTTTTCTGGTTAGCTCACTCTGAAAGCTACAGATGCATATGACAGGAAGTGAATTAGTCCAGAGAAGAATGACTGGAATCACTTGCACTAAAGATTTCAATAGTTTGAAGGGTCAGAGTGTACACTCAGTAGCTCTGTCTTTCCTCCTCCACTTTAAGCTAGCTAGATAGTATCTCTTCAGCCTGGTAAAAAAAAAAAAAAAAAAAAAAAAAAAAAAAAAAAAAAGAAACTGTCAAGGTTAGGTGGCCCCCCACCACACACACACACACACACACACACACTTACCCACACTGAAACCTTTGGAATCAAACTGTGTGTGGAGATTAGAGGTGAGTCCATAGGGTTGTGCAGACTTGGCTTATCAGCTGTGTGCAGCCTACTGACTCCTCACCTATCAGTCATCTCTGAGCAAAGCCAAAGATTGAGGATGGATCACAGATGGAAGAAGCCACAGCAACACTATTATTAGAAACCTTATTAGAAACATTCAGATACATGCTGACAGAGAGCAGAGCTGAGAGAGAGAGTGCATCTTTGCTTTTGCTTCACCAAACCATTAAAGTCTGTTCTAAATGAATGTGCTCATTCGAATCAAGGTAAAATAACTAAACAGCAGCACTCCTTTGTGTATTAGAGGAGATACCTCTGGTGATGGCATCAGTGCAGAAAGGAGAAGGAAGGCCATTAAAAAAAAAAAAAAAAAAAAAAATCAAGGCTCTTCTTTTTCATCTGCGCACAAAGGAGTGAAGCAGCCACTCACTAGAGGAGAAAGTGAATTTCTGAGTAAGACAACATTTTTAAGACGGCATAAGGCACTCAAATAGCTTTCTTGCTATGTAATCATAATGGATTATGTGGGCTGAAAGTGTAATATAACTGTCTTGTTAATTTGTTGTTGCATTCAGTGGAGAACAGATGGAGAGGCGGGGTTTGACCGCACACCCTAAAGTGGTAAAAATGAACACATCTGATACAAACATGAATGAAGAGATACTAGTAGCACAACAACAGCTTGGGACTGGTGTATCAGCAGTGCACTTTATTTAAAAATCTACTTATTCTCTGCATGATGAGTGTCATAAAGCCTTTTAGTGTGGTGAAACTGTGTTTGAGTACCTCCTAACAGAGGAATCCTGTACGGCTGCCAGTTTTCTCCCCGAGGTGCTCCGCTGCCAAAAGCAATTAAACCTCAGCGAGGTTATAGATGACTCAAAGTCCCTGTGAGGTGGGGGCCCAAAAACTGAAACTCAATTAAACAAGGGGAAGACTGTACCTCCAATGTCATTCTGCATATTTCAATGCAAACTCTCGGGATTCCCCCGCCATCTGGAAAATTAAGGAATAACCCAAAGGAAAATTCCCAAGGCGTTTTAGAACATCCTGCATCGTTTAATCAGGTATTGTAAAAACACCTGAAAGATCACATATAGGTCATTCAAAAAAAAAAAAAAAGACTACAAATTTAAATGTTTGTTATGATTAAATTTAAGTGATGGATATGGACTCTGATGGGGAATGGTCTCCACCCAAAAGAAGCGACAACCTCAAAAATGAAATACACTGTAAAACATTCCATCCCTCTAAAAGCCGTCCAAGCTCTCTATCATCAGAAAGCTGGACCACCATGTAACCTTTTACCTAGATTGTTCCTCAAGTGTGCTTTGGTCCTGCATTGGTTAGCGTTAGCATACCAAGTGCAGTTTGCTCAAGTCACATTGTGATTTCTGGCACACAAACTCATTACATTTCAGTACTTATCTCTTCCTTCCATTTGCAGCTGCCAGTATGTAAAATTGCTTCACATTGCTTTGATATCAGACGTTCAAAGAGGTCCCTTAAGAGATCCCTTAATAGTCCTATTAAATGAAAAATGCCTTGTCTGTGTTGTTACCTTGTGTCCTTGTGTGAATGGTTTGCTGTAATGGTTGTGTATCATTTAGCTGAGAGAGAAAAGCACATTTCCTAAGCAGACCAGCACTAACAGTAGTAACATAAGCCCAAACTGTGAAGTTTAGTTGGCTAACCCCCAACCCTGCATGGCAATTGTCCAATCATACCTTAGCAACCACAATCAGGCATGGGCGTTTTTACAAGCTTTGGATTTCTCTCATGGATGTGTTATTCCAAAGCAGAGTGATACATGGTGTCTGCTGATTTTTGGTGTGTGGTGTCATTTGTCTTATAAAGAATTTATGTTGCAGTGGTGTTTAAATTAAGCTCACTTTTCTGGGCTCTGGGAAGTGACAGTGACAGTAAAACAAGCTGCCACTGGGACAAACTGGTTCCATGGTTGTAACTGCTGAAGCTGTGACTACCAAACTGACATTTAGACAAAAAAGGAAAAAAAAAAAAAAAGAAAAGAAGAGAAAAGAAAGAAAATGTGGTTCTCATCACATCATTATTGCTCTCTCCTCTTGCACCAAAGCAACACAAAAGCCTGACTCAGGCATCTGCAGGCAGAGAATTAATCCTTCGCTACTGTTTACCCAGTAGATTGCTTCATTGGCCTGTGTTTACCTGCTTCAAACAGGAGGGTGAACAGGTCATGGCTTCTTTTAGTCATCGCTGATTTGATCTATGTCAGCCAGTGGTGTTATGAGGCTGAAACTATTTTTGATCCAGGAGTCACAGCTATATTGTACTAAATTATTTTGTGATTGTGCATTGGATGCTTTGATTTGACTCAATAATGATGTTAAGGCTTTTATTTTGAAGAGGAGTGGCAGTATATGTGTTTTATAATACATCTTAGACTGATTCTGAAGAGGGGGGATCAAAAAGCAAAGGGGGTAAGAACAGTAAACTAAAATTTTCTCACCTAATTTTGTTTTGGCTGCAGCATTAATCAACAACTACCTCAGCATTAAGCCAAATTCATGATGATAAAAAACTTTTTTTCCAGGAGATTTGCCAAGGAAAATGTCTCTGGTAGCTACAGCCAGTAATATATGCTGTGTGCACAAAAAAATCCTCTGAGGAATCTCACATGCTCACTCAAAACACACCAAAAAGCAGTACCTCAGCATTATTAATAATGGATCAAAGGAGACCATGTAACCAGGGAGTCATCCATGTTGGCTTTGCATTGATCCATGTAAAACATCTGGTACATGTGGGAGCACACATATATGACCTTGTGGGATGGAGAAAAAAAAAAATCATCTTCTATTCAGCATTGATCCAGGAGTTCATCCTGAAAATTGGTCTGTATGTGGAGGGTGATGTGGGTGACATGTTCTCAAATTAAACTAATGTTCACTCTTGGATTTTATTCACAAAGATGATGAAGTACAGATCATAACTTGTGATAGAAATGGCCCCTGCAGATTAATTCATGATTTATGATAAAATTCTGTCTGTGGTGTTTTTTATTATTATTATTTTTGGGCTTTTGCCTTTATTTGATAGGATAGAGAGACAGGAAATGGGGAGAGAGAATGCAGTAAAGGTCTGGCCGGACTGGGAGTCAAACTGCTCAGAGCGGTAAGGCCCATGTGATACACATCCTAACCATCCACTATTGAGTCGCCCCCTGTTAGTGGTGTTTTGTTTACAAGGCAGGCTTCTGTGAATAAGTAAAACTACATGTTTAGAGTAATGTGGTAGAGGTGTTGTGCATAAAATTAAAACAAATACAGGTCAGGAGGTTCAGTTAATGTTCGCAAACATTCAAACATCCAAATTGGAGAAAGAAATGTGATCTCAGCACAACGGTCTCTAGAGTTTACTGAGAATGGTGCCAAAAACAAAGAAATCTTCACTGCAGTTCTGAGAGTTAGTTCCAGACTGGTGGGAGCTGACAGAAAGGCTAGCTAACTCAGATAACCACAGTTTACAACTGAGGGGAGCAGAAGACCACATCAGGTTCCTCTCCTGTCAGCCAAGAACAGAAATCTGAGGCTGACCTGGACACAGGCTCACCAGAATTTGACAGTTGAAGAGTGGAAACAACTGAAGGATCTGGCTTTCTGCTGAAGTAGATGGTGGCTACTTCCAGCATGAGCATCCCAGTCACCAGATCTGAATCCACCTCTGGGATGAGATAGAACAGGAGATTGGCTGAGTGAATGTGCAACTGACAAATCAGCAGGAATTATGTGATGCAATCATGTCAACATGGATGAGAATCTCAAAGGAATGTTTCCAACAGATTGTGAAATCCATGTCAGGAAGAACTGAGTCTGTTTTGAGAGCAAAGGGAGGCCCTTCTTATTTAGTGTTCTCCAGAGGACGTGAAAGGCAAAGCAAAGCTTTTATCTCAACGGATATTAGAATGAAGTATTTTATAACCTGATTTTGTATAAAGCTAGTCAGTGTTGTGTTAAAGGACCCAAGGACTGCCACACACACACACACACACACACACACACACATAGAGGAATCAATATGGGTACTTCCTCCAACCTCCTGTATCACATAACAGCAGTTTGACCACATCCTGCTTGGATTCATTTTATCCTCTGCTGAGGTATATGATCAATATTTGTTCACTGGAGAACAAAACATACCATTTGTCTAATTACAAGAATAAGTTTTCACATAATGTCTGGAAAGTATTTGCTGTTAATTAAATTAGTCATTCATGGTGCAGTGCAAATTAAAACCCCTCTCTGGCAGTGATGTGAGATTAAAAAAGGCAGTGAAACTTTATTGATTTAGTCTTTTTCATTGTTGTATTAAGTGATTGGTTTTATATTATTAAAAGTTTATGAGAGGAGACACTTTGTGTAACTACTATTTGTGTGGTGGTAAATATGGAGGGACATCAGCCTACAGGTAGTCTACCTTGTTGTAATTACTCAATTTAGTGCACATTTGCCAGTTATCATAGTGTTATTCTGTCATTTTACCTATAGCATTTAAACCCTTGAGCATTTAAGGGAGAACATTAAAACACATAGTACTTTGTGCTGACACGTCTCATCTATAGACTTTACAATGAGCAGGCTTTTACAACAAGGAGCTGATGGAGCATTTCAAAACACAGTTGGAGACATGAGCTGTTAGGACCAGTTAGGACCAGGCTTAGTAAAGACCAGCAGGTCCTGATGATTTAGCACTAATGTGGCTACAAGTGATAATGTTTCCTCTTTTACCCTGCATGTATGATACAGAAGTGTGAGACCTTGAGACACATGGATGATTTTGATGTCCATTACCTACCAGGCCAACAGGACACACTCCTATAAACTGGATGTATTACCTTAATACCCTTGTTGCAGTCAGTGTAATGTGTTTCTTTACACTTTGACCTTGTGTGTAATGGCACTGTGCAGCAGCATGTGTGTGTCTGCTGGGTGAAGAAGTCCGCTCTGAGTAAACTGAGCTCATCTCCTCCACGATTCTTTAAACTGCTGGAGGTTTTCGCAGGAAGTGCCCCCTCCCCACGGTCCGTCCCTTCCTCCTCCTGTGCTCTCCTCTTTTCTTCTCTCAGCTGGGACCGAGGCAGGCGGAGTTCAAAGAGGAAACAGAGGAAGAGGGAGAAATATTGAAAGAGAGATACAGGGAGGAGAGGCAGGGCTGGTCTCTGTAAACATCCTGGTAGCTGACTTCCCTTTAAAATACATTTGATGATCCGCTTCACAATCTGAAGCTCTCTGATATGAACAGATCAAATTTCATCACTGGGGTTTTATTTTGGCATTGATAAAATATTTTCACTATTTTCCTGTTATTGTAGCCTCAGTTGATGACGTTTTTGTGCACACCTCAAAATGTTTGACCTTTATTTCCTCTAATATCTGCTCAATGAGTGATTTTCTGCATAAACCAGTTAGCACTGATTTACCTCCTCAGATCGAGTCCTCTCTTTTTTTGTGTAAATTGCTCTGAGCGCTGATTTGTCAGAGCTGTCCTAGTTACAATAAATGTCAGTCAGGTGTTGGATTTTATCCTGAAGAAGGCAGTCTGCCAAAGCAGCCATCTTTAGAGGCTGGAATCAATGATTGCAGTGGGCTGTGTGGCCTCTCCATTCTCTCTGTAATCTAATAAAATGAAACATTTTGGCAACAAGACAGCTGCACCTCATCCTTTAGCACCTACTTCAAGAACACTGCCATGTTATTAATATCCACTCCACTGGATAAGTGTGAAGTTCATATTAAACATGACACAATTGGGGGGAAAAGTATATCGTGACCCAGCTCAGTAAAGGAGTTAAATGAAAGAGGTTACAACAATTTAAATGGCTTAATTTGTATTTCTGTTATTAGATATTACAGTAGTGATAATTTAGTCTTTTTTTCACCTCCTCCCACCCATCACTGAAATTAACAGACGTTTTGCAGTGTGTTTTCACGAGCTGTAGGAAGACTCTAATTCTCCGAGCCGCCATGTTGAGCCACAAGTTGTCGCTCCGTGTGACGACGTTGAGTTTCACAAAAGCTGCGTTACCGTAACAATTATGTCACAACAGTCATTGAAGTCGAGCAATTATCAGTTAACAGTGAAACAGTTTCCCTGCAGAAGCTAGGACACCGTCAGAAGTGCCGGTTTTATCCCGGTTAGTCACAAGCCTCGGTAAGCTAGCTTCTCAGTTCTGTTTTGCTAGTTTTATAATGATAGCAACAACGTTATTTCCATATTAAGCCCATTCTGATATCTTATGTGGTATGTGGATAACAAATGTCTAACAGGAAACATTTACTGCGTAAAATGTACAGTACAATATACTGCTAAATTAAGCGAAATTGTTGTGTTACTCAATTGATGAGTCAGAGCCTGTGTCTACAGAAAAATGCAATTTGGCTTTCACTGAGTAAGAAGGTTAATATTTTTATTTTATTATTTTTTATTGTGGTGATATTAGCCAATCATATTTTATTAAAATGAAATTATTTTAATATAATTTGAGAATTTGAAAGTTGAACTAGTTGAGATATATGTTAAGTAATCTGTGCTGGCTGTTGTTATGATCTGGTATGATGTGCGACATGAGAGAGACCTAAGATGAGTTATAAAGGAAAGCAGAACAGAGACTACTCGACTGTTTGTAACCACAGGTCAGGTCTTTCTATTGAGTGAGAAGATGCAGTGAAGAAAGTCCAGTGATTCCAGTGGATGGTGAGCCTCCCAGCTGGACTTTGAGGGACCTGGGTCTACACTGCCTCTGAAACAGCCGGATGAACTCTCTGCTTTGTGGTAGGATCGTGCCAGTCACCTCGACTGGCACCAGCTTGGATACACATTATACTGAAAGAGTGCTCTCTGACTCATTAGATGGCAGTTATCTGAATTCACCTGTGTTGTGTGTTTATGAGTATTGCAATCAAAAGTAGCTCCTTTTGAACCTATAGTGATGTGTACTAACCCAGGAGTAGCTTACAGTTTGATTTAAAATGATCTAGAAATAAGTGTATATGAGTCTTTTGGGGCACGACTGCCTGAACAAACATAAAGATAACGGATAAGGTTGCCCATATATGTAAACATACTGATGAAAGGATATTGATCGGCTCATATCCAACATCCCGAAGATAAAAAGCTCCAACATGAGCTGCAAAGGTTTGACTTTGCATTTCTAACACTTGCTGTAAGACCCACTAGATTTAAGACGAACAGTGTGTCCTATGTGCTCTCTGTCTTACAATGAGTTTAGCCTCTCTGGGTCTCTGTTCAGTTTGTTTCTTGTTCCATTATCCTTTTATTTTGACCTTTAAGAGTTTGTTTTGATAAAGCACTACAGAACAGAGGAGACACTGATAAGGTTTTGGTTGCAATTGCTTCTTCTCTAAGATCATTGCATGTGACAACTACTCTTGAACAAGTTACTTGAAAAATTTGCCAAAAAACAGCTAACGTTAGCCAAGCCCTAGTGGCTAACTGCATGCAGCACTTGTCCCTAACTGAAGGCTTACCAACCAAAGTAATAGTAAATGTTTATAGAGAAATTTGTCATTACAATGTCAGAAATTCACTGACATAATAGTTCCAAGAATTAATAATAAATAATGGAAGTTTAAGGACAATGTCATCCTTATGCTGATACTTTTGAAAACAGAAAAGTTTACAAACTTTAAAAGTCAAAAGTTGCAGAGCCACAGGAGATCCTCAACTTTGCATTAGTTTTCAAGGGTATGCTTGAAACTGTCACACAAAAACCATATTCAGATGAAGTGAGACTGATGTGTTGTGTGCACATAAAGATGTGGCATGCTGTTCATTCTCCATCCCTCTACCTGTTTTCTGTTACACTTGTCCTCATGTTCTCTGTATAAACCCATGTGGGAGTGAGGAGGTAAACATCAAGAGACGGCAGCATCTCTCCATAGATTAGTCTCTTTAATAGTGTCTCAGCAAAATGACTAATTAAAAAACGCTGCAGGTGTGTCCTCCCTCTTCCCTCGCTTCTGATGAAAACACAATTAGTCTTCAGTTGAAGAGAACGAACTGAAAAGCATTTAATTGCTTTTAGGGATCCCTCTGCACCACTGTAGAAGATCAATTAACACCAACTCCTGCACTGCTGCAAGTGGCATTTGGAAATAATATCTCATAATATTGTTGCAGATGTAT
The DNA here is from genome assembly GCF_001640805.2 of Lates calcarifer. Lineage (NCBI taxonomy): Eukaryota > Metazoa > Chordata > Actinopteri > Centropomidae > Lates > Lates calcarifer. Next base: position 10,276,964 of record NC_066854.1, read on the forward strand.
GTGAGATTCAGTCTTTGTTTCTACACAGAGCTGAAGGATTTTAAGGTTGTTTAAGGTTCAATGTGAGGCGAACATTTCATTAAGAACTTTTGGGTGATGTTCTGAGTGGTAATACGACAGTCACCATATTGCGTAACATGTAAATCCCCCCCCCCCCCCCACCTACTGCTGCTGTGTTGGTAAGAAGGTTTTTTGTCAGCCCGGCTGCTTTGATCTCGCTCCAGGTTTGACATGTTAGTTATTATCTCCTCAGTGTTTTCCACAGGCTTCCTACACACTGGTAAGGCGAGGGAGGAGGGTGGGGGGCGTGGGGGGCGCACTCTCTGTGTGGATGTGAAAGCCAGAGGATGGCAGTGGGAGTCTATCCAGAGGCTTAGCGAGCGAAGTCGCAGTCAGACGCTCCTTTCAAGTGACTCTCGATAGAATGGCAACGGGCAAACTTGCTGACATGTTGGAGAAAGTGTGAATTAGCAGAGTCGAATAAGCAAAAGGACACAGGGTATACAGTTTGAGAGAGAGAGTTTAAATTCAGTTGAAGATGAATGCAAAACAGAGCAGGCCTGAGTCTGTGTGTTGCATGTTTCAATATTTTAGATGTAAGGCTGTAGAAATCAGGGTAATGAATGGGTGTGCAGCAAGCCAGACTTCCAGAGTATGTCTAACCATAACTCTGTTATTATTTTTATTAACCATAACCACTATCTTCCTCTAACATTAACCATATAATTAAATACATTGGTGTAAAACAGCATAACAAAATGTTGTCATTGTACATAAGCCGAGGTTTCCTGGCATTAGGGTCGTACTGTCTGTTGCACTCAGCAAACGTCACATTAAAATGACCTGAAAATGATTCACTCTAGTGGACATTTTACAGTCTTCAGTCCAGTATTTTTTTCAGTATTTTTCCCAACACGAAGGTCCTGTCACAGTTAACAGCTAATTGTCTCATGACCTCAGTATTTCTGAAATCGTGGCTGGATTCTGTCTTCCTGTTTCTGCTTAACTGACTTCATCTGAAATGTCCTGGTTTGTAAGATACAATTGAAATGCGGGGGAAAAATCCAGTAAGCCTCACAAGGTTCAGGTTAGAGGAAACCCCGATTTACAGGCTGAGGTCCTGCAGTGGAAATAGTTACATATGAATTGTAACTGACTGTGAAATTTAAGGACAGGCTTCAGCAAATTACAGAAGCAGACAGTCACACTGTGATTACAGTCTCTCATTAACCAATAATAGTGCTTATTATAAACTGTGAGCCAGTTTATCAAGATTTTGAGAGAAATGTAATTTGCTCCTTTTGTCTGATGCTCTTGCTCTTGGTTTTGTCTTAATCCTTGAGTACTGCAGCCTACATAATAACATGCACTGACTGCCACAGTGACCTCTATTCCTCACAGAACAGCACACATTCTCCAAGAAGTTAAAAAACAGTCGCCATTCCCAAAACAGGGTTAAAATTGGCCTTTAAAGCACATGAGCAGCTTTATTTTAAACCTAAATCCAGAACCCAAATAACCCAAATATGTCACCACTTTCATGGTCTTTTGATCCTTGTGAGGACACCAGCTCCGCAGATGCACACACATCCTGTTACCCCAGTGACAGCCGGATGCCAGTGGTGCATAGTGCAGGATCCTGTTGACGACGCATGTGTGTGTATGTATGTTTGTGTGCGTCACTACACTGCACAGAGGAACACAGAGCAGGCTTTTTTGAAGTTGGAGAGGTTGTAAATGTTGTATATTTTACTAGAAGAGGCCCGAATAGGAATCACAAGTAAAACTTTTCAAAGCTTTCATAACATGGATATTGAATAGTATGCTGTATATTGTGCATAGTTGCTGTGTGTGTCTAGAAATAGTCATAATGTGTATTTGTGAAGTCATCTGATGCAGCAGAAGCAGCTTGACTAATTTAAACCTGAAATCCTAAACACAACTGACTCAGTGACGCCAGGCACGCAGCAGAAATATGACAGCGAGTTGTTGTGACTTCATTTTTACGAGACTGAGACAATTTTTCCACGCTGGTGGAGACCCAGATATGTCATATCTGTGATGCGTTTTACAGAAGACTTATCTTTTCAAATTCTGAGGCTGCAGACTTTTTACTCCAGTGGCTGAGCATTTTTCCTCCGCCATAGATTTACTTGTCAGATTGTGTAAACATGACGTCCTCCTCTCCTCGCACACACACATATGCACGTACACGTGTTTATTCACACACACACTTTGCCCTTTGGTTATTGTAGACAATGTCATTGGAAGGACCTGAGATGTAACTGTGTGTTTTCATGTATGTGAGAAGATGAACTGCTTTTATCCCTGTGAGGACAGATGACCGTGAAAAACCTGTATATAGCCTCACCTCCATTATTGTACAGTACACAACACAACTGAGTACACTCCTGTGAAATATCACTACAGTGTTAAATGGTACAAAACTGTTCCATCTTATAAAAATATATAATTTTTAATAATAATTTTTAAGATGAAGCGTAGTTTTTTTTACTGTTATGTGCAACAGAGTGATGCAGGGATGATGTATTTTTCTAGGCCAACCAGATTGTTAGCATCACCCTTGTTCCCTCAACAAAAAGCCAGTGGGATTTTACACTGGGTTTTGGATTATTACAGAAAATATACTCTGTGATCAACAAAAATGAATGATCCTTATACATTTTGTTCATCAGATAACCCTCGCAGATGAAGCCTACTGTTCTAATGTTTGAAGCCTAAATCCAATCTCCAGAAGTAAAAAGCTAATGTTAGGCTATAAACCAACTACACCACAGTCACATGACGTCAACGTCTCCACCACTAAGCTCCAACTTGTAATTTAATTTAGCTCTGAGCTCTTCTACAAAAGCCTTTCTTAGAAAGTTAGTGATAGTTTGAAAGAGCATGAGTAGAAACACAATGAGGCTGTAAAGTAAAGTGACAACCATTCAACAGCAGTGGTTAGGATGTATAGGATGAGCCATACTGTCACTATCACCATTTATGCTGCACTGCATTAAAACAGACATGTAAGTGCATCTGGCTCGGCACAAGGATTATCTGTGGGAAGTGGTGTTTCAGTGACTGATCAGACAGTGTGAAGGACAGTCCATGAAGTCCCTCTTTGGATGGCATCCAAGAAGAAAACCATTGCTCACAAAATGGCACAAAACTGCAAGGTTTCAGTTTGATGTGAACATGAAAAGAAGCCGGGTGAATGTTGGCAGCACATTCTCTGGTCAGATGAAACCAAAATAAATTTGTTTGGATCAGATGGGGTCCAGCATGTTTGATGGGTACCTGGCCAGGACTACCACAGGGATTGGAGGTGGGAGTGTGTTGATATGGTGCCGCATGAGTGCAAAGGGTGGGTGGTGTAGGGGAGATGACGTTTATAGATGGCACTATGAAGGCAAATACTGAATGACTCTCAATCTCTAAAAGCTTGGCAGGAGAGGAGTTTTGAAAAAACCCACACACACAAAAGACTTAAAGAAGAATAGAGTGAAAAGTGAAAACTGAACCGGCCAAGTATGTCCTCTGAGTTGAATCCATTAGAACACCTTTGGAGTATTTTAAAGTGGAAGGTAGAGCAACAAAACTGGTCCAGGAAAGAGCAGCTAAAAAGAATCATCTATGATTTGTGTACGACTGTATCATTCATGATGAGGAGGATCAAATCTGTCAACAAAAATACAGGCGGACATACAAAATGTTAAAAGATTGGAATCTCACTAATGAAGGATGTATTGACCTTTATGCAGTTGGTTCATTTATATGGACCGTTTTTATAGTTGGATTAGTCAAATTAATTGGCTGCATTTTTCAAGTGACAAAAACAAATAAATTACTTAATATTTTATTGATATTGACCAGGAGTGTACTTAGTTTTATTGTATACTGTACATGTTAAATCAAACCTATGCCTTAATTTTCTGTTGACTCGATTGTCTTAATTGAATATTTTGATTAAAAGTTGATTGTGTTTTTTTCACAAGATGAAGCTTATTCTTCATGTAGCACCAGTATGGATGGCGTCAACACTGTCCCCTAGAAATTACATCTATATACAAGTGTTTTGTTTTACAAAGTATGTAATTGCTGTTTGGATTATGCTCTGTGGTCTGGTGGGTACACATGGTGGCTCCAGAGCTCCTATTTACAGTGTCTTTGTCAGTGGGTTCAGTCAGTGGTAGAGAGATACTGATGTTTAATCCCTTACCTACACTAAGCAGCTGTAGAGCACAGGCTACAATAAATAGTAGCCAGAGCAACACATGTATTAATCCACAGCTGAAAATAGTCCCCAACAAATTCACTGTTTTTTGTTAATAACTACAGCTGTTTGGGAAATGACTGAGACTATAACACAAATATATACTATATCTTCAGCTATCGGAGGTTTCCTGTAACCATTCCCTGTAATATTTTGTATCTGTCTTTAAGTATTATGTATGGTATACATGGAGAGATGTGTCAGAGTACATCTGTTATTACAGCAAAGATAAAAGCAAAGAATAGTGCCTCTCCTCATCTCTACTATGATGAAAATACTGAACTTCAGGGTGTTTTTCAGCTAACAGCAGAAAAGTTTTTTTAAAACCTGCAAAAATAACACAGAGACAAAAAATAACATATATTAGAGTGATGTACGTATCTGTGCCCAGGGACCCATTGTCTCAGAATCCATTAGCACAGAGTCTAACATTTGCTGTCAATGTAATGTTTTGTTATTGATGCATGCACTTAAGAGCCGATGAGCAGGGAAGGATGAGTGGAGTTTTTGTTCTGTGATGACACTGTAAAATGCTTTTGGAATCGATTTTGATCTAATTTGATTATTTCAAGGCGTGCAGACAAAAAACATGTTGCCAAGTCCTATTAAAGCACCCATTCCTTTTGGCCTGTATCGATGATATGTGGCGCTTACTCAAAAGTGTAAAAAACTCTTAACCCTTCGCCCTTGTAGTTTCTGAACACATTAAACTCAAGAGTCGAACAAAAGTCCAGCGCCGACATCAGTGACAAACCGAAGCAGAATTGATGAGATTATTCTGCTCACATGGTGGCACAGACTGGTGGTGAAAACACAGACAGGCAGATACAGAGCAATAAACTATAACTCACTGTGACCAAAGGATAAATTAAGAAGTGGCACAGAGTTGTATTTTGTCGGTATTGTCATCCACAATAAATCAATGTCCAAGTTCTTACGTGTCTGCAATCAGTTTGGAGTCCAGCTGCAGCCTTTTCATGATAAAAGCAACCACACTGATGCTTCAGGCTCTTTGTGGTTTTCTTTTGTTTTGTATGTTTTGTTTTGTAGTTTTGGGCAGTAAAAAGGGGAATTTTTCTGTTCCAGGAAGAGGATAGTGGTTTAACAAAAAGCAAGCCGCATATCTCTCATATGCAGATATACAGAGTCGCCAGAGTGGCTTGGAAGACAATCGAATCAGGATTAAGTTGAAGGCAAGGTTTGCCCCGCTCAGTATGTCGAATGTGTATGTGTGTGTATCAGGCAAATATACCTTTACAACTCCTCAGAGGATGTTAGTCAGTGTAACAGAGCCAGTAGATTGGCTGAGTCACAGGAGCAGGTGCTGTGTGGGAGTTAAGCATCTTACAGATTTACATGTTTTGGTGCTTTTCACCTGCAGTGTTTTGGCATCTGGAGTTCTTTATGATGATTATATTCATTTAGGGACAAGACAGAATTTATACTTTAAAAAACCCTCTGAAAATAAAAAAGGTGAAGGAAAAAGGCAGTTATTTACACAGCAGTAACCATCTAATCATAGAAGACCTTTAAAGTGCTTAGTCCTAAAATGTTATGACATTTTAGCCTTGTCAAGCAGAATTACACAGATTATTCTCTGCTGCTGCATAAGGACGAGCTGTGGTTCTCCCGCAGCTCTGCAGTGGCAGCAGGCTGCTGTCTGCAGGCTTGTGAATGTCTCGCTGAGCAGCAGACCTGCACATAAAGAAGCGACTGGTCTTTAATAACAAACTCATTACTGGCCCCGGCGGGTCCCACAGGAAAGAAGAGAAGGAGACAAACTATAGAAGAGATCCACAGAGAAAAGACAGGGTGCAGTGCCATGTTGCTGCTATCAGGGAGGTGGCTGATACTGCAGGTCGGAGTGATTTCCACATATCTTGTTTGCTGATCAGAAGCTCTTGGAAACCAGCCAGCTGTTGCAGATGTTCATTATTTCCATAACCAATGGACTCATCATTCATTTACAATACACACCCTACACCCTGTTCCTTAGAGCCTGACCACTTTTTTGTGTAAAGGAATAAAAACTACAATGGTACTGAAGCTATTGTGCTACTATTTTCCCATTTTCAGTGGAAAGTAAAAGCATTTTTTGACATATTATTGGAAACAGCATCCAAGCTTCAAGCCTCTAGGTGGCTGTTTGCCATTCACACTTCTTTGAGAACACTAATGTAGGGAAACTGTTGCTGCAGAAAAATGAGTGAAATTTAAATTTCTACTTTTCTGTAATTCCCAAATACTTGCAGAAGGCAAAACAAATAACAAGAATATGTGATTTCTTGGCAAAAATATATTTTAGTTACAGTTCAACTTTAAAGTTGACTTCTGAAGTTTTTGGCAATTAGACCTTCTAAAGCATCACAGCCTAAAACTAATTTGCTGCTTTGGAACTTAAAGAGGAAAATAATCTCCTGGTTTTCTGCTTCATTCTTGCACATGTGGTTTGGCTCCATTTAATCTGCTCTTGTCACCTCATGGGATTTGAGCATTGTGAAGGAAATTAGATTTGGAAATGAGATTTCATGAATTGCTTTTTCCAACGAGAAACGTGTGAAACTGTGGAATCTGAATTCCCGGTTGTTGACTTTCTCATCATGATGATATTTACCAAAGGAGCATTCAGAAGCTAAAGCGGCGTGTGGCTTAATGGAAAAATAGAGTGCATGAATTGAAATTTGCCGTTGATTTGTGCTGCGCAAACACCCCTTTAACACAAGTTAACAATGAAAAGCCAGGTACAAGCAGTGTGCAGGCAACTCTCAACCTATGCAGACAGTGTGTTTTAATGTGCAACTATAGAGTTTTTCCTGCCTCTGTCTCTGTCCTGGTTTACCTGCCTCCAAAGCTCTTACTCAGTGTTTGCACTCACATTCTGCAAATGGAAAAGTTTTAAATTAAATATACTGTGTCAGTGTTTGCCTGAGAGTTTTATAATTCGGAGAAATAATACTGTATATTGTTCCATGACTGTATGCTACATTGCTTTGCTTGATTTCCAAATAATATCACAAAAGCAATGAAAAAACCTTCACAGCTTTCCTAGTTTGAAGGTTTGTCTGTTGATGTTTTACAGCTGACGATTTCAGCACTGTTTCTTCTTTTATTTGACTTTGTTCCCAAGAACAAAACTTGCACCTCAAAAACTTTCAGATAGATGAGTGTGTCAGTCCAAGTCCTACTTTGAGCAACACAAGTGTGTTCCCAAAACTTAATCTCCTCTGTGTGCTTAGATGAATACTGAAACCTCCTCTGTAAACACTGGCAGCATTTTATGTTTATTAATAACTTCTGAGACAGGGTGGGATATATTATTTTCACTCAATATTGAATAGAAATTCAAGACACGCCACTGCACAAGTAGTTTGTTTGATGGTTAAATTCCCAAGTGACACAGAAGAAACTGCAATTAAAAAGAAACTTCTTTACTGTACTTCTTGGGGCAAAAATCGATCACAGAGCTTCAGTTTAAATGCACAATTTCAGGGTATCCAAGTGACAGCTGTGGGTGTTACATAAACACAAGCGACAAAGCAAAAATATGTGTACACAATTGTCTTTCTCCTCCATATTTTTCAGATATGTGTACATGAAAGATTGTGGCAGTTACTACAGATGCAATCAGATCTGATAGATTGGACACTCAATATGTCCCAGCATATTACAAAGTAAATCAGCTCATTTTATGCTTTTTATCTCCCATCGTCTGATTCCCTCTGTGTGTCTGACAGCACGGCACACTGATCTTTCTGCCGTCGGATCAGTTCACATTTAAATTTATTTAATCATCTGATAAATGCAGACCCCAACTGTGACGTTGATAAAGATAACTGCTGTAATTTAATCACCATCACGAACTGTAGTCCTCACACATAAACAAGAGCTTTATCAGGCAACATCGAAGAGTTGTGTGTCTGGTAGAGAAGATTTATGATCTTGGATGGATAGCAGGATATCTACACCTGACAAAATAATGCAGTTAAACTCCTTAGCCCTGCAATATTACTGAACCTTTGTAGACATTAAAGGAGATATTTGTAAGCTGCCATCACTACATAGCCAGTGTTAGCATTAACAGCTGTTTACTTTCCAGTCTAAAGGAAATATTGCGAGTTCAGCATCAAACTTCATTCCTTTACTCGCCAAGAGCTGTTTCCAGTGGTGGAAAGCAACACCAGTGTTTTCCCTCTAGTTCAACCACTGTCTTTCTTTGACTGAATTTGGCTGGAGCTCTGATGGCAGGAAGAACCATGTTTGGTGTACAAATTAAACAATTTGATGCTGCAATAATTGATTTTTTAAACACCAAAACAATGAGATTGTTGAGACCACAGTTATCCATGTGACACAGCCCAACAATTATTCCCAAAGACAATTAATGAATTGTGTGTCTCTTGCAACAATACATATCTAGAGACAGCAGGCACTTAGCTTTGCTTAAACCTGCAGTACAGAACTTTTGTCTCCCCCCTCTGGCAATTACTTAAACACTGTTGATGCATGCTAATGACATGTCTCTCTGTAATCCCTCCTCTGAATGCCAAGTTTCTTTTGTATCTGGAAACCTAGGCACTCCTGGCAAACCAATCATTGCTGGTTAATGTAAAACACATCGCTACTCATGTGTCATCGTTGGTATGTCACCACAGACACCAGATTTAAGACTCTGGTATACTGTGAATACAGAGATATACAGAATGCTGATAGGTTTAATTAGCATTGTGTGAGCTAGCAAAAACTAGCTTTGATATGTCCTAAGGTTAATAAATGGCAAGCTGTGATTTTTAGGGGAGTTTGGAGCTATTCCTTAGCTGTTTCCAGTGATACTTATTTGCTATCATCAGTCCATTTCTTAAGTGCAAATGCAGAGGCAACAACAGCAGAACCCTTCCGGCCTTTTGTACCCAGCCATCAGAAAAATGACCAGCTATCATTTTGTGACCCATAAAAACAGTGACTGTGTGGCTGCAGAGGCACCAGATGTGGGCAGGTGTTGCCATAGCTGCTTTATTTCCCCTCAGAGCAGGTGGTTAAAGGCAGAACAGTGACAGGTCACTGCAGGGGACAGTGCTGTTGATGCGAGTGGACACAGTGTCACTGCAGAGCACAGTGGTCTCCACAGCCTGCTGTCACATCCTGTGACACTCAGTGAACGCTGCAAAGCAGAAATGTCTTTGAAATATTACAAATCATGTACATACAATAATATTAGTGCTACATCAGCCAGGATTTCATTTAAAAATTATAGCCATAGATTTGATTTGATTTCATTGTCCCTTACATTTGAAGAAAAAATGGGTTCTGAGGTGCACAAGAGCGGAAAAGCTAAAACATAGGGCTTTAAAATGGACATTTTTCCATTTCACTTGCTATATTTCCACCTCCACCTCTTCACAAAACACATTACTGTGCTTTTATCTTTCTTTCAGCTGACGTTATATAGAAGCTCCCTCTTTGTTGCCTTTGAGAAAACCTCTTATGTCTCATCATCTGCTAATTCTGTCCAGTTCCAGTTGAAAAGTTATAGATTCTGGTGTTGAGAGGAGCTGCCTCTTTACAGTGATGTTGCCTCTAATCAATAACACACTGTGTTTACACTCTTTTGAATGTTGAAAAATTGGCAATGAATAGTCAGCTAAGATACAGTATTGATTTAAGTGCATGTTTACTCACGTGTGGATTCAGTAATATACTATACAAACTGCAGCAGTTGTCACTCAAACTGAAATAAAATTACAACATCTCTTCAGTTTCTGAGCCAGTGGATAAGAAAATGGCAAAGTTGTGTTCTGCATTGATTGCTTTCTGGTTTCCCACTGATTTAATGAAATATGAGTTGTGTTTCCCTTTCTCTCTCCCGCCTTTGTTTTCCGCCTCTTTGAGGGAAGTGTCGCAGGGAGCCACAGATTAAATGAACAGTGGCATATTCCCCCAGGAAGCTGAAAATGATATCTCACTGAGCCAACGTTCTGCAGACTCTGTAAAATGTTGATAAGACCGCTTATTGTCTTTAAACGAATTTGTTTCATCGGTTCTGAGTGAATTCGGTGCATGTAGTGCTTTATTGCACCACAAGAAAACAATGTAATCTTATTATGCTTAAGTGATATTGGTTTGTAAATTATTGCGTTTTGCATCTATTTTCTACATTTTCAAGACTTAAAACAACAAAATACACATATTTTTGAACAAGAAATTGCTGCAGTTTACTCTATGAATGACTACTTCATCATCATCATGTGCAGGAGGAGTGACACAGAGGCCTCAGGGTGTCAGTGCAGCACTGCTGAACAGATAGATACTGTACCAAGCCTCTGTGTTCAGTCAGAACTGTTTAGTCCAAGAATGACACACAAGCAGCTGACATATTAAGTATGGAGTCGAGCCATTGTACTTCATTAGGCAGTGCACAGCAATGACTGTCACCGCTCATATTACTGCTTGTCAACGGTTAGGTGTGTGTGTATGTGTGTGTTTTAATCACTGCGATCACTGTCACCACTCATCAAGGCGTTCTGGTTGAATGTCGGTGCAGCTTGATGCTGTTTGATGTCCAATAGTGTGAGGAGGATGAGGTAGTAATGAAGTGCATCTAACAGCATTAATGTGATCTGACTGAGAAAGCCTGTAAACAAAACTGTAATCATTGAAGTCTGAGTTCACTTTCTGAAAAACATCGCACTTATAGCTGCACTTGAACTTTCCACTTCTCTCCTAATTATTAAGTGTGATAATTTATATAAAAATAAAACAAACAAAAAGCCACAAGTTTTCTTTCTTCTTCACATTAATGATGATTTTTTAACTAATGCTACATGGCTTCTTTAGTCCCCTACTGTTACTGTTTGTTACTCAAGGCAATAGAATACAAAGCTAGCTGTCTCTTGATACCCGCCCACAAGGCAACGACACAAGGACAAAATAAATGCATATCCTCACTCTCATCATTACAGAGACATTTTCTAAACCCTGTCTGAAAATCCTGTGTCCTTGTGGATCTCATATTAAAAGTTTATGTGAAAGATAGTGTTAAGTTAGTATACTTCTAATTAATGAATCCCAATTAATTACAGGAATAACCTCAGTTGTCCTGAGTCAGAGCATACAGTTCCACAAATAATGGAGAATGAAATTTCCAATAAAGAATATTAAATTAATCTCATTTATGTGCTGTATGATTAATTTAAAACAGCCGATATATTTTGAAGGAAACATAATAGCGAATAGATTACGTTTTCTATTAACATAATGAGAAGTGACGCTAATTTACTCTCCCACAATGCAATGCACAAAGAGCTGTCCACGGCTGGGGGGAAAAAAAAAAAGTCTGTGCAGATTGTGGTCAAACAGCTGCAGCAACACCTTTTTTATTTATTTTTTTCTTTAGTTTAACTGTTTAATTTTCTAAAGTTGCAGTTTGATTTTCATCCAGCAGTGCACAGTTTATATAATTTCCTGTTAATATAAAACGATATACTAACTGCTACACTCTTCCGCCTCTGTGTGCAGACGCATACACAGAGATGCACGTGAAACAGCTTTTTTTTCTTTGCTTTCCTTGGGAGGACCATGTGACCAATGACTTTGGAACATGCTTTTTGTCCTGTGACCACCTTCATTAATTATGTGGTCCTATTTTAGCATTAAAGTGGTGGCTCATGACACTGTCCACAGTTCAGTGTCCAAACAGTGTGAAAACTGCCTCAAAGTAAATGTGTTTGCTTGCAGCAGGAAATTTCCTTTCTCTGGAATCTGTGTCTAGTGCTGGGTGTAGAAATGTTTGTGAACACTCAGCGATGACTGTTTGTTGCAGCTTCTGCTGACTGTGAGCCTGATCAAAGATCACCTGACCTCATCATGCTCGTGCATCATGACTTCTGATTTTCGTCTCTACAACAGCATAAACAAGAGAAGATTTGGTGTATGACAGGCCGGGTCAAAGATCAAGTCTTTTCTCCATTTCCCCCTGAATATTCTCTTTCACAAAAGCTTCAATTTCAGCTGTTCGTGTCAAGGTTTTCCTCTCTAAACTAGGACAGTGTTTCATCTCAAATGGAGTGAAATATTTATATAATGAGGCGCTGAAAAGATGAAAATGCAGTTTATTTTTGCATGATAGCTGATCTTATTAGGAAGCTGCTACAATATGTAACTTTTTTCCTTTTCCTTTTTCATTTTTAAGGAATGTGATGAATCTTAAGTGTCTGTGTTACAAGGATAACCACGTTTATTATAAGAATACACACTCAGCAGCAATATACAAAACACATGCACCGTGTTAATATGCATCATAGCTGCCTTGTATATGAGGCTCTGTTCACACACCATTAGTTTGACTGTGAAACTGGATGAAAAGCAGTTACTTGGACTTGAAATGATTTGCATTATTGCACTGATTTAGCATTTAGCATGTTTAAGCGATCCTGTCTGCAGTTTTCTTTTGGTGTATAATCTGTGGTCATTGCTTTCGGCATGTATTAAACCCAGCTTTATTCTTTGTAAAACAACATTTGAGCAGAACAGTTCTCATGTCATCATTTACAAAGCAGCGCTTTAGTTCTTTCTCATGTTTCTGATTATCTAAGCAGAGAGGTTTTTAGATCCAGGGGGAGCAAACGCAGAGTCTGTGTGTGGTTTGGTTTGTATTTAACAGGAAAACATCTCCTCTATTTTGAATTCAATCGATTCAAGATGTGAGAAATCCTCTAAATAATATTAAAAAATGGAAATCTGTTGCCCTTAGAACAAAAAAATAGGTGTTCGAATAGAGACTTGAGAATGGATTTGCTGTCATCCTCATGTTTAACATGAGGTCGTGCACCTAAGGCATCAATCAGCTCATGCTGTGATGGAGGACTTTCCGTCCCATGAAAAAAAGGAGAAAAAATAAAAAGGAGGAGCCCAGCGGGATGGCGAAGGCGGGAGGTCATTACTATCTTGTGCAAGGTCACAAAAATGCCACTGGGTAATTGAGTGAAGTCTGGCTGGTAGCTGCAAATCGGAAAAGGCGCTTCACCTCCATCTGTCGGGGGAAAGTGAATCAGAGTGATTTCATATCAAGGTTGTGTAGCGGGGAACAGAAGCAGCCTGAAATTAACAGTTTTTTCCCATTTTGGATGCTCAGCAAAAACATGCAAGGCAGTGGCGGCAGTAAGGAAGACAAAGACCCAACTTTATCTGCTGTGAGGAATGGTGTGGCCAAATGCACTTGCCTCTCCCACCAACCCTTGTTGCTTTGGGAGGCGACAAAGGAAAGCACTCTCGCAGGAATCAAAGCACCATACTGTCGCAGTGAGTGCATCAGCGAGGAAGTGAATTCATGTTATTTGCCTATTACCTGAAGGCACAGAACTGCTGATGGCAGGGCTTTCTATATTGGTGGAGCCTCTCTATCCCATCAGTACCTTGTCACAACCAATCCAGCTGCTGCTTCTGATAGCTTTCTTTCATTTGCCGCCCCCTCTCTCTCTCTGCATCCCAGCCTCTGTGCTTGTTTTGGAGAGGCCATCAGCTTTCAACAATGTCTCTCTGAGGTCCCACCTGTCCTTGACCCTCATCTTCTGCTGCTGGTGTGTGTGTTTGCCTGTCTGCGTGTGTGTATGAATAAGCAATGGAGGGTGACATTATGTGTGCAGAGGTAAAGGGCACAGTCTTTTTTTAACCTTTGCAGAGCAGATTGTGAGTGCCTGAAAACAGCAGACGAATCCTTTGGTTGGCTCAGACCAATTCAATAGAAAATAGAGGAGCGGTGCATCACTGCATTTACACCAACAATCATTCAAGGCTCCTCGGAGCAGAAGATAATTACATGGATTCCACACATGCCTGCACATCCAGACGGTTGACTTAATTTGCTCTGAGCAGGGGAGGCGATTGGTATGACCTTGATGAAGTAATTGTAAAAGTAATTAATTTGTAGTCTGTTGTTTTTTTTTCCTTTTAGAAGCAAGTTCTGGCAGATGTGAGCTGAGTTTGATTACAAACAAAGAGACGCGATTTTATTTCTGGCATGAAAGCAAAAGTAGAGGGTATTTGTATCCTGAACCTTAGAGATTAAACTATATTATGTTTTTCTCTCTCTCCATATATATATATATATATATATATATGTATATATATAATAACATGATAATATATATATATATATAATATATTAAGAGGAACAGCTCAATACTTTGGGGAAAACACTTATTTGCTTTCTTTCTGAGGGTGAAATGAGAAGATTGACACCATTCTCATGTCTGTACTGCTAAAAATTAAGCCAGAGCCAGCAGATGGTTAGCTTAACTTAGCTAGCGTAACAGCTAGCTTTTTCATTTGTAAGCTTTGCACACTAAGTGATGGTATTAGATGTTTTTACTTTTGGACAGAGCCAGGCTAACTCACCTGGCATCTGTTCTTTAAACTCGTTAAGCTAATTGTTGCCTGGCTGTATTTTCATATTTAGTGTAGCCACAGGAATGAAAGTGGTAGCAATCTTCTCATCAAACTCTCAGCTAAGAAAACAAATAGGTGTATTTCACACAATGTTTATTGCTCTAGGAGGTGTGAATTTTTAAATTAATTTTGAATCGACAAGTGTTTAAAATGTTACAAGGTTCAAAACCTGGACAGTGAGCTGCACCTGTGTCTCCTCACACTCTCAGTGTCTGGATTATAGAGCAAGCCTGAATGTAAATGTGTTTGTGTGTCTCTCTCTGTGTTGTATGTCCTTCACCATCCTTTAAAACACACGATGTTGCCGCCCAGCCCAGCCGAGAGGCTTTGTAATATGCTGTCAGAACCTATTTACCTCCTTCGTGAGGCTCCGCTGTCACACCATGAGAGCACGGTGGGGGTGGTGGGCTTGGTACTATCTGTCACTGCCTCTTACTGTGTGGTAATCCACAAGACCCTCCTTTTTTTCTCTTATGACTCCATTGTTGCTGGTGAAGCAGTTATTGTTGTGTTGTTTCTGCTTCCCAGAAAACACTTATCAAATTAAACTGATTTTGTTAGAGTGTCTCTTGCTGGTTCTGGCTGTCGTTCCTAATGATAGCCTGTTCCTCTGCAGTTTATTCCAAATAAAGCACATCACTTCCTCTAAGAGAACTACAAAAGCTTCATAAAGTTACCCATTGTGCCTCAGTCAGTCATGGCAGGCAGCAAAACATTATTAAAGCTGCCCTAGCTAATATTTGTATATTAAAAATTCATCAAGTTACTAGTTTTATTGTTTAGTTTTACTCTGCAGTTCCCCCCCAGCCACAGAGCTATTTAGCATCTTAACCTAATTGTATTGGTTTTATGGCCCACAAATTCACTACATTGATTCATTTTCACTGCTCTCATCAATATTTCTTCCAGCCAAAAACACCCACTACACTACTGACTCAGCACCAAACAGCAGACAGACAAATGTAATGTCATGTAGTGAACACAGTCGAACATTTAGCAGCTAAAAAGCCATCTCAGTAAAACTAAAAACTGACTGAATATTGGACTTTTGACTGAAAAATCTGATATTCAGGTTTAAAAATGCTAATGCTAATGTTGCTCTGTGTCTGTTGGATGTATAGATGTGTAGAACATGTCAGCCATATCAACATCAGTGGTGGGTTTCCACTGACCCCAAATGGCCAAAAAATCAGTGAATGCAAGTTCAACCTGCGGCTGCTGTACTGGTCTGGTAGCTTGTATGAACACCTCATCAGTGGTTTTAAATGGGAAAGGATGATTTACTCCTCCTGCCCTCCAGAGATGTGAAGCGACCTTGTGCTCCCAAATCACTTAATTTAACCTTGAGGGTGCTGCAGCTTCAATAGCCTGGCCTTTTTCTTTATTCACTTAGTGCTTATCTAGTCTAGTCATCATTATATTCTTGAGACAATGAAGGCTTCTTGTATAGTTCTAGTGTTTTGAACATCTCTAAATAAAATAACTGAATTTGTTTTGCACCTACTGCAGGGGTTTTCTGTTCACCAGACTCCTCAAAATAAGAAAAATCACAATTTGATTCTCTCCCTGCAGTCAGCTTTCCTCATCAGCTTCTTCATTACGTCCACAACAGAGCTGAAATTATCATTGTCTCGCTGGTAGAGGATCATAACAACCATCGCCTGCATCTATCCCGGCTTCTCTCTCTCAAAGTATTGATTCTGAACTTCCTCCTCAGGAGATCTTCTGTTATGAGTTTTTGCTGCCGGAGAGGATGCACGACCATATTGAGGATAGATAGGCGCTGGGCTACATGTTGACGGGGAGCTGTGGTGAGATTAAAGCAGGTAGGCCTATTGATTGGCAGATAGACAGCAGTGAGGTGGCCATTGATTGGGCAAACAGCCAATTTTTGACCTCGAAGTGTACTGGGTGAATCAATGGCCTTAATCCAGTGGGAGAAATGAAGAATGAGAAGACTGGTCCCAAAATGTTCCCTAGTTTAGTGATATTTGACAGCTTCTTTCATGTTTTTGAACAGCCAGTGTATAATCACTGATGGATTTGACTCAATATCTTAATGAATCATTTCTGCTCCTGTGATTTGAAACTTTTTATTGATCAATGTGGGGAAACAATTTAAGTCTGGTTAATTGCTATCATTATAAACTTTATACATGCTAAGATGAGATCCTATCTGTTCTGTCTTTATGTCAGGCAAATGGCCTAAATGCATACATTTTTCTATTTAGTCGAATTCATTCACTGACTCCTGCTCCAGATGGATTATTTTGACCTTTTAATGTGACTGGTCAATCAATAGCACAATAGATGCAGTTCATCTCTTTTCATATTCATGAGGAGCCCAAAGAGTGGAGGAACAGTCTCTGCTATTTCCGTACATTTGCCTGATGTTGTCTTAACATTGTCTGACAATTGATGCACATATGTATTTGTGTTGTGTGTCAGTAAGACTAAGTTTGTACAGTGATATTAGAGTCAACATATCAATTTGCAGCCTACATGTCCTGCTGTGCTTTGGGAAATGAAACCAGCTAGTTGTTGTTGTAACTACTTTATATAGTTTGGAAGTTGAGTCCCAGTGTAAAGGCTCAGCCGCCTCCAGTGGTTCACAGATATATCTGAGCAGTCATGAGATGATTAGCAGTTTATGAAGGAAGAAATGTGTATGGGACTGAATTTGCAGTGTTTACTCTTTGGTCTCAAATAGTTGAATGATTGAGATGAGGCCATTTGAGGAAGAGAGGGAGATGTCTCTTTGGTGCAGCTGCTAACAATTCATAGACATCTGAAATGTGACAACTAGATATACTCTTTTTTATGTTAAGTCTTAATATGAAAAGTGATTGAAAACTATCACTATCAGATAAAAGTGGAGTATAAAGTAAAATATTTATGTCTGAAATGTAGTGAGTTAGCAGAAAATGGAAATACTCTAGTACCACAAAATTGAGTTAATGTGCCTAGATGCAGTACCATTGCAACCTTTAGCAGGAAGTCCTGTGATAAACAACAACTAGGAAAAGGAAGTCAGAGGATGTCTCCTACATAGGGTTTATTTTTCATTAATGACAATATCTGCAGCACAAAGCAGAATGTTCAAATTGCTTTGGATTTTAAGGAAATAACCCACTGTGTTATAGTGTTTTCCAAATGGGCCTCATAATTCTGTTAACAACTACATGACATTTCTGCTATTAGGCAAAAATCCACCACAAGCCTGACAACAAAAAGGCATTTTACAAAAACACAAACCTGGATCACACCATCATCTCCCCACCTACTGCCAATTTCTCTCCAGCTGTCACGGCTAACAGCTGCAGGGAATTTAAACGGAGCGCAGGTTGCTGACGGTAACATGACCTAGATCAGAGGTACCCCACCAAATTAGGTCAGCGCTGGTTGGATCATTGCCCCCGTCTGATTGAGAGAGGTCAGCGTGCTCACCTTGTCTGACACGCCACGCACATATACATTCCTGCACTGTACACAGGCACCAAGCCAGGAGACAAAACCAGTAATAGCAGAGCAATATGGTCACGCTTCAGCGCTCACCACTGTACCCCTGCCTGCAGACTGGAAAACACAAAAGCTAGTGAAGTGTGGCAGAGTTCTGGTTTATAGAGTGTGAGTCATTAAAAGAGGAAAGGACATGTGCACACTTTGACGTGTCACAAGGCTTTTATTTAGTGATGCTGCAGAGCAGAGGTTACTACAGAGCAGATTACTGTGTGTCATCTGTTTCACATGGTTTTATACTGGTAACAAATGTTACATGTAAACCGCTACAAGGAAGAATTTGTAGCTAGATTTTTACATGACAAAATACATTTCATTAACATTACTTAAAGTCTGGGACAAAGAGACAAGATGAAATTTTAGATGAAGTCTGTGAGACTTCTACATCTTTGTGAGTTGGACTGTTTAACATTCTGTCAAGGGACTGCAGGTGGAAATGATCCCATCTTGACTAACTCTGGCTTATTTACATTTTAATTAATTTTGATTGATATGAACTGTGCCAGAGGAAATACACATGAACCATTTTTGTTAGATCATTTATTTCAGTCCAGTATTTAATAACTCCAGGTTCTACAAATCTTAAGCTTGTTTAAGTAGGTGTAGACTGTCTGCTCAGTGAGCCAAAGTGAAAACAGCTGTGCATCATTAGGTCATCTAGGAAGTGAGTGACAGTTCTGTCAAGCACTATGGTTTGTTCTGTTGATAGAATAAATGTGTGGTTGATGATGACTTTTATCAGTCAGAGCGAATGCATACATTATATTACAGACTACGAACATTAATTGTTAAACACCTGTATGGCATTTTAATAGTCTCCCCTGTCATACAGAAGAACGTAATTCAAACAACAATAAGAGACATTAATGCAATAAACTAAGATGCAACACATATTTAACATTTTACCACTATCACTGTGAGTGTGTTAGCATTTAGCTAACACAGCTGTGCCCATGCACAGCCACACAGACCTGCTAGCACTGTTGTAATTTTTTTATCTTGCTTTAAATGTGCTAAATGTAAGCGTTTTGTTGTCACTACATAGCCACCTATAGCATTAACAGCTGTTTGCACTCCTTATGAATTTTTACTATAGTGTAGTGCGCTTATTGTCTGCCATTTTATTTGTGTTAATGTATTCACTATAGCATGAGGCTATGTGTCTTTAAAAGGTGCTTTGTCCTGCGGCACAGTATCATGCTGGTGTGTGTAATCCAACCATGAAGGGTTAAATCAGCCCTGGGGTGCCTGATGTGTGATGAACTCATTGGAGCACCTCCAGCTGTCTGCTAACATTATCTCCCCTCCTGTTTAATGTTGGTGGTCAGTTTTCTGGAGGCTCATTCACGCTTTTAATTGCTTTAGCACGACCTGGTTGGTGTGAGTGCAAATGTGTGTCATAGATACATTTCATTCAGTTAGTAGCAAGTCTTTCAAATGTATGTCGACAACCCAGCTACAGGAAAACCCTGAAGCACAGTGCTCGACCTTTTATAGACCTTTCTACAGTAAGAATTATTTATCAGAAACACCTCAGTGTTTAAACTCTGATGCCAACATCCCTCCATCCTTTCATCCTGCCACATCCTCCTATACAATGTATATATTCATGTGTTTGGTCAGTATAGGTAGCACTCAGGCAGGAAGGCGATCATCAGAGCGTGTGACAAAGCCAAAGAGACAGCTGACATGAACACATCAATACACATTAGGCTCCACATGGCGAACTTGTTTAGCTTCTTGTTCGGATGTGTATACACCAATTCAATCTTTCATTGTCTCCAACTCCCCTTTTCTTGTGATACATGTTTTTGTATGTGGCACACATCTATCAGAGATTTTTATTCTATGAAGACTTGTTTCATCCACCAGTAGCTTGACAAACAGCAGCATTGTACACTGAGATTAGCTAATATATTACCTTTGGGCAGTGAGCGTGAAAACCCATCCACTATATCAAACTGTATTAGAGTCACAAGACTGTCGCCTTTCGCACAGAGATGCCGCCCTCATAGATCTGACTAGGACTATGATCATGTGTTGTTTTGAATAGAAACTGAAAGCACAGGTTAGCAGGGCATTATGAGCCGTGGCATCGCCGAGCCCCTTTCCACACCCTTTGTGGTCCACGCAGTCATCACAATCACAATGTCTTTTGTCATTCAGCCTGAAGGTGTGGAGGGGGTTTCTCACAGGGCGCTGGTGAAGAAAATGGGAGCAGATAATATGGCGGCATCACAGAAACAATGCTGTTCTTGTAGATATCGGAATACTTAGGGCATTTAATGCTGAAAAAAAGTTTTATCTAGGCATGCAGATTGCCTCAGCACAAAAAACAAAGCTATCTGCATGATTGAAGGTCTTTTCACATACAGTGCAATGCGAATATTGAATGCAAAAATGTGAGGTACTTTCCCGCGAATATACAGAAGCTGAAGCTCCACTGCGGCCAAGTGTGGACAAATTTTCTAGGACGTCAGTGGGACAGTTTGAGGTCCTGCTGGAGACCTGACCACTGCAACCATAAAACAATGATTTTATTGTCATAATATCAAGAGTTTATCCTTGAAATTCTAATTACATTTAGTGGTTTTAATACTCTATCTCTATGTGAGTCTTTGCAGGGTGCACCAGGCTTGAGTCACAAAACCTGTTTATTTTGTAATTTAAGTGAACTGAGCCTTTAACTTTCTGAGGAACAAGTTAACTTGTTATTCCAGTGCAAAGATGCAGACTCTGACATTACAGTTAAGTACGAAGAAAATATGTCATAACTGTCAAATTGTGGATAATCACTTCATTAGTATTCAAGCTGTTTTCCAGCATTTAGAGAGCACAAAATACATACACAATCTAACATAAGCTGATACTCACCAGCACTTTTTAATACTCACTCAAGTCAAGTTGTCTATTTTCATTTTCTGTGCATCAGACATGACAGAAGTCGGGTATTTTTACATACTTTCCGTGAGCTTTCCCCGTCGACACTGTGCACACTGCTGCTGTAATCCAAACAGACAGTGCTGTGAGACAGTGGCAAGGTTTTACGTGCCTTCAGAAATGTCACCCTACCTTGCCTCTGGTCCCTGAAATATGATGAGCGCAGACACACACTCAAACACGTACTTGTACAGATGCCATGTGGATGTACATGAGGGCGGAAGTTTTAGTTATACAAACATTTCTTGCAGGCTTAACTCATCCAGAGGCAGAAGTCATCTCATTGGCTGAGTTAAATGTCAGTGGGTAGGGTCGAACCACTGTTTGTCAAACTACAAATGCTAGATTGAAGGCTGGTTAAAAGGCAAAAGATAAAATATATATTATATATATATTATATTTTTATTTATAGTTTGATGAAAGTTTGCTTTGTAGCATTCATGTTCACAAATTGACAAGCTCAAATCTGCTGCATGCATATGATACTAGTGTGGATCAGCCAACCCTGCTCATGACCAGGGTTGGACACAGGACACAGGACAAATTAATTAGATAATACCGACATGTAACTGTTAATTCACTGACCCACTGAAATAGAAAATGTAACTTTTATCTGGTAAATTATTTGATGTAATTCAGTGTAATTCTCAGGTAGACTGTATAAGTAACCAGCTTTCTACCAACATTAGATACCAAATGTTACTTCCAAGACTAAGGAGGATAGTATTTGCCAATTATTATGTGGGATTACAGGTGACATTAGAAAAGTCTCATCTATGCTGGTCCTGGATGCTAATACATCAGAGTTTAGGGCTAATACTGGCGGCTCTGTATTAGATTTAGTTTCTGGACCAAACAGGGTTAGAAAGACCGAAATAACATTTAAATTTTGCTTTTAATACTTTTTTTTTTTACTTGCATTTTCTTCATAGTACTGTACAACATTCCTAGAGCTAGCTACCCTGCCATGCAAGAGCAGTGCTGTTTATTTATCATGAACTGGTGAGGATGCTGACTCTTTGTCTGGGACACGTGGCTTCAGCTTTAGTCTCTTTGCATTGTATCATGTAGCCATCGATACATAAGACTGTTTGACAGGATTCTATAGTTTTACAGTGTGTCAGCTCGGGACAGAGCTGCCGTCAACTGCAGAACTGCATATGTGAAACCTCCATGGAGGACATGGGGTTAAAACTTTATTCCTATCTTCTGAAGCACAACTTTACCCCATCTGGAGAAAGGTGCACTTTCTGTTGCTGTGTCATACATGCTCAAATTTAAGAGGAAGTTGAGAAAGATGGACATGAAGATTGCTCCCCTAGTGTATATTTTTATCCACTTCGTCATGTGGTGAATGCTGGCTTCCAAGTCTGTCAGAGCTGCCAGTTGTATGGCTTTAGCACACTCTGGTCTGAAGCTGCGGTGCAAGAAGTAAAAATCCTTCCACGTCGAGACATGTCAAATACGTAATTTCATCTGAGTCTGTCAAGTACAGATGTTCTAGATACATTTGAGGTGCTGGCTTTGCTCGTGGTTAGTGGCAAGAATCAGACCAAAGAAATCATATTTGGGTTACATCATAAATTCATTCTGAGGTTTAGAGACTTGCTCAGAAGAAACCTGGTGGAAAAGCAATTGAGGGTGGAGAGGCATTGCTGCGGAGTGAAAGCATGCAGCATTTTTCTGAAAGTTTTTCATCTCTAACCAGGATGGTCAGAAATAGACGCTCAATCATATTTTTATTTATAGCTGCTACATCTCTGGCTGATGAGAGGAGAAACAGTGCTGGGAATATGATTTGAAACAGTGTGCCATTAGAGCCCTTTGGAGGACTGATATGTAGGCTTGCATTCATGATATGTAAAGATATGTAAAATGGCATAAATGATCAGGGCGCCACGTGCCTGAGTGTTCTTTCATGCAAACTGTACAGTAATTATCCTCTTCATAATTACTACTTGCCTGAATTTAAATGAACCCTTTGCTGCATAAAGGAGCTGTTTCCAGGTATGACGTGGGTGTTACTGAACAAAGAAAAACTGAACAAACAGTGATCAAGGATCTCAGGTCTGCAGGAGATTTGCCAGTGTTCCGCCTCAACCTATCACCAGTCACCAGTTGAGCATCAGTTGGTGGTGGTGCAGCTGCACCCTGGGGCCCTCTATACATATACATAATTTTATGCGCACCGTGTAACAGCAGACACACACACACACTGCTACCTCATTAGTGACTGCAGCCCCAAGGCTTACAACTGGGAAAAGGCCTAATTGCACAGTTCAGCAGCACTGACAGCGCTCAGAGCGTTTTGGAACACACTTCGACAAATGAGCATCAGGTAGAAGCACCTACAGTAATATTCTGTTATTTCTGACCCTTCCTGTCACAGTTGTTACTGCCAAGTTAAGCTCAAAGTAAGCCACCAGAACTTTCTGGAGCACTGAGGGACCAGAGGGGCTGACGGGAGTTCACTGAGGGTGAACAGGCCAGGAAGTTAAACTGATGAGACATCAGACACTTTGCAGAGCACAAGCCTTATTAAATGCTTTTAAACTTAAAATGAACTATACTCTGCAAGTGTGTTGTACTTTACTATAAGCTAAACTGTAGTTACATTTATAAGTAGCAGTGTTGGTTTGTCCATCCACTTACCACTAGCTGCTGTACCACAATAACTTGTCCATTTCTTTATATCAGACTGTGGTCAATGCAAATTAATCATCAATTTCCATCCACTACTGGTTGAATAACAAACTTATGTTTTAGCCTGCTGCAATTCTTAGTCTAATCAGTGGAGTGGAAGCACCAATGGATATTTAAGTCATAATGATTTATATCCTATTTTCACTGCACTTTGTTGCATTTTGCTCTCATCATTTCATCAATACTTAATCTTTTCCAACTCAGCCAGCCCTAAAAACTTATTTCAGCTTCTTTTTTTCAAACATGTGACATTTTTTATGTGCCAATTAAAAATGTACATAAAAATAGGTGGAGGACAGGCACTTACAGAGCAGCTTGCATGGCCACCATGCCAGTGTTTTGGCATTATTAATCAGCCAGTATTTTTTATTTGGTGTCTGTTGAAGACATTCCACCAGAAATCATCTCTGCAGTTGTTTACTCCACTTGCCTGAGCCTGTGTGACTTTCTTTAGAGATTATCATAAAATGTACTGTCCTCCATACTTGCACCTGGTGCTTATTTGTTAAAATGGGTTCCAAAATGCTCAGAGCGTTTGTCAGTAGTGCTGAACTGTTCAATTATTTCCCAAGTGCAAGCCTGGGGTTTACAGTCGCTAATGAGGTAGCACTGTGTATGTGCTCTTATTCTGTATTCATATAATTATGTATCATTTCAGGAGGGGCCGTTCATGCATTTTGCATCAGCACCCACTGTGACCATGTTCACAAAGCTAGTTCAATCAGAGAAGACACCACAAGTAAGAAAATGGATGAAAATGAATATTAACCCCATCAGTGAAATCAGTGCACAGGGTAAGACCCTATAAATTACAGCTATTTCAAAGATGCCACCCCAGGGAACCAGATATGGGGCTTTGACATGATGGTGGTGATGCAGTAGAGGAGTGGCAGTGAAAGCAGAGATAGGTAGTTTAAATGTGCTTGACAAAAAAATACTACAAAACAAACCAGAGTTGAACCTGCACGTCTTTATTTTGTGAAGGTTCCAACTATTTGTTCGTCTCATAATACAAGTAAAGTTCAATTCACTTTCTCACATTGATCTGGCACTTTAATCAGCCTTTTTCTTTACCCTTCTCTTTAGTAAGTCTGAAACTCAGGACTACTGGGAAAACTGACTCAATGCAGACCATAAAAGGAAAGGTTTACCCAGATAGATTCACATTTCATATCTATAAATCAAGTAAAAAACAGATCACACTAACAAAAACAGTAATGAGTCTGGCACAGAGTAGATTATAGAAAAAGATCAGGGCACTTCATGCATTTCTCTTTATTCATTCTGCTGGGAAGGCATCCACTGTGGTGTTAGCAGGCAGTTGGTGGCCAGATGGTGCCGCTCCGCAGCAGCTGAGACTCTGTAGACAGTAGCACTCATCACTAATCCTTGTGGTGACCTGTCTGGTCCTTTTTAATGAATATGGATGTGGTGATGGAAATTACATTTACATTTTTTTATAGTGTTTACATCTTAATGTGAACGTTTAGCATTTTGGGAATTGATGAGAAGAACGTTATCATCTGCTGCCAGGAAAAGGTTAGCTTAGCTTAGCATAAAGACTGGAAGCCGAGGAAAACAGCTAACCTTACATTATTATAAAATATATATATATATATAATATATATATATATATATATATATATATACATATATATACATATACACACACACACACACACACACACACACATATATATATATATATATATATATATATATAAATAATGTCAAGAAGTAGTTTATACATAACCCCCCAGCAAAGCTAGGCAAGCTGTTTCCCCTTGTTTCCAGTCCTTATGGTAAGCTAAGCTAAATAGCTAGACAGATGTGAGAGTGGTATCAGTGTTCTCATCTAACTCTCAAGAAATCAAATTAATGTAGCTCCCAGCTTGCATCAAATTCTGCATGCCTAGATTTCATCTTAACGGGTGATGCCACATTTTTGCATTTAATTAATGCTCCTTCTGGAAGGTTTCAGTAGCAAGCTTGTAAGTAACCAGTTGAAGAATGCACATGTCAATGCTGTAGGGTTTAAGTGTCCAGTAATGGCAAAGAACAAAACGAGGGCAGACATGGAGGCCCGGGCCGTTGCCTAGAGGTCAAGGAGATTTACGAAGCCTTACACATGAGCAGTAGGGTTTTAAATTCAGTACAAGTGAGCAGTGAGATGGATGTGTTGGTGGGTGGGGAAACAAGCCCAAAACCTGTGACTGCGCAATCCAAATAGGTTTGTCATCCACACATGGCGAGCAGATGAGAAATAAACCTTTAATGGCTGTCAGTATGTCATTAGTTAAGGAGAGAGTATGGTTAGTGGTGTGCTGACACAGGCAGGTAGCTCAGAATGTGGAAGATGGAAATATGGTCTTTGACAGCGGATGAAATGGCAATAGAAAAGTGCTGATTCCAGACAAGATCTGGTGCGACCTGACAGCGCAGCAATAAAAAGACCTCGACTGACTCATGGCTTTGTCTGGGGGTCTCAGGGCACTTAGGAATTCCTCTCGCAAAGGCAGACATTGCTGTCCAGGGAAAAGTGCTTCACAGAAACAATTAGAGCTGATATTTTACTCTGGGTAATGTTAAATTCATGCTGATAGGATAGAGGATTCTCACTGACCACAGCCACACATTAACACAATGAAGAATACACAGTAAATCACACTCAGTTATCCATTTCCATTACTCATTTAATTGTTTACTTAACTGTGGATTAACATATTTTAAAGGAATAGTTCAGCATTTTACTTATTTGCCTTCTTGTAAAGAATTAGATGAAAAGACTGATACAACTCTTATGTATGTATGCTAAACATGAAGCTAGGGCCAGCAGACGGTTATCTTAGATTAGCATAAAGAGCAGGAGTAAGATTGAGAAATTATATTAGCACATAACTTCCTGTAAAGCCACAAATTGTTGTTTTTACACTTGTTTTTTGGGGTTTTTTTTGGATAGATTTTTAATTAATGCAATACAATTTTGACAATCACCTGATCACCTTATCATTTAAAACATTTATTGAGCAAAAATGCCAAACTTTTTCTGCTTCAATCTCTCCTAATGTATTTTCTGGCTTTCTCTGTTTTATATAAGGAATACTATAGAATATAAAGTGTTGGTCAGACAGTTGGTCGTCTTGAGTTGTAGGAATTTGTGAAATATATTTTTTTTAACAGTTGAAAAATAATTGTCAGGTTAATCAGCAATAACATAAGTGTTAGGTTCTGTTTTATTTTCAGGGGAGCTGCATAACATCTCACTGTAATACAGAGTCTTGAATTTCCACCAGGGTCTTCATTCAGCCTTTTCTTCAATTCTTTTCACCTTCGAGAGAGCCTGAGGTGAAGAATTCATTTGCCAGCTACTTTAGGATGCTGGTGCATGTTTATCTGAGTGTGGTGTGTGTGTGAGTGTACCCCACAGGGGCTCCATCTAGGGTGGATGCTGTGTTGCTATTACAAATGATCCTGTGGGAGACTTGCTGACAGCCAAGCTCTATGCAGTTCCACATGCCTCATCACCACACACACACACGCACACACACACACACACACATCATGTTGCTGCAGCTGCCCACAGTGAGTGAAGCATGTTGGTCCCAGGGTAAACTCCCACTGCATATCCTGTCAGCTCAGAGAAAGTGTCAATCAGCTTGTCCAAGTCAGCTAAAGAGATGTGTCTACGCCAGCAAAATGTACTTTACTAGCTGTCCTTGTCCTTCACCACTTCTGACAGGAAATGACACTGTTCTTGCTAGGACACTTCTTTTATTCTAGTTTTTAAACTTTATCGATCAATGGTGGGGATTTTGCTGAGCATGTGTACTGTTTCTCCACAGTCTTCCACCTGGGAACTGCCCAGTACAAACACACTCACTTTTTGATCCTAGACATTGTTTAGAGGTTAGCCAAGGTAAATCTCAGAAGAATTAAAGGAGTTCTAGGAAGTTAAGTTAAAGTGATATGAATGTACGGCCCCTGTCCTCATTGAAGCCCACCTGTTCACTGAACTTGTTTCAGTGGCACTGAGAGCATTAGGCACTGATAAATATTCATTCACTGTTGTTTTCTAGCACCTCTGTTGGCTTTTGGTGATAGTTTTAAAGTAAAAGCAAAAGCTTGCATTAACCTTATGCTTTGTTATCATTACTGGTGTATGTCCTGGTCATCTGTATTTACTTGATTCTATTGCATCCTTATTGTTTTACTACAAAAGTAGGCCTGGATAAACACCTTTTATTCATTACCTGCTTCCTATTTAATGCTGAACGCTTTTAATGAAAAGCAATAAGCCAAGAAATTGAACATGATGAAAACTTACACTACTTGTAGTCAAAGTGTGCATTCTACTTCAAGGCCACTTAATAAGGTTTACCTGGAGTCAAAGCCTTGGTCTTATTAACTGGTAATTTGCCGCCATCTTGTGGAGACATGGGTAAACACAGGCTATAATATCTGGTGAGGGACGTTTGTGCATTTCAAAGGACAAAAAGGTCTGTTGTGCTATGAATTCACATTATCTTAAATTGGCACAATTTCACATGGAGTCTGGTGAAGTGTTGAAACCTAATGAGCAGTTAAGTTACATCATTTAATCTAAAATGTGAGTTGATGTAACCATTACGCGAACTACGCAGGAGTCATTTGTCCCTCGTCACTTCCCGTCGTATGGTATGACGACAGCGCAGTTACGTGCGAGTTGACAGGTATGAACAACATGTACTATTCATTATATAAGCGCATTAACTAATTTGTATTTGTACTTACTTACTCGTAAATATTGTAAAGACGTTCGTTGTCTACGTTGTCAGGTATTTTTTGGAGAAGTCATATTAGGAAGTAAACAAATCTGTCTATAAAGGGAAAGTGTCCTATCAGCTGACCGACCATAACAGTTAGCCAACATCATGCTTACGGTAGCAGCAGTTAGCTAAACGTTTTGTTTGTGTTGAACCGTTCGTGTTTTCTGATCATTTATATATATGATGTTACTTCTGAAGTAGGTGTATGGTAGCCTCGGCCTTTGCTACCTTTGTTTCCCTGTGATCGCTACATTTAATCATTGCATCATGTCATCTATGTTAACTAATTCTAGCTAGCAAACTTAGCCGTAGTTTGTTGTTTTTATTTAAAAGGTTTGTTCGGGTGTCCTCAGTTCCACCAATTGTCGCTTTTTATCTCACAGGTTATAAACAAAACACAGAAGAAGACGGACCACAATGTCAAGCGGAGTAAGTGACATAACTTCCTGTGGTAAAGTTAGCTAACTGCACAGCTACATGTGTGAAGAGATGTTTATACCAAACTGAATGTCTTAAAGGAACTGTTAAATCACTGTCATCTGTTAAGAAAACTCATATGTTTTACATAAGCTGTGCTTGTTTACGAATAAGCAAGATGCCTTTTAAATTTGCAGATGTTTAAAGGGAGTTTGTGTGGTCTTTGTGGCTCCACAGGATTCTTAAGCCAATAGCTAAAGTCAGTTGGTGCAGTAGTAGTATAATGTAACATACAGGAGTGTGTATTTGTAGGCAGATTGTCCATTGTGGTCAGGTGTAAATAAATACTATATCTCTATCATGTTGTGGGTTTTCTTAAACGTTGCTTGCCATTAACAGATGGTCTTGTCCCTCTGTAGGTGCTGTGTGGTCGAGGCAGGTTGGTCTTATCTCAGACAGCCGGCCGCCAAGCATTAGCTGCCCTCAGAGTTGGCAGAACCAGAACCTTCTCTGCTGCAAGCTCAGATGAACCTTACATAACTGTATCACCCACAGACTCAGGTGAGTCATGTAATAAATAAATAAGTCACCACATACTGGGAAAAGTGTCCAAAGTGAATTGTTTTTTTAAACAAATGAAGAGACAGGATTGTGGATTAAACATGATGTCATGGAGTTTTCAGCAGCAAGCTGAGCTGATGTAAAACAAAACAGAAAACCTATGCCAGAAAACACACACTTATGTTCTTTTCATGTCCCCTCCAGGCCCCAGGACTGTGTGGCCTGATGAGAACATGGGACCATTCGGACCTCAGGACCAGCGCTTCCAGTTACCAGGTAATGTTGGATTTGACTGTCACCTGGAGGGCATGGCAGACCAAAAGAAGGCTCCAGTCCACAGGACGGTCCCTGACGTACTGACGGCCCCAGGCAGCACAGAGAGACACCAGTTTATACTGGCCCAGTTTGTCAGTGAATTCCAGGTAAGTTTTTAAATCATTTTCACACTTAACCTTAATGTTATCTGGGCTGTACTTAGCATTGTGGACACTGAGATCATTAGTTTACATGCATAAGAATTTTGGTCTCAGGCATAATTTTCTGAAAAATGTAAGCTGGAAATGTTTGTCTGAAGTGTGTTTTTGTGTGTTTATTAGGGAAAACTGGGTCCTATATCCATGAGAGTCCACAAAGCCGAGCAGTACTTTAATCAGACAGACACAGACTGCTCGATAAATTCCTGCCCTGAGCTGTTAAGAAAAGGTAAGAAAAGTCAGGAAAATACATCTCTCAGAGACTCTTAATAATGTGAAATTAAGAAAATTGTATCATCTGTTAGAAGCATTCAGTTGCCTTTAGTAACTAAACTTTTTCTGTGTGTGTGTCAGATCTGGAGCTGCTCTTCCCCTCAGCACCCAACACCTCCATCACAGTTGTAACGGTCACACAGAGGAGCAGTCAGCGTGAGGAGACAGCAGAGCAGGTCGGAGATCAGCTGATGCACAGAGTGAGTCCTCAAATGTTTC
The DNA here is from genome assembly GCF_001640805.2 of Lates calcarifer. Lineage (NCBI taxonomy): Eukaryota > Metazoa > Chordata > Actinopteri > Centropomidae > Lates > Lates calcarifer. Next base: position 10,307,593 of record NC_066854.1, read on the forward strand.
ATTGCCAGTTTTAAAAGTCTTGAAATGTGAGCGGCATGAAGTTGAAACAGCTGCTGATTATGTTTTCTACTCACTGCAGTTTGTGAGTGGTGCTAAGGAGATGTGCTTTGCTCTGTGGACAGCAGGATACTGGGCAGACTTCATCGACCCAACAACAGGAGCAGCTGTGAGTTATACTTTACATTATGTCTAGTGCTAGTTATCTATTAATACCAGGGAATTTTAGCTCCACCATTTCAAAAATGACTTTATGGTCATGAAGCTCTCTCATCTCTGATTGTAAATCCTGCACCAGAGCATAGCATCATTACACACAGCTGCTTCACCAAACTATTTTTTCAATAATTCATTTGTATCATCATGGTGCTAATTAACTGTGCTGCTCTGCATCAGACAATGACGTCATTTCTTGGAGAAGCAGTTTCTTCTATTTGTGGAGATGTTGACATCATACGTCACCGCGACTGACTCCTCTGTTTCAGAGCAGTGAGACCAGTGATTTTGTTAATCAACATACTCCACTGTTAGTGAAACTCAACGCTTTCTGTAGGTTTTTCACATTAAAAGCTCACCATAAAAACCTGCATGATGTGTTGACTTACAATCACAGGACATCAATTAGGAAAAATCATTGATTGATTGAGTGCTAGTATGACATGACACAGCTGTACTGGTTGAGAAATCCAGAATAAACCTCTGTTTCTAATGTACAGTAAGCCAAATAAAGGTTTTGTTTTGTTTGTTTGTTTTTTACTTAGAAGGCAGCTATATGATTCTTTTCACTGTGTGTTCCCAACAGTTCTTTGCAGTCTCCAACAAGTCAAACCACACTGCAAACAGAGGAGGAGCTGAGACATTTGGGCTTTCACATTGAGGTATCGGGCTCCTGCACAGTTATCCGCCACATCCTGAGAGGAACACCTTTGTTTGTGGGGACCGTTTTCACTAATGCACCTACTCAGAGTGTGGCTATCGCTAGACTACGAGGACTTTCAAATGTACTTGATGATGAGGAATAGGCTTTTAAAATATTTTATATGGAACTAAAGCCAAACAAAAGGCCTCTATTTATGGTTTGAAGAAGCTTGGAAGCTAATGTTCATTGTGGTATATGGTACATGGTTTGTAACAGCGGAAGGTTGTACAGCGTTTGTCTCACTGTAACACACAGCAGCTAGACAGATGTCAGTATTACTAAGGACTTGACTAAAGCAGACCTCAGTGCTGTCCCTGACTGACAGGTCAGCTTATCCTGCACTACATCCAGAGAGGAACACACTCAGTGCAGTGGGAATTTTCATAATGTGATATTTGCCATGTAAGGAGTTTGTGGGAAAGGCTTTAGAGGATGGCACCATCGTGTTTTAGGATAAACATGAATATGAATGGAAACCTTTGAGATGAACTCAGGCAGCTGATCCAGATCCAGATTCAGACACTTAGATTTGTTCAGGTCAATACTTTTGTACTTGTTCTTTTTCTCCTTGAACTGGTGCACAGACTCTACAGAAATACAGATACTGTTTGAGTTGCACTACAGTTGTGTCACAACTGCTGAATGAATAAATTGACTTCTCATCATAACATTACTTCCTACTTCCTACTCCTTACTTCCTGTAGCTGTCAGTGTGTGTGCTCAATCAAATATGTCTCATTTTAATTTTAATCTCAAGGAAAAATAAATTATTATATATTATTATATTTAAAAAGTTCTGTTAAATTGAGAACTGAGTCAGATTAAATACTTGGAGATATATTTTTACACAATACATTTATTATCTTTATTTTGCACCCTTGTCATTGGTTAGGTTAAAACTAAAAACACCTAATTGCTGCATCAAATGTAAGTCAAAGCTAAATCATATACAGCATCAATGTTCCTTAATCTACAGCTACAAAATCTGTGTTGTTTACTTCCCATGTGAGCAGAGAGTGCAGAAACGTTTTTGTCACCATCTAGTGGTTGACTAGATTTACTACACACTTATTGACTCCAACTTTATAAATGTTGAGAATATGTTTTCAACCCAGCTCCCTGTTGTATCACTTAATGATGACAAAAGAGATCTTACGACCATACATATATTTTAATATTTATTTGATTTTAATTTTTAATGTGGGAGCAAACCGGAGGACCCGGAGAAAACCCACGTCAACATGGGAGAACATGCAAACTCTGCTCAGTCTTAAAAAGATTTTAATTTAATGTGGAGCAAACCGGAGACCGGAGAAAACCCACGACAGCACAGGGAGAACATATAAACTGTGCTGCCCTCACTCTTAAAAGGATGTGTTTGTTTTTACTTTAAAATGCGGCTTCAAATCGTTTTGATGCTACACTGACTTGTAATGGGGATAGTGTGGCCTTTAAAAGTTTTCTTGTCTTGTTTCCTGTTGTATTGTGAAACACCTCTCCTGCTTGCTGTTGTTTGCTCTACTTTGTTAAACAAATCTGTGTTGTAGACATCCTTTTTAGGAGTGTATTTATCTTGAGAAATTATCCAATTATTTTTCATTTTAATTCTTTTGATTGACCGATTTAAATTTCGATTTAATTTTTTTTTCAATGTTAATACAAAACAAGAAAAGACTGAGGGGAAAATAAATATTACACGAAACTTGCATGTTCTAGTTATCCTGTTATCAACAATTAGTGCAGGAGGTGAAGGGTTTCTTGAGGATTCTGGCCACTGAAGAGAACATCCTGATAATGGCGGGGCGCCTCTGACTCGTCGCAGGCGGGGGCGCCGATTCGTTTTCCATGTCGTTGACTTCACGTTTAGATGCTGATAAATTACTTTCCTTGCAGGCGGGAGAAACTCTGTTGGTTCTCTTCTTGAAAAACCTCCTCATTCTCTTCACTAAGCCTTCTGAATTCCTCTGCAGCTGCACTTTTAAAAACTTCAAAACTGCTTCCTCAAAAGCCTCATTACTGGACAACATGGCAGCCTGCAGCAGCATTGCAGATCCAAACTCCCTGCAAAGCTCCCTATAGATGAGAATGTGGATCTCTCCAACAGTCTGAGGGAGAGTGGAACTTGATTCTCTCACCATCTTCTCTCTCATACGTGTCAAAATCCCATCAAAGTCAACATTGCATATTGATGTTCTAGTTGACTCAGCAATGTGCTCCACCAGCTTCCCAAGAAACACAGCTAGAAAGGTCTTGTCTTGCTGTGGCAAAGAGGTTACTGGTTCAGCAATTGCATCATCCTGGCAGTTGTCCTCAGGCTCCTCGTCTGTGCAGCAGTCTTCAGAGACGACGGATTCAACAATCGCATCGTTCTCGCTGATGTCCTCAAGATCTTCATCTGTGTTTGCGTCTTCAAAGCTGACTGGCTCACTGATGTCATCGTCTTCACTGAAGTCCTCAAAGTACTCATCTGAAAGGCGAGCCTCTAACCTGACCCGTTCAGCAAAAGCATCCCCTTCACTGAAGCACTCGTTTGACACATCATCTGAATTATCATCTGATAAATCGCTGTGCAGATTTCCCCCTGTCTCCTATGTCAAATCGAGTTCTTATACATGCTCTCAAGATGTTAGTGACACAATGCACCATTTCCTCAGTGTGAGATTCACACCTTTGTGGCTGCACTGCAGGCTGCTCTGCATTGGGAAAAGAGTCTGGCCCTCTGATGAGATTCAGTGAGCGGTTCACCCTCTGCATCACATCTCTTGCCATCAGCTCCATCAGTTCATCAGAGTCGGGGGACCGCCCCTGTTCAACCCCTAGAACTGCGCCGAAACAGAGGTGAAGAGAGTTTCCAAGGCTGGCTTGTATGTCTTCCTCTGTCACTCTGTAATAATTCCTGTTTCTTAAAAAGCAAAAACAATTACACATTAATCAACTACTCTAACTTACAAAAAGCCACAGTCAACATATATTCATATTTCAGAAGAAAGTATATGTGAGTAAAAATGTTTGACAGCTTTTTTACTTACTTTGGAACTGAATGGCTACAGGACGCTTCACCACCGTCATCGCCATGTGTCCACACAAGGACTTGAGGTTCCGAGGACTTCTACTGTAAAGGCGCTGATCGCCTCTACAGTCTCACGACACATCCTGGTTAGTGTACGAGTAGTGTCTTCGTGGGTGTTTCCAGCTGACAACAATGTCCACTGCCTGGAATGAAACAGTAGAAATATTTAAGTAAAATAATCATTTATACCAATGTATAAATGCATGTACATTTTTAGTTGTAATTTCTGCTGTTGACTTAAAAACTTTTACTTACTCATCCGTAATGTTAGATAGAAATGAAGCGATAACTGGTTCGAGGATTGCTGATGTGAACAGCTGGACGTCTAAATCGCTGCATCTCAGGTCTCCTTCGTTATCCATGTTGATCGATGATTAATTCGTTGAAGCACAATCTGGTATTTTCTCTGACTTATTCCTCTGTGGTTATCTTGATGAATTACTGTGCACAGGTCAGTTAGTTCTGTCTTGAAGTGACTCCTGACTCATAAAGAAATAGAATGTCACTGTTGCCAGGCTGTGACATCATCAGAATGTGAGGTCACAGATACACACACACACACACACACACACACAGACAAACACACACACACACACACACACATATGTTGCTGACATATCAACATGCATTTATTTTCTGGAGGCTTATTTGTAAGTTGAGTAAAATGCATTAAGACTCAAATTTAAAGTAGTGGTACTCTGCAATAATAAATAACTGGACATTATGAACATAACTTATTTATATAAATATTATTTTCTCAGTTTAAATTAGCCAAATAAACACATTTAAGTATTCTAAGATAATATGAATAATATCAATAAATAGCTGCTACCTGTAAGTCCACATAGCCTACAGAATGTAGTCACTTTGCACCTGTTTTTAATTCTTTATGTGTGTCCCTTGGTGGTTGTTTTGCATTCATTTTGAGGTTGTTGGTCATTTTGTGCCTCTTTTCAGTTGCATGCATCTATTTTGTGTCTCTTTCTGGTCAGTATGCATCTGTTTTTAGTCCTTGTGCATCTGTTTGTGGTTGTTTTACATGTCTTTTCAGTTCGTTTTGTGACTCTTTGTAGTTACTGTGGTGGTTGTGAGTTGCTTTGTAGCACAGGCGTCTTATCAATCTTAATGCTTCTCCTTGTGGTTGAGCATCTCCTTTGTCATGTTGCATCTTTTTGAAGTTCTTTGTCATCATTTGATTGACTTTCTAGCAAGAAATGCTAGAGTTTCATTCCAGGGCCCTGGGCCTGCATGCAGTAAGATCATTCAGCCATTTATCAGTGATACTAACAAGCCATGTATTTGTTACCTTCTGCCTCTGGTAGAACCTAGACCACACACCCTTAACATATGAGTTAAATATTAATAATACCTCAAATAATACACACTGACATGTTTAAACAATAACACGGTCATTTTAATACTGTTACAGCTTAGTATAAATAAATTAATATAAAAGCTTAAACAAATTGTAACATTGTCTGACAGGGGGAAGGAAACTTAATTTGAAGGGAAAGTGGTACAGTTCTGATCTGGTCTAATCTAGCTGAACAGGAAACAGTTTCTTCACCTTTACCCAAAAAGTGTCCTTTATTCAGTTGTTTTTGATGAAGTCCCACAATTGAGTTTCCCTCTCAAACATGTCCAGCTACAAATAAACTGCTGATGATGATGTAGCTCAGCGCTGCAGGGTGAAGCCTCCTGCTGGAGCCGAGCAGAGGAGAGGTGGAGGTAAAAATGGCGCTGCTCTCATTCCTGGGCACCAGCACGTTACAGATGTTCCCCTCACAGCAGGACAGACACACCTGATGAATGATGACAGGATGCTGTGACTCATGAAGCATCTGTGGCTTCTTCATTCTCATTCTATTAAATGAGTATTAGGTCTTATTTCAGTTTTTTTGACTAACGACAGAGGCTCCACATACCTGGTAGCCATTATCAATGATATCATCACAGCCGGTAAACAGACAGTCCTCCAGAGTTGCACAACGCTTGGTCACAGACACACTGTCTCCACGGTTATCCATCATGTGGAGCGTGTAACAGTATCTAGTATCTGGAAGACACGGCACGCTTTAAATTCACTTCTGATAATCTAATATTAATATTATAAGGACTTCCTTTGTCCTGCTGTGTACAGTCTTTAGGAGGTTTGCTCAGACCTGCTGCACACATAGAAGCAGTGGAATAAAAGCAGACGAACCTTTCGGACAGTACACATCCGGCGCCCAGCGGTTACACTCATAGTTATCTGCAGCGTCTTGACACGTGAAGCACTTGAAGCCGCCAGGATGAGGTGTAGCTGTGGAGGACAGACGGACACACTCCTGTTAATGTGTGTTTGATATTCATGATTTGAGTATATTATCGCAGCCTTGTAAGCCACCTTCACTGAACTTTATTCTTTTGAACCTTGGTGCCTGGGTTTAAGTGGCCTTTCTCCATCTTGACAGGGTTCAACCTAGTAGCAGTGCAACACACCATTTTCCACATCTCCTGGGTCACGGAAAGCCCTCTATTGTAGCTGCTGTATATTTGCGAATGAGTATGAGAAGTGGTGAAACTGTGCTACGTCTCTTGTGCATGTGTACTCACATTTGTGAATGTAAGACACATGCTGTTGATAATAAGTGGACCTTAATGATAAGGTGAAAAGCATTTGGCTGCAGGGAAAAACTGAAAATGCATCTGTGTCATGTCAGGAACACCTCTCAGTTTGATGTGATTTTTTTTGCTTCACTCCTGCCATACCTGGGATCTGGAAATGTGTGTGGCTAGCGGCTCATTTTTGCCCTTGGGCCCCCTGGCAGGCACACACAGAACAGGAACTGTACACACTAGCTCATTAGTGTGATTGCGCAATCACACTATTGTTTTCTTTGCTCTTTATTAATGTGATTACTGCTTAAGCAATCATACAAAAGAAAAGGAAAAAATCTGAAGCCTGCTGGCATGATGCTACGCCTGTGTCCGTTGTTGCCCACAGTCTGGGATAATAACAAAACACTGTTTACCATTCTCATGACCCATGTTAACGGATGTTCTGACATAAAAGATTTGTTTTCCAGACAGACAGCAGACGTCAGTCTACTAAACTGCTCTGACACACTGATCAAACAAGGAGCTGTTTGGATTTCCCATTGGCAAGAATCATATCTGTACTGGGAATCGGGCCGTGTTTCAGCTGAGACAGCTATGGGTCTCAGGGTCAGCCACTTTTCAATCACAGGACAAAGCCTGTTACTCATGAAACAGACAAACACACACACACAAGTTCCCATATATTTTGTTTTATGATTGTGTTGGTGGCAGATTCGAACAAATAGGAATTTAAAGAAGGGAATCCTTGGGAATTTTGTTTACATTTACTGTAATTTCCAGACTATATGCCACTACTTTTTTCACACGCTTTGAACCTTGCGGCTTAAACAATGATGCGGCTAATTTATAGATTTTTACGGGCTAACGAGCTTCATGACGCAAAAACATTTAGACGCCTGCGGCTTATAGACAAGTGTGGCCTGTATATGTACTTTTTTTTTTTCTTTTTAAATTTAGTGGGTGTAGCTTATATTCAGGTGCACTCAATAGTCCGGAAATTACAGTAGATAGGATAGCAATGAATGAATAGATGAATGGATGGATTTAAGGATGAGTTCCTGAAACTAGTACGATTTTAAAACTGTATTTTTTTTTGTGTCTCTCAGAAGGGACACAAAACTTCATGTTGTATTTACTATTGTTCACTAATCTTCAATTACATCTTAAATACCTGAACTATTAGCAATCAGTGGAACTTTTCACTGACATGAAACCAAATTGCAGGTCAATCCATCTAAGTACCACATGTTTCAGTCTGGACTGACACTGTCATCCATTGAAACAAAAGCCTCACAGTTATAATGTTTTTACAGTCATAACACACATTATGCAAACACGCTCCTACTTGAGGGATGCAGCAGGATGATGTCCTTCATGGTGAAGTCCCGTGACTGGACGGTTTTTAGCCAGTTGGCGATGTTCGTCATCAGCAGGAGCCATGTCACTGTTGGCCAGCCCTCCATCATTGGCCTCAGTTATCTTCATGCACTTAGTGGAACACTGAAGGAGTGAGAGGGGGAAGGGGACGTCATCATGTGATAATTTGAGCAAAATGTCAAAAAACAAACAAACATAGGATTCATTCAGTTGCATTTATTGAAATTGCAAAAATATATATCTGCTGTATCTTGTGACAAATTCTGCTCTAGAGCTTTCTCATTCTTTATCTGCACTTTAATGAAGATATGTTAAATAAAGTTAAAGAAAAGTACAAGAAAATGCCATTAAACCACAGTTGCAGTGAATAGAACATCAAAACAAGAGGCTTGTTTTGGGATGCTAAAGCCATTTAATAGAAGGAATCAGTTTATAAAAGTGATCAGCTGTGTGTGCTACTCATGCTGTGAGTATGCTTCATTATTTAAACGTCAAAAGGAACCCTACAGGTCAACACTAAGCTTTAACTCTTAACATCCATCCCTGGATTTGAATAACTGCACGACAAGGGCCTGGAAGACATCTATTATAACTATTAACCTTGTCACTTCTAACATAAACATGAGCTATGTTTCTAGCCCTATGGGAGTTCAGCCTTTAGTCCCTGCTTGCCAAATGTTTTTTTTTTTTTTCTGTCATGCAGTGGGTCATCCATTAGCTAAGCCAAGTCAGCATGTGCACTGTGTTTCATTGTGACACCATCAAAGACAGCAACAGCAGGTCTGCTTAGGGAGGAAATATCCCCCATTTCAAAAAAAGACTCCTATTCTGTTGTGTGACAGGTGACAGATGTAAAATTGTAATCAAATTAAAAACACAGATTTTAGTGCACGGTTTGACTATTATTTCCATTCTTATTGACAGCTTCTGTTAGAAATGTAATATTATCATAATCTTAATGTGCTTTGTAATCGAAAACTATCTTCATTCTACAGTAATTCCTTAGATGATCCCAAATGGTCCAGTTTGTCTCATCTGTTGTAGTTACTTTGTTAATAGAATATGTCTTGAGGTTATTTTCCTTGACGACGTCTACATGTACTCCGTTGAGCTTTCTGTCACAGTCCAGGAAGGAGACTCTCTAGCAAATGCTCTTGCTGGATTCACTGAGATGTCAGTCAGTGAATTAAATACCAGATGACCTGGTTTTGCCATCAGTGGAGTTGTCTAAGATCAGCTCTGAGTTCAGATGCCTTTGACTCTATTTTATGCATTTTATCCCCAGGCGCTGTGCAGCCTGTGTGGTTGTAAATGCTTGTTTTCTTTGCATTATGCATGCCCCAGTAAAAGTGATCCATGTCTTTGCTGCAGTATCCATACTGTACTACACTCTACTGTACATTCAGCAACAAGAGCAGAGCATATCCTTCTCCTTTGTATCAAAGACACTGATGTATACATTTATTTTAATAAAATAAGTAACAGAAGTGAATGCAATCAACCTATACCTATAGTACTCTGAAGAAATTTACCTTGATTACTGCTATTGTCTGTATGAATGCACACACATTTACTGTATTAATTCATTCAGTCTGGAACTTGGGGCACGGTGTATGCTCACTGGAAGCTAAAATAAGTTGTTATTTGTGCGTTCTAACTATTTTAATGTTGTTTTTTTTTTTACTTTTGCATTAAAATAATTAAAGCTTCCTCTTTAGATTTACATGTCTTTGGTCCATCGGAAAAACACAAATAAAAAGGAGCGCAAATTTGTGACCCCGTTAGCTTACATGTTGTGTTTCACCACCATTAGTTGTACTATTTCAAACCTAGCCAACACTGATCTAGCTTGCGCTACAAAAGTTGAGTTGAGTTTTGGAGGGCAGACTTAATTAAATGATACAGTGTTATTTAGAAGGATTCAGAGAAGTCTTTCAGTCCAGGGGCTTTCATTCATTAGGCTCCTCAGAGCATTAGTGCTACTGTATAGCTCATAATGATATGCTGTGCCCTGAAAGGAAAACTTGAGATTAGCTCTCCAACTTTGAGCTGTCTGATAGATGCCCGGCCTTGCCTGGAGTAAAATCTAGTTTGAGTCTGAGAGGAGGGGGCGTTAGGTACAATAGCCCCCTGTTACAACTGGAGAGGGATGGAGATGGAGGGGGGTTTATATCACTCAGGGTTCAATCAGCACCGACCAACTCCTTCGGGTCCCAGTTAAAAGGCCACGCAGGGCTGAAAGAATCTGAAGGAGTGCAGGTCTTAAATCTTTCTGTCTCCCATGACAACAGGGGGTAAAGTTTGCAGATTGTGAGTGTACGAGTTGATGAGTGGGGCTGAGATTTGCAGCTTCTCAGTCACAATGATATTATTAGTGAAGACACATCCACTGTATTATGTAAAATTACCAAAAGTAAAGAAAAAAAAAAGTTGTTTTTACTGTAATTTCAGGCCTGGTGCCATTTTGTCATGTGTTCTCTTTTCTAGAAAATACCTTTAAAAACACTAAGAATTTGATTTCAAATACTCTGGCTCATGACCTTGCTTGTGACCTTTTCATACCTGAGATAAGTTGAGTTTATCTGCTGAATCCCCTGCTATAAATCAGTCATCAGAAGTTCAGAGGTTGAGTTATACCGCTTAAAATATATTTTACACAGTGCTGAATGAACATAACTCAAGTCAATGCCATTTGCTTCTCACCTTCTGTCTGCAGGCAGTGCTGTGCTGCCTTCAAGTGTTGTCAGAGATATCAGGTATTTATGACCAAAAAACACACAGGAACAAGGTTTTAAGTGCAACTGTGACTAGTATGTGATGGTTATGCTTTTGCAGTAGTGTTTAAATATCCTGTGTCATTCTTATCTATTCATTCGAACTAGAATGCATCACATACAGTATGAAGCTAAAATTGAATGTTCAGAATTACTAGAATAATCATGAAGTGATTAGTGGTAAAGCAATGAACACTCACAAACAGTAGTAAATTAACATGTCAAATGTGAACAGTTTAATTGTTCAGATGAAGTATAACAGCTCCATGTTTGTCATGCGTGTCTAAAAAATACTCTGTGGAGATTTAGGCCACCGGGGTTGCCTTTGAAGTTCAGCCGATATCCAGCAGCTCAGTTCTATTGACCGGACACATATGGCAGAGGCTTGACTTCTGTTTTCATTTCTATACTGAGGTCAGACATAAAGACTGCACCTAAAGAGTCACAGCAAATGGTGTTGATGAATTCTCGTATCTTTTGTAAGCTGTTGGTCTAAACATTCATGTACTGTGTGTCATGTCTGAAACATTTAACCAGACCTGTGGTTATTTAAGTGTTAACTAGCTGAGCTCAGACCCCCACCCACCGTACACACACTGCTCTGCTCTCCAGGCATCTGCACTCTGAGTCAATACATGACTGTAAGACTTTATTACTGAGCTGTGCATCTTATAAAATGCATGACGTCTTGAAAACATTGTTTAACATCATTATGACAACTTTAAACCAGCTGCTGAGCTCATTGTGCAGCAGAATGGATCCTAACAGTGTATCACTGTATATTACATTAACAGATGTTGTTATCCAGTGATTTTCAGCAGGAAAATTGTTGTTGTAGCAGGTGGAAGTTAAACTACTACATGCTTAATGTACCAGTGAGGACTTAAATGAATAATAATACATCATATTCTATAAACTGCAAATTATTTTGTGTAAAGCTTGAATTGTAAAAGTACTTAGTTACATTCTATCACAGCCAGCATGAGTGATACAAGTCTTCATTGACATCACAATCACATCTATGCACATATGTAATGCATATACTTATAAACGTGTGTAGATCTTACAGGCTACATTTAATTACATGTGATTAAACTCAAACTGCGCTTTAAATCTCAGCTACTACGTCTATTAATAGAAGTCACCCAGCGCTGTAAACGCGTGCTGCAATATCACATTTCCCAAACAGGTATGACACATCTAACTTCACTAATATGAATGCAATTTCAACTCACGTTCAAAACTGTAACTGACGCTCATGCATTAAATCCTACTTTATTCTTTAATTAGCGCTGTTATGGGTTAATTACACGCATGCGCGACGTGTAAAGAGGAGTTAAAACGGACTTTAACGTGAACATTCAAACACAGCTCCACTGTATTTTCTCGTGTAACTTACCGGGCTGTGTTTCCTCGATGAGCCCGCAGGAGAGTTACATCCTCAGTGTTCAGTGCTGTGCTGCTGCTCAGGAAAGCTGAGATGGAGGAGGGTGCTGCAGCGTCACAGTGATGTCACTACCATCAGAGACATGATAATTACATCGGTTTAAACATCTGGTGACATTTTCTACACATGTGGATCCAGTTAATAAGTACATTTTTAATGAACTAAGATTATCATTATAATAAAATGTTGGAATATAAGTAGGTACATTTATTCAAGCTCTGTCATGCTGGCTTATATTTACTGCATTTCAGAAGTAATTATACATTTGATTTTTACATTTATCTAAATGTTATTTGCAGATTCAAATTTTACACAGAAAACATATAATCAGTGTATAAACTCTGATTATTCCAGTACTGATTATAGTAGTATTCTAAACAATGTATAGACAGCACTTCTTCTTGCATCAGTAATGCATCTGTATAAAATATAACATTATATAACACTGAACATTATACTACTCACAGGGACCATGTTTTCTGCCTGATGAATAGTTTCAGGTTTTATACTTGAAGTACATGTTGAGTGAACTGTTCAATTCATGTTCATCTGCTAAAAATTCAAATCAGATTCTTTAAAACAACATTTTTTTTGTGCGCTGTATGCATCCCAAACATGTCTAAACACATGAACCTAATTAAGGCTATAGATCACAGATGTATAAAATGAATGCTCAGGGCTTTCTTTAGGATCAAAAGAGATCAAAGCAAATCGTCTCCTTACTATAGATCTAATTAGCATTCACATTATTTCTTTAGGCAAATTAGAAGCAGACCTTGCACATCTTTACATACCGTACAGCTGCTTGCTCACATTCCTTGAGTAAAATACATGGTATGTTACCTGTGTGGACAGACTCAGTCTCATCAGTGACAGGCAGCAGCCCTCTGACCCCGTCTGGATACGGGATCCCTGACAGGCAAGCCAAAGATGGTGGCCCTTCAGACCCCTGTCAAACAGAAGAATTTCAGTAGCGTATGCAGACAGATGTGCTACAATATGTGGACAGATGGCCTGTCCATCAGAAACATGCATACTGCTCAAATGACAAGTTTTCAAGTATGTGCTGAATCCCAATAGAATGTGTTACCAGGGAATTTGTTGCCTATTTTCATTGTTTTACAGATGTTTCCTTTGTAAGTAATGGGGGTAGGGGAAGTGAAAGAGGCCATGATAAACATGTATTTGAGTTTTGGGGTGTTGGTTGGACAAAACAAGCAATCTGAAGATGCCATCTTGGGCTGTGGAGAATTGTAATGGGATTTTCATTATTTTTTGACACTTTATAATAAGTTGCATCCCTAGCTGGATTCACTGTATAGAAGGGTTGAAGTTGGTGATGATTTTTCTGATGCCCAAGCCAGATTGAGAGGGGGTGGGGGGTCCCTAAAAACCCAGGGGATACAGATTTTTTAACTCCGCCCTTGCCTGGATCCAGCAAACGCACTGCGTCTGCGTGCCATCCACCGCCGCCATCTTTGGAACTCAGGAGGTGTGCACCATCAACACTGGTCCTCCATCCTTTTCCACAAAGTTAGCTTAAATTAGATAGCACTGTCTAAAGTACGTAGTCTGAACATGGCTAACCGAAATATGCAGCAAGCGGGCATGCAAAGCAGCAACTCTCCTCAACCGCCGAAACGTGGGACCGACTCCCCGGCCGCGGAGCAGCTACCAGCGAACAAAGACAGCCCAGCTCAGCCGCCTCAGCAGCCGTCACCCGCGGCCGAGCAAGCGGAGGGAGCCGGCGAAGGAAGCGCAGAGGGCCCGGCAGAAATGACTCTGGATATTACGAGTTTTCGGAAGCCCGGTGAAAAGACGTTCACCCAGCGGTGTCGTCTCTTTGTTGGCAGTCTCCCGGTTGATATACCGGAGGAGGAGTTCACAAACATGTTTGCTAAATATGGGAAAGTTAACGAGGTGTTCATCAACAGAGACCGGGGCTTCGGCTTCGTTCGCCTGGTATGTACAAAGCCCTGCCTTTTGGCTTTAAACTGTGTTACTGTAACCAAGTTTACCTTCTTCATCCTTGATTTTTTTAAAATTAAATATATATGTACCAGAATTTTATGGCTACGAGAAGCCAGCTGTCACATTAGCATTAGCTAATCTGCTGGTTGACTTAACACTCCATTTATGTCTTAGCCTACCAGACTGTATCTTATAACAACATGTCAGGTTGCCACTTTTATTTGTCATTTTTACATGAAGGCTCAGCACACATTACACTCTACAGAGCAGGTTAAGTAGGTTATGACCTATTTTTGACAAGTGCTGTGCCAAAGTCTATGAACATTGTTGTAATGTCAGACCCACGTGTGTTAAAATGACAGTAGGTTCACAGAATATCTTGTATTAATAGAGAATAAAGTTGTGTTGTTTATTGTGCACTTGTGCGCGCAATTGGTGAAAATTACAGTTTTAGTGCAATTTACTCTGCAGGTTTAATGAATGCTGTAATGTACCACACTGGTGTGTCATCATCCGTTTGACTTTTTTGTCTCCTGTCTTCCAGGAAACCCGAACGCTGGCAGAGATTGCAAAAGCTGAGCTGGATGGGACTATTTTGAATAACCGACCAATCAGGATCCGCTTTGCTACGCATGGTGCTGCGCTCACAGTCCGCAACCTGCTGCCTGTAGTAACGAATGAACTGCTGGAACAGGTAGGATGGAGAAAGCACAGTTTCAGCATGAACTTCCTGTGTTTGTTGCTCTGCTGATTTGCTGATGTTTATGCCTTGTACCTATCAGGCATTTTCTCAGTTTGGACCGGTGGAGAGGGCTATTGTTGTGACAGATGACCGTGGCCGTCCCACAGGGAGAGGCATTGTGGAGTTTGCGAACAAAGCAGCTGCTCGTAAAGCTCTGGAGCGCTGCACTGAGGGAGCACTGCTGCTGACCACGTAAGGAGTGTGGGGATGAAGTGGTTTTGGAGGGGTGGACACACAGAAGTGGCTGGGATTGAATGAGAAATTATAATCTGATTGGAATATGTTTAGCTGCCATTGGTGGAAGTAAATTCATGAGGAAAACATGTTCACAGCGGCTCCTGACATCTTTACTGTAGAAATGAATCAGGGACAAAAACAGCTGTCATGGACTAAAAGATGCTAATTATCAGAGACGAACGATTCTGACTGCTTCTTCTTCTTCAGATCGCCTTTGTTAGGATTTTTGTTGGAATGCATATAGAATAATAATTATAAAAACACAACAACAAAAAAAGAAGCATTTGAATACTGATTGGGATGTTGATTACCATGGCAACAGGCAAAGCATCAATGCTTCAAACCATTCAGATCAGCCCTATCTTCATCCATGACATTAAAGGCTTGTCAGCTGCTAAAACAGTGCACAGCAGTTTATAATACTATGTGACAAGATTTTCCAGCTCTGAAAAGTAAGCGTGGTGCCAGTCCTTTTCTCTTTCGTTCTGTGGAACCAGAAGAAATATGACTTTGTAATCTATCTGGGATGTGTGCTTAAATACATTTCAGTAGCCAACACACAGTGCCTTGCCAGGAAATGTCACAACACAAGTGGAGCTAAATTTATACTGGGCGACATTTTACAACGAGAGCACCATTTACAATACAGTGATCTCAGTCAGTGCCGTTTCTGTTACATTGATAAGTCTTTTAACATTTAAATGACCATTGCTTTATTGTAATGTCACAGGGTTTTTAACTTAGTGGTGTCCTCCCTCTCCTCAGCACACCCTGTCCAGCCATTGTAGAACCCTCAGAGCACTTTGATGATGAGGATGGTCTGTCTGAAAAACTGCTGCAGAAGACTCCAAAGTACCACAAGTAAATAAAGAAGGGATTTGTAGTCTAATGGATTTTTGTTGCATTAAACTGTCCTTGTTTTTGTTGATACTGTTCTCAGACTACAGGAATTGTAGTTTAGTTTTGTATTCACCTTTCTTTCCCCAGGGAACGAGAGCAGCAGCCACGTTTTGCCCAGCCGGGGACGTTTGAGTTTGAATACTCGTCTCGCTGGAAAGCTCTCGATGAGATGGAGAAGCAACAGAGAGAGCAGGTGGACAGGAACATTAAAGAAGCCAAAGAGAAACTGGAGGCTGAGCTGGAGTCGGCTAAACATGAACATCAGCTCATGTTAATGAGACAAGGTAGGAGCTGGTTGTTAGCTGGATGACATTTTATCACCAGTGTCTGTGTGCATGAGTGTTTGTTTACTTTATTTGGGTGACTATTATAATGTTAGAGTGCTTTGTATCTTACATTTGCTCAGGCGACAAGTACAAACCCGCTTCGCCCCTGAGGTTTCGACATAGACACTGATTTAAATGATAAGCACAGGATTTAACCTGCTGACTGTCATAATGTCACAGAAACTCTTGATGGATGTTTTGTGCATTATGAGACAGTGTTGTTAAGTGGTCACATACAAAAAGTTGTCACCTTTACCTTTTGGCAACCACTTTGTGTTAGAGAGCAAACGTTGCACTAGTGTATAGCTTTGCTATATCACAACCTGTAAAGGAGATCATAAGCCTTTGTTCAGCCTACTCTATTGTACTCCTCAATGCTACATGACACACTGAATCACAGTCCTGCAGTCTCTATGTGGCCCACACTGACCCAGTGTAGTTGTATTTTGAGGTGGTTCGTGTCAGCTATGGTGAGATGCTCTACATAGTGTGTGAAAATGAAATTACAGTTCACTGAGAAAAGCCCAGGTTATACTTTCCACATCCTCATTGCCACATAGAACACTTTCATTGCTGACCAACCTGTGAACACACCACTGTAGTATTAACCCAACCGTGTGTTTCTGCAGGCCTTGTCTGCTTTGGATTAAATGCACCTTCATTATTCTTCCTTGTTTCCCCATCCCTCTTCAGTCCTTCTGACTCATGTTGTCTTCCTCCTTTTTTCCAGATCTAATGAGACGTCAGGAGGAGCTGAGGAGACTGGAGGAGCTTCGTAACCAGGAGCTGCAGAGACGAAAGCAGATAGAGATGAGGTGTGTTTCCTTTCTTTGAGCAAGCCACATTATCTTGTGGTGTGCAGTGCTTTTTTCGATTGTGTAATTTTATTTTGGACCCAAACTTATTTTAAGCTTTAAGTAGCTGCTGTTCAGTGGTTTGCATTTAAGATTTTCTCTGTGTGTAGACATGAGGAGGAGAGGAGAAGGAGAGAGGAGGAGATGATGAGGCACAGAGAACAGGAGGACCTGAGACGCCAACCAGATGGTTTCAAACCAAACTACCTGGACAATGTGAGTACAGCTGGAAAGCATACACATCTAACACACTAAGTGCACTTCTGATGCATTTCGTAGTTACTCACACACACCTACAGACATACACACCTTTCTCTTGGTTCACCATCACCTCAGGACATTAAAAAAAAGATCCAAGCAGAAATGCATAGTGTCATATTTTAAGCATATTTGCCTTCATGTACCAAAAATATTATAGTAAGTGTTGTACCTCAGCAGCTTGTAGACATCCATACTGTGTCAGTATGTTCTGCACACCACTGCATCATACTCTGTTCTTGACAGACTGGTACTACACTAGTTGCATAGATTTATTTATCTTTTTATTTGTCATATAAAATTGACACTGGATTTCATATATTTCACTGGGGCAGTTCTTCAGGAAAAGGGGATTTTAGGGTGTTTTACCTCAAGGATGACCTGCAGAAAATATTTAAATAAATACCAAGCTGTTATAGGTTGGTCCAGAGCCCAGTCTTTGGTCAGTGGTGAGCCTTTTCAAAGTGTTGATTCTTTTTTGTTGCTGCATTTGACCTGCAACCAGACTGAATTATACTGTGCAGGGATTTCTTATTTCCTTTTAGTTTTATAGCCTCTTTCAGTAATTTCTGTATAGTCCAGCTTTTCCATTTTAATGTTTGCTTGTGGAGAGTTTCCTGTATTTTGATAGCAGCAGTTACCGCAGCTGTTGTAACCACATCACTTCAGTAGTGTGGTCATTCTGTCACACGAGAGACAACACCCACACTAAACAAAATATCACATTGTTTAAATTGTATAGTTTTGTTTTATATTAGTAATTTATTATTAGTTTAAGTTTAAGTGTAATATAGACACCATACGAACAACACTAAACCTTTTTACTCTGTCTTCATTATCCTTTTCTGTCACACCTGGCACAATGAAATAAAATGCTACAATAACGCGACAATATCCCTACATCAAAATGTTGAATTTAGTTGTTAAATCAACCTCTTCCTGACATGGTGAGAGTGAAATTGAGTATTGAAAGCTTCAAAGCAGTAGTCATAACTGAAGGATTGCTGTATTAGTTAACATTATATTTAAGGATGGGAATTGATTTTATTGATACCACTGCTATTGTTGATTTTGCATATTGGTCCGATTCTTTATCAGCTCTCCTAACAATTCCTGATCAGTTTTCTGTGTGGGGGAAAAAAAGTCAAAAAATGTTTGTGTAACTGTTTAATATCTCTGTCTGAGCACATTGGAGAAACAGTCTTGTCTGTCATTATTTAAAATAGGTGAGCCAAGATAATATGATAATAATATTGTACAGCATTTTCATTTAGGTTTTCTTGGTCTGCCTGTGTGGTGCTATTGTTATTATGATATCAGAAATGGACGTGCTGCTTGGTTGGGAAACAGTGGCATAGAGTGTCTCATCAATTTTCATCATTTTATTTGATCTAAAACAAGTTTAGTGAGGTTCAGTCCAGTGTGAATGTCTGTTGGTGTGATACTGTATCTTGTTTTCTGTTATAACTTTTCTCTTCAAGTTCTTTGCTCTGTTTAGAGGTCCTGTTGGAGTCACTCGACATCTTTATATGCACATAACAAATACACACACTTACATGCATCCAGGATTTGTATTTATAGACCACTTTGGTATAAAAGCAAGGAAGAACACTGATGTCAATAACTAACTGCTGGACATCAGAGATTCCCAGATGTTGCTCTTTTCACAATTAAACACTAACTTTCTTTTTGTGGACATGGTCTAGTTTGCATTTTTATTTGCTGAGAGGATTATTGTTGAAGACCGATGTCTCTCAGAATGTAAATCCTGCTGTTGCTGCCATCTAGTGCTCAGATTAACTGCAGTTTATGCATCAAACAGACTCCACACCTTTAATCTCAGATGTTAGTTTAAGAATGATACAGCCTTTCATCACACATTATGTATATTTGCTCTGCTGCAACATCAGTATTACTTTTTAAATTATATTTGTAACATATTGTCCATTCAACAGGTAAGTACAGAAAAGGTTGAGGAATTCAGTATTGGCAGTAACTAACTAATTTTGCAATGATTTGGTGTGTGTTGGACAAATAATAATGTAATATTGCTGCAGCTACAGATGCATTATTTTGGCATGATAAATTCAGCTTGCATACTGTGCTACTGAGTTACTGTGATATGGTCTTGATATCTGCATATTTTCACAATGAACATAATAAATGTATTTAGAAGGAATAGATTGTAACTGAGAATTTTATGTTATTGACCATCAGCTGCATTTCGACACTATCATTTGGGATAGATTTTGAACATGTACACAGTAAAACCTGAATGATATTGACAGGGGCTCATATATTTTCAGAAAAAGTTTAGGTTCAGGTTATTGATGTCCATCTGGTTTCACTGAGTTGGATTAAGCCTGAGATGTTTCATCACAAAAAAACAACCTTTAATCTGAAAACAGACTGAATCCAGGTCAGTGAAATGTATAATCGCTGAATTTTATTCACCTTCTGTGTTTGCAGGATTATGTGTGTATGTATGAGAGTGAGTGAGGACAAGGGGGGATGTGTGTTATTGTAGGTATAATTCAGTATATGTTTGTGTAAATGAAATGTATGTGGTTGGGCCCTGACACACCAGGCCAACAGTTAACAGACAACCAAGGTCCAGCACCAGTATCTACAGCTGGCTGTAGTACAAATGTGTCGACTATGTATACATAAAACCAGGCTGCACTGTATTTCCCATCGGTGGTTTTATTTTCATCACAAGGTCACATACATCGTTTCACTGCAGAACCCTGACTGTAGTAGTTAGAGAAGCACATCCTCTGTCCATGTGCAAGTCCACAGCCACATCTGTACTGAAGTACAATCAAACCTTGATGTAAGGTCTTTACTAACTCTAGTTTCTGAGTTGATTTGGTGTGTCAGGGCCTGTGTGAATGGATGAATGTAGTAATGAAGATTCTGACGTAACTTTTAATTTGGGTTGGGTCTGGCTGATAAAATAATGCTTTAAACTCATTTTGTGTGACCCTTTTTATAGATGTGTATACTTCCAGCTAATTTGATATGATGTAGGCAAATTAGTTTTCCTCTTCAGTTGCCTTAAGGTTGTCTGTGGCCAGTAAATTAACAGGATAGAAAATGTTGCTCCCTTGCCAGAGTTCAAGGGTACACTGAAGCTAAATCTAAAATGCCATCAGTGATAAAAAAAAAAATTATAATTACATTCCTTACCAGTTGTGGACAGTTTACCTGGCTGTCATCAGTTTGTTTAGAAAATAAATACTTTCCCAGTGTGAGTGTTGTCCTGTGGGCTATCCGCTGAAGACTTGTACCTTAGCAGAGTTTTGTTCTGAAGGCTCTTCTTCACTTCTTCCAGAGAGAACAGGAAATGAGAGTGGGTGAGCTGGGCCCTCGTGGAGCCATTAATATGGGAGGTATGGGCATGATTGTGTAAGGACTGGTTGATACAAAAACCAGTGATGATAAATGATTGTAAGTGTCTTATGTTATTTTACATTATTATTATTTGTCTTGCATCTCAGTTGAGTCCTTTTCAACAAGATGTGTTCTCAGATGCTGGAATGTGTACTTTAACACCCTTTTTGGTGTAAAATGGACTCACCTGGGATGCACAGGCAATGAAAACCACATGAAAACATAATGTCTGAACTAACAGCATATACAGTGTACTGAATGGGGGTTATTTCTGGTGGGGTGGGGTTTCATAGTTTGAGAAATATTTGGTCCCCAAGCTCTCATCCTGAGTTTTCACCTACATAGATCTGAAGTAATGGATCATATATTTCTTTTCAGGATCCAATCATGATGGGGTTCATCTGGTATTCATGAATTATGTTGTACTGGCCTTGGCTTTTAGCATTACAGTACAACTTCAAAACTAAAGAGGCTATAGCAATTTTTCATTTAGTGGGAATAGAAGACAAGAAGTAAAGACAAGCACATCGCTTTTATTAGGATTCCACAAAATAAATGTTGATCTGCAGGTGCAGGATGAGGGGCTGGGGACTGAGGTTTAAGTCTGTGATGCTGTGAATGGGAACAGATTGTCAGAGGATTATGGTGGCACTTCACCATACAAAGACTGTAACCTAGGATTGCACATCACCTTTATAAGTGAAGCTGAAATTCCTCATTTGTATTGACTTTTTAGCACAAGCTGGAATGTTCTTGCCTTGGTATTAATATATGGTTTGAAGTGTGATATTTGATAGGTGGGTAATTGTCTCAGACATATTTCATCCTAGCTGCTCTATCTGCAGTAGTAGTGGTTTTTTACTGCTCTGCTGTGTTATTATGTGAGTGGGTATGTGCATGTGCATCTATGATACTGCAAGTAAGTGAAAATATATATGTTTAAAAATCGTCCAACTCATAAGCATATGTTACATTTTTACGGCATATTTATACTCCTGTCAGTAGGTTGCACTTTGACAATGCACATGCAACTGGACATCCACACGATGTAACAGAAAACATGATGCCTCAACCAGGCCACCCTCTTCCACTGGTCCATGGTCCAGTTCTGATACTCACATACTTTAAGCAGTGGACAGGGGTCAGCAGTGGTCCTTCTTGACAGGTCTGCGGCTATGCAACCCCACATACAGCAAGCTTCAATGCATTATGTGTTCTGACAGCTTTCTGTCATAGCCAGCATTCACCTTTTAAGCAGTTTGAGCCACAGTAGCTCTTCTGTGGGATTGGACCAAATGGGCCACCCTTTGTTCCCCATGTGTATCATGGAGTCTTGGGCACCCATGGCCCTGATGCCAGTTCACCAGTTGTCTTTCTTTGGACCACTTTTGGTAGGCACCAAACACTGCATACCTGGAACACATCACAAGACCTGCCATTTTGGAGATGCTCTGACTCAGTTGTGTAGCCGTCACAGTGTGCTCCTTGTCAGTGTCTCTTCTGCTTGCCTGTTTTTCCTGCTTCCAACACATCAACTTCCAGAGCTGACTGTTTACTGACCAGAATATCTCACTCCTTGACAGGTGTCATTGTAACGAAAAAAAAAACAAAAAACGTGTTATTCATTACACCTTTCAGTGGTTTAATGTTGTGTCTGATTGGATCATTGTGGTGAAAAGTCCAGTGTGCAGTCTAGTTGATATTGTGTACTGTCAACAACTTTCATAGCACTATTGTTTTGTTAGAAAGTGCTAACAACAATTTTCACAATGAGGTGAAAAATATACCTGAATCATCCCTTTACCAAGATGCATCTGATAAAAGAAATGGACTTGTAACATCTATATCAAAAGTATGTCTCTATACCAGTTACAGTTTTAAATGTTGGTGCAACTGTGCAGGAATGCATAAGTTGGTAGTGCCTTGACTTAAATTGAATTGTAGTGCGCCAAAGATGTCTGCAGCAGGGTTTGCAGGGTCTGCAAGTCTGTTTTTTTTTTTTATATGGTTCAGTGTTGATCTCTAACAACTCCTCTGTATTCTCTATAATTAAGATGATGTGCAATCCAAGGGTTAGTTAGTAAAACAATGAGAACATTGCCACTTGGCCTCAAATTTTAGCTGTCAAAGTGAGAACCTCTCATTCTGCTAATTTCTCTATCTGCTATCTCTGTCTATTCCTTCTGTAAAAATGTAACCTTTCATATTTTTTGTGCAACATATTTCAGCATCTATTAACTATCTTAAATTAACGTTGGTTTTTGGTTGTGAATGAATGTTGTTTCATCATATTTGTTTTTAGTTTGAAATTCAACTTCAACTAATAAGTTGAGCATAGAGTTAGGTGCATATAGTAGCAAAGTTTGTAGTTCCTGTAATAAATGGGGACGCACCGATCTGCCAATAACAATGCATATACCTAAACTTGTGGTATCTACTGATACCAAGTGCTGATCCAATGCCAATGCTTTTTTAGTCTTTAAAATCTGTGTGACTCGGACTTGTCATGAGGAAGTAACTGTATCGCATTACTTATTATCTTTAAGTGTGATGTTCATAAACCATTGTCCTTAGGCTTGTGCATATTTTAATTATACCTTTGTAGATGGTCTATTTAATTATGTTGCTATAGCTCATCATACTCCAGCTATACCAAAGCATCACTGTGCCTACAGTTTGGCCTCACAGAGATACTAGCATGGCTGTAGACTCTCAGTTTTATTATTATGAAAGCTGTTTTTCAGTCTTGTAACCATATCCTGACCTGACAGCAGTTAAACCATCACATGCTAAGACATACAATATGCAAACTTCTAGACAAATTGCAGAAAACGTACCTTTAGAAAAGCTATTATCGGTAATGTTGACTAATGGCATCCTCACCACTTCTGATCTTACAGTAAATTATTTAAGCCTAATTTGAGCAAAACTGTATTCAATGTGGATCAGTCAGATCTTGTAGATACTGTTCCAGTGCACCCCTAGTCATTTTAGATCTTGACTAAAAGCCAACGTTAACTTATCTTTTTAAGTCAGTGAGAATAGCTCTAGCATTCAGCTACCTCAGTTCTTACTGGGCGCTGAGTTCATTACGTGGAACTATCGAATGACCAACCGATGTTCCATTGTTTTGTGTGTAGATGGCTATAACCAGGCCTCTGCGGGGCCCAGTGGTAACCAGGGTCAAATGATGGGCATGAGTGGAAGGGGAGGAACCATTGGCCCAGAGGGAACTGCAAATATGGGCACAGCATTGATGTCAGAAAATGGAGCCATGGTAATGTATCTAGAAGAATGAATGAAGCTAAAGTTAATACATCTTTGAGATCCAAAACAATAATTTGCGTCAAACGAAAAAAAAAAACTAAAACATATATATATATTATATATATACATATATATATGTATACATATATATATGTTTTAGAAATCTTTGTGTTTAACAACTTGAAAATTGGTCCTAAATATGTAGACTTAACTAATAGACTTATTTCTCTCTCTCCCTTTGTCTGCTTGATGCACTTCTCTTCCTTTTACTCTTGGATGGCAACACTTGGATCAACCCTGACTGATGAACGTTGAAAATCTTGCTGTTTTTTTTTTTTTTTTTGGGATACAATGTATTCGTATCTGACCCCAAAACATGCTCTTATAATACAATCATTATTACATTCTGACAACAACCCACTACCAAATTTCTAATGTTGACCCCATGATACCACAGCGAAATGATCGATATCCACAGGGTGGATCAATGGGGGGTCGACCAGAGGTTGAGTCCCCAAAGCAGCAGCAGCAGCAGCAACAGCAGCAGCAGCCGCAGCCGCCAGCAGCAGCCACTGGGCCCCCAAGTTGGACCAGCCCCAGGATTTGGTAGGGGGAATCCAGTAGGGGGAGTCTTTGATGGGCCAAATAACAAGCGCCGCAGATATTAACTTCTCAAGTTTCTCATGGATCTTTGTTACTGCCGCTGTCCAATTTTTCTTTTTCTGTTTTTACATTGACTGACTTGTTGATTTACTATTCTCCCTGCAACTTGGACATGTTTTTTGGGGAAAAAAAATCTGAAAGTTTTTTTTTTTTTTTAAAAGGTTTTTCTCTAACAGGAGTTCTCACTGAGGGGTACTTATTTTGTGACCGATACAATTACAGGACAATGCTTGGTATCCACAGTTACGAGATGGGATCAAAAAGCTCTGAGACTGCACCTGCAACAAACAAAAACCATACCTGATTTAAATTTGGCTGCCGTAACGTTCTAAGTAGCATTTTGAGCACCAGTACATCACTCTCAGCACTCCTGCTGCCCTGCAGTATACTCCCTAGAAGTCCTGTTCTGTCAAGCATCATTGTGCACTGGATCTACTTGAGTGTGTCAAAACTGTGACCCCTATCCTTGAATTTCATTCTGGGGAAGAAGAAGTGGTAGGGAGCTGAATCCAGGAAGTAAGGTGGATGAGGAGAAACGGTTTGTGCTCCTGGTGTGGCCATATTGCCATGAGGCCACAGTACAAGTTATTTGCATTGAATGTCCTCCCTCAAAACAGTGCAGTAGAAATCAGCATTGACGTTGTGACCCTGAGGGAGGAATTCGTGGTACACACCCCTGTGAATGTCAGAAAAAAAGAAGAGCAAGAGACGCCTTTTTCAGTCTTGGAGACTGCAAGTGCTTTAACTACTAAGATTTGGTCTCTGGTTGTAGCCATAGATCCAACTCCTGTCAAGGGTGATGATCCTTGATGTGAAGGTTGGGTGTTCTTGGGCCTGTTGACAGAGATCCTCGCTGAATACTGACTCAGGAAAGTTACTGCTTGCACCTGTTAGATGCACAGCACCGTACTCAGTGCGCTCACAACAGGAAAAGTCTTTGAGCTTTTTGATTGCACCTCATATCTGCACTGTTTATACAGAATATTTTAAACCAGCATACATTTCTCCTCAGTTTTCTGAATGAAAGACTTTGTGCTTTTGTGTCGGCTGAATAGTGAGTGTGCAAATAAGTTTCATAGCATGACAAGGAAGGCCTTTGGAGTTGCTATGGCTGCTACTGTGTTGGATACACTTTATTAAGCTGCTCTGGGGGACTGTTGAATTAAAAAAAAAGATTAATTAGATTTGACACTCATTAGGGTCAAAACAAGATGCTGACGTCTGGAAGACATTCAGACGTCAGCAAACCATCATAATAATATCCACATCTGGTCATAGAATGCCTTAGTTTTTGGATTTTGTTGTTGTAGCATTTTGTTGTGGTCCTCCCTTTAAACATACTCTTACTCTTAGCTAGTTACATATTGAAACACACAGTGAGTGAAAGTTGTGGCCTCAGTGCATCCTGTATTTGATTAAGAGAAATAAAACATTTGTAGGAAGTTGTGTTTCTCTGATTTTAAATAATTGTCTTTCACCATAAACTTGACAGTAAAGAAGCCAAAGCCTGCTGAATATTCCCTCAACCGCCCCACACCTGATTTCCACATGATAAACCCTCCTGTTGTGTTTACAATTTGGATACATCTTATGACTTGTAGTTAGCACAAAATCTACTGGGACTACTATCATTTGTTATTTACCTAATACAGCATACTGTGTATACCAAATATCCTCAACTCCATCTGAAATGGAGACCCTGCGATGTGACTGCTCTGTTTTATTTCAGTTTTATTTGATGATGTCTGATGTTCCTATTGAGTGTTCAGTTGATACCTGACAAATGTGTACCAGTGTTCTAATGGATGTCAAATATGACCCTTTGTGGAATCTTCTGACCCCTCATAGACTAAGTGACCAATATTTAACTTTTCTAACAAGGTTGTCATTCCAAGGAAAATAACATGAAGCAATCAGAATGTCCACTGTTGTTAAGTCAGGTTGGTTGTGGGGGGGTTGCTATTGAGCCTTACTGAATTGTACCATACATTTAAACATATCTCAGAATGTTTTCTGGTGTGAGTAAGAGAGTATACAGCATCTCCATAGTGTTTGTGTGAGTGTCTGGATATCTCTGCACTAGTGTGTGTGTGTGTGTTGGCTGCAGTTATGTGCATAATCAAATATCTGTGCATCAGTGAAAAAACATCCTGGTTCTGCTGGGTCTCTGTGTGGTTGACCATACAAGCGCTCCCTTTCACTGGATCTGGGAGATGTGATAAACCCTGAGCAGGTGTCATGGATGCTAAAGAATAGATTTATAACAGGTAAATACATTTTATTTTTTCATTTCTTTTATCATAAAACATACACACACAAAGTACTACTGCATATTTCACTTGATCTGTATTTCTGCATAGTCTCCTTTCTATGTGTGAAGCTGTCATATTGATATGTGTGTGAGTGTGACGTGTAAGAAATCATATTTGTTATAAGGGAATTCTATACAGCATATAGTGAGTCCTTTTCTGACAGCAGAGTGACATATACTCCTCATCAGTGCTGTCGCATCATATGAATTTAAATCATCCAATAGCAAACTTTGGAAAACAACATTATACAAGGTTTTAATTTGGAGCTTTCTATTGGTGCTAAGATGGAAATCAATATATGATAGAGAAGATAATGAGATTACAGCCAAATTGTGGTTCTTAGGAGCGTGGTGTAGTAGATTGAACAGAACGAAATGTAGAGCAGTGTGTTAGCAATGTGAGAGGTGGATAGGATTTATGACGTATGGGGAGGGGGTAGATGATGACATCATAAACACCTTAAGAAGTTTTAGGATGTCAGTTGAGGAAACATACAGTTTTTGAGATGTTGGTGAAGTGCAATCATATTACATAAAATATATTATTCTCCAAATGTTAACACAAGATAAGTTGATGTAGATTGTATGTCCTAAGAGAACAGCAGCTCTTTGTTATTTAGAAACCACCTTTGCTTCCCTCAAGCCTGTATTCAGAAATGTTGACATGGTCTAAACT
Source organism: Lates calcarifer (assembly GCF_001640805.2). NCBI lineage: Eukaryota > Metazoa > Chordata > Actinopteri > Centropomidae > Lates > Lates calcarifer. The sequence goes on from NC_066854.1 coordinate 10,335,376, forward strand.
TCTCATAATAAGATAATGCCTGTCTGTCCATCAGGTCTTTTCTCACAAATTCAGAGACAACGTGTTTTTGTTTGTTTTTAATGTCAAAATATGAAGTAAAGAGAGCTGAGTAGTTTCCAGTGGTTATAAAATGCTTCACAGTTGATTTGCCACTTGAGATGTGCGGGGATAAAGAGAAGAATTATTAGAAGAAGCTCCTTCTAATCAGTCAGATGTGAGTTACTATTTGATGGAAAACAAATGAAGAAGCACTGTTTGGATCTGATGGCGATGTGACACAAAACAGGTGCTCCTGACACACAGGTTAGGGTTAGCATTCAAGGGGAATACATTCCCAAAAAACACCAGTGCGTGAGTGTGTTGTCTATATGTTGTCTTATTTTTAATCGCGCACTGCTGTAATAAAGCTTTTAACTTTGTGCCTTGATGAAACAGCATGCTCGAGTTTCTGGGAATTCTTTCCTCGTTTTTGTGGATGGCGGTGTATGATTTGTCAGCAGTTATGGAAAAGCATTTTACCTGTCCACTGTCATATAGTTCATCTATATTTTGTGCAGATCTTCCACAGGCTACATAAATAACACATAGTTAACATAGTTAAAGAATATCAATATTGTATTAAATTGTCTTCATTCTTATCTCTTATAGGTCGTGTTTGTGCACTGCCCCCAGTGATGTGACCAAAGAGTAGGTAACACACACACACACACACACACACCTACACACACATACAATGACTGTAGTGTTGTATCTCATTAAATAAAGATGATGTGTTCTGTTGTGACATTACTGACGACTGAGGAGGACTGATGGAAATGATTTATTGTAGATGATTCACTTGAGTCACTGTAGCAGCTGTGAGGGGCTGGATCATATATCACTGTTTTCATTATTGTACACTGATGTTCTGATTTTATTCTTGGTGCTATCTGTCTGGCTTCAGCTGCTTTGAATCAAATTTCCTTCCAGTCATCATCAGCTTGAGAATTTGGTGGTCAGAGGTCAAAGGTCACTGACTTCACAAAACAAGTTTTTGGCCATAACTCAATAATTCATTCACTAATTCTGACAAAATTCAACACCAAATGTCTCCTATGATAAAATGATATGAAGATATAAGAGAAAACCCGTGATGAGACATGAAGAATTACTTTTGTCTCCACCATCTGATACATCCAGAGTAAACTGATTGATGCTGTGAGGTTGGAAAAAGTGTGTTTGTAGCAGGACGGCTGGCAGCCAGTGAGGCGAGACATGTTGCTTTTCTTTGCCATGCCCAAGGCTGTTCATTATCAACATGAGGGAAGGTAATCATTGAAGTGATCCAGTTTTAACGGGGCTGATTGCGGCCAATTTGGGGAATGAATACTCAGTGTCTCTGTTCTTCACTTTTGTGGCCTCGTTCTTCTTTAGCCCAGTTTGTGGCCCACTTCTGTTTCTAGAAGGACAATTGATTTTGGGGCAATAGTTATTTTTCCTTTTGAAAATGTGCCAGGTTCACACGCTCCCTTTAAAATCCACTCCTTCCTCTATATGGTCAGATGTTTACTTGCATTCATTGTGTGTGTGTAGACAACATTTATCACAAATTGTTGACTACACCACTGTATCACTTACACCTGCATTACCACTCACAGAAAATGTCCTTTGTAGACTTAATTGAGGGTGAATCACTTCATTTAAGGTGTGAATGTGCCCTACATTACAACCTTATGGCCTAGATTACACTCAGTACTATTCATGACTGTTTCCCAGAGACAGGAATCTAATAATGTGGCCTCAGACTGATGGAGAGCCTGGAGCTACTGTACTGACAGTGAGCATCACACTCACTCTGCTGACCTATAATCTGATAACGTTTGTCTGTTGGATCTGACTGAATGTTCACAGGATTCCTTTGTCTGTTTTCATCCATCCTGATGTAACCCCTGTGTTTTTTTGACACTGCCCTTATCACTCACTTATTTTATTCTACATGGTGATGTTACTTACAGTATGTTTGGATCTGTTTGACCCAGAGAGTCAACCACCTGTGCTGTCTGTCTGAACTGTCAGTAATGTTTGTTTTCTTGTAATGTATACAGTGTACTACTTTTTTAGATGTTCATATCTACTTGAAAATCTGCAGACTATAAGGAGAAATATTAACCTAAATATCTTCAGAGTAATATCTGTAACGGAATGAAATTGTGTCTGTTAATAGACAACACTGATGTGTTAGTCCAGAATAACTTGTTGACTGACGGCAGGGTGAAATCATTGACATTTTTTCCAGTGGAGTTTGGTGTCAGTTATTACACCTGTCCCGCAAATGTATTGAAACAAGCTGATACCCATAACAGTCTAATGATGTCACGTCTCTTGCTGGTTGTTTTAGGGTAAATTTTATTGTCTACTAAATTAATACAACAGTTTGGTTAAAAATAGGTAGACCTATTTTTTGCAGCGTGTTGGCGCCGCCTCCGCTGTGTGCGTAAAGACGCATTAAGAAGTGGCACAGCGTCTGATAATCCAGACAGGAGGTGCTTTGGTTACAGCACAGCCTTTCATTCATGGTGAGGAGAGCGGGACTACTGTGGGACCAGCAGTTACTGACTTCTTTTTTTTTTTACTCATCTGAACTTTTCCTCCTCACAGGTTTAGTTCACGTCGCTGTTCGCAGACTGAAAGTTTTCAGCGACTTCTCGCGAGCTTGTGTTGAGATGGTCTCTACCTCCCGGAGACGGAGGTTATTGATGGGATTTCTCTCTCCCCTGCATCACCTGAGGACAGTCGGACAGTGAGCCGGAGGAGCGTCTGCAGGCTGGATGGACAACATGTCTCCACAGCAGCAGGAGGACAGCCTCGGCCGAGGCGGTGGACAGCAGGAAAACAAACGGGTATGCCGATTTTATTAGTAGACATGTCTAATTCAGATGCTGTTATTTTACCTCCTTTGTTCACCTTTAGACTTATTTATCGGATAAACCGATAAAAACTGTCATATTTTCCTCGGAGGTAACTGAAAGAGCCGATTATGAGCGCGGTTCGATCAGGTGAACGTTTAGTTCAGGGTTCAAGGGTTTTACCCAAATCACACCCTGCCTCCATTAAAACAGTTGAACTTGTTAAGACAGTCAGACAAAGACAACAGGAATATCATAGAGGTGCAGCACCACGGGACACGCACCGTCTAAGCTTAGGTTTGGAGATACCATTAAAAACACCGGTGATTAAGTCAGATGTAAAGTAACTACACACTAATGACCCACATACCCCGGCCAACAGGAAGTGTATCTCCAAAATAAAGTTTACCTCGCATCAATAACGCACTAATTATTGGTGATTAATAGCCAATAATTTACTTCATATCAAACGTAGCAAATTACCTTAACACCCAAACCTATTCTGTCTTATTTGCACTTAATTTGAACCAACTAAACTAAACCAGTCAACAAATGGTTTCTAATATATTACAATATAATTGCAAGCAGGTTTACAAATGTAATAATATTAATTATATTTGCTTACATCATTATAGATGTAAATCATTTAAGAAGTGTTTTTGCACTGGTTATAAAAGCTAAGTAAGGGTGTTAAAAATAAAGTGGCACTGCCTACATTATTATGATTATTAAACTTTACTAGTGTGGAAAAATATTACAGGAAATGTACACGTCAAGTATCCACTGTAATTAGGTTTTATAACATATTAGTTTTGATGCTTTGACTCCAGCACATCTCTCTGTAGCATCTGATTAATCACAGCCGATGGTGATTCACCACTGGTGAACCACTTTAATATAATATGTTAAGTTACATGCCTACAGGTGCATGTTTACTGTTACTGTTGAATAATTTATATATATGATCCTGTAGTATCAAAATCTGACCTGTAGGTCAGCAGTTTAGTTTTTGGTGTTGTAGGTTTCTGCACTGTGAATGAGCTGAAACCATTAAATAAATCAATTAACCAATTAATCTGATAATTGATTAATCATTTAATTTTCAAAAATTTGCAAAAATTCAAAAAATTCTAAGACTCAATTTTTCTGCTCGTCTCTGCTCTGAATCACTGTAAATTGACTGTTTTTTGGTCTTGTTATATTTAGTTGGTAAGACCAGTCAGTTAAATCAATAATGAAAATAACCATTAGCTGCACCTCAACTGTCCTTTGCCCATTTAGGATGTCATATCTCCCACTGAATCTGGTCAGTTGTTCATCTGTAATTAACTAGACTGTTGTGTGACTGACATATGACATGATGACAGTACAATTAATGTCTGAGGAAGACATGAAAATGTCATGAAGTTTTTTTTTAGCACAATAATAATATGCAAACCTACATGTTAGCCTTCTGTTAGCATTTTATTAATTGATTAATTTGTTCATCAGTCAGTCTGCTCTTTAGTGGCTGTGAGACGTCATGGTAACGTACAGAGGCTACAGTCTGATCTGTGTCCTTGTTTTATTAATGATTGATTCCTCATGTGCTCCAGCGTCTCATCTGTATGTCTGTATGTACTGTCCCTGCTGGCTCTGTGACAAGTTTTGACAGGATGAGTAAATACAGTGCATTTCCACCTGAAATGAACCCAAGTCCCCTGAGAGTTAATGAAACAGGCCAGAAAACAACCTTTTCAACACCAGTGAGAGTCAGATAGTGTCAGACTGTCGATTTCAGCATAGACTGTGTTAGCCTTGTTTTTCATCGCTGCACCATTATGAACTACAGTTTTCAATGCTTTCCTATTGAAATGTATTTTAGAGATAGATTTTCTTCTAAACTTGAGTTAGATGAGGCAGAGACATGAGTTATCAGTGAAAAGTTTTGATGTCAAAATGATCTCGATATTTAACATTTCACATGCTTAACAGCTGGCTCTGACAAGAACAACAACATATGGGGAAAAGAATTATTTTAATATAGGAAAGCCATTGTTTTTCTTCCTCATCTGCTTTGTGTTGTGACAGGGTCAATAATATTAGAGCTAATCTGGTGTTGGTCAATAGACCTGTTTCCCAGCAGAAACACATTATGTTATTTTTAAGACTGAAAGGTTACATTGTAATGCTGTGGCTGGAGAGTAAGGAATCTTTCACCACTGTGTGACCCAGCTAAATCAATGATATTACATTGTGAAATGTCAAAAATGTGTGGAGGTGCATGGCGGTTGAAGGATGGACGGGGATTGATCTTTTCTCACTGTGGGGCTTTTAATGTGTCTGGACTGAGAGTGTTGAAACGCCTGCAGACAAATTGACTGCGATGTTGGTCTGTTCACCACTTTGGTCCAGACTCACATATATCAACAACTATTTGATGGATTGCTATAAATTCATGTTCCCCTCAGGATGAATTGTAGTGATTGGTGATCCCCTGAGGCTTATCTAGAGAAAAACTAATGACAGTCCCATCAGCCACAGCTGTATGGGACACTAGACAACAATGATTATACTTTAACTATTTACTAATTTTACAAAATGTTCAAGTGCAGTTTTATTATGACACTACTTGCTTGCTGCAGTTGACAAGATAGGAAAGCTATCAAAAAGTAGCCCACTGATGTTTGTTGCAGCAGTCCCTGAACGCTCCCACTTTGGCTAATTAGCCAGTGTTAGTGTGCTAACATGCTGAATTCAGTTAGTGAAAACTGTAAAGATGACTGTTTAGCATGCCGATGTTAGCGGTAAACTTGTGCTTCATTGTGCTTCAGTGCAGCCTCACGCAGCTGCTAGCATGGTTGTAAACTGGCTGTTCTATCACTGTTAAAGCTTTTTATTCAGTAAGAATCAGGATGATGTTTACACAAATTGCTGGTACCAGTTAAGGTGGAAAACTATATGAAATGTTCCATGTTGTCATCCTGTTGGAAACAGTTATTTTCTGTTATTTCCATCTGTCTGTTTTTACCAACATGATGGAACTGAGCTCTGGCTATTCCTGGAGTCACTGTGGTTACAGTGTTACTTGCAAACTGCCATAAATTATAACATTTCAAGGTAGATTGCTGCAGTAACATAGATGGATACTTTACTGCACTCAGACTTGTTCACATTACACCACAGGCTGGATGATAAAAATCCAGAGAATTTAAACTTCCTCTACATTAAGAGCTTGATCATGTAACTACTATAATCTGGCCAAGAAAACCCATGCTCAACACAGTAACTATTAGGTGACCATGCCACAGAGTGTGTTAATCAGACATACAGTGAAACATCTGTGGTTATGTAATGGTTGTTTGTCACCTTACTTCACACTCACAAATCCTCCTACAATTAGATTAAATGAAACTTTAATGATCCTCACGGGGCAACCAGGATAATAGGATCCATCAAAGAAGAATAGGATCTCAACAAGGCTGCAAGCAGCATCTGGTGGTGTGCAGAACAACAGGAACAGTGACAGATATGATGTTTTTGACACTTAAACATATGGAGTATGAGTATGTACTATAAAAAACATGACTTTCCATTATCTTCTACATGCAGCAAAGTCACTTTCACTGAGTAGCTGAAGTGTGAGAAAGGTCAGGAGAGTCATGGCAGAGACAGGTCGAGGCTGCAAAGTGCTGAAGGAAGTACAGACTGTAAAATGTTGTCTCCCTAGCTAATCTCCATGCTCTGACATTCCTCTGTTTAAATTCTCATGTTTCAATCTGCTGTTCTTGTCGTTTTGGAGGCCACAGTCAGTCCCAGCACTGTGATGAATGTACTGAACATTAGGATGCTTATGTAACCAATGAAGAGAGTGTAAACATGACGTAGATGTGGAGTAAGTTAGCGCCAGGATTTGAGCCTTTTTGGTTTTGCAGAGCTGTTTTATGTGTAATTACATGTTTGAGTAGAGAAGGTGTAGTGTACTAGATGTAGGTGACTTTTTCAAAAAACCCTAGGATACATTTAGTGTATGTTACATCTATATTAATAATGCTGTGGTCGGACAACACTTTGACTTTGATGAACTTTTTTTTGTCCTTTTTAGCGGATGAAATCTCAGAGTTACCGGCGTCAGTCTGCCCCGTCTCTGGTCATCACCAAGGCTCTCACCAGGTCCAAGACTCTCTCGAGGTACTGGTTCTAGTTCTGGCTGGCTTTGTGTTCACACTTGTTTTTTTCAAACACAACTGGAATGTCACTGATACCTCAGCAGAGGTCACACAATCCTACACATTTCTGCACAATATTTCCTGAGAAATTGATGAAAATGTTGAAAAACGCCCTACCAAAATGCACTGGGTTTGTCCCTAGTCTATGCTGCATCCCTCCACTAGGTTTGGTACAAATAATAAATACAAATAATAGACCAATTGGAACTGAAACTCTATTAACGCTATTCAGACAGTCTTCTTGTGGTTGGTAGTCCATTACCAGGGTTGAAGTGACAGCTTTCACACCAGCCTAAAAGAACCAGACCAAACAGGCAAATGCAGAGTGCACAGAGTTTGTTTGAGCCAAACAGGTTAAGCGTGAGAGTAACAAGTCCTGTACATGATCATTATGCAGATACTGAGGAGTGAAACTTCAAATAATCTTAAATCTGGAAGGAAGCACTTGTACATTGGCTTTGACTATGACAGTAACAATGATCTTATTAAGTACAAGGTTCGTAGAGCAGGAAACAGCACTTTTCCTGCAGCTGAAGCCGCCTCAGTTTTGTTTACACCAGCAGGTGTAAGTTGATGCTTAGTGTCATCACACAGTTCAACAGGAGGTGAGCAGGTCAGTGAAAACATCCTCATCCAGTTCTCTAACGCAGAGGTCACAGAGGTCAGGCCACACTGACAAAACCCTGAGGCCACACGCTCACACATGTGCACACACACACATTCACACTCACATGACCCCAGGCACAACCCTGAGTGAGGTGTTGAGTCCACTCGGATAGATAATCCTGCTGTAACCAGACTTATCAGAGGATCAGGCAGCTATTAATAGTCTCTGTCTTTGAACATATGGACTGGGAAAGTGAGGAAGAAATAACCTCATTAAAAAGCTCCTACAGAGGTGGGGCACCCGACCAGACCGTTAATAGTTGTGCTCATTCAGAAATAATCAGTTTTCTACTATTTTTGTTCTTTGATTTGGTTTAAATTGGTCTTGAGTGAAAGAGCAGGGAGCGATCATGTGTCTTCGAGAACTCTTTACATAGACGTTAGCTATGTTTCTGTGTATTAGCAGATTAAGCACTGAATATGGAAAATAACATTTTCTGTTTGCGTTTGATTTTGACCTGAAATCCCACAAACAACTCCCACATCTCCAGCTTTTATGCTAAGCTAAGCTAACTGGCTGCAGGCTAATCAAATAAACCTATTTTCCAGAATTTCTTTAAATGGTGACCTGGCTATGAACTTGAAATTCCAATAATAAAATAGCCAATGATTTTGAATTAATATTCAGTAACACTTTCAGTGATATCTCTTTTATTTACATTTATTTTTTTATTTACAAAGTCCCTATTCAGATTTTGCTTGGGAAAAGCATCAATTTAAAGTCCTATTTTGCAGTGACTTTACATTTGACTTTGTGAAACCTGCAGATGCCCTGACCTCCCACTGCACTCAATTCTCAACCTAATCACCTATGACTTAAAATTACATAATACAAATTACATAATGAAAGGTACATGGGTGACTCTGATGTCTCATCAATCTCCATTGAGGGAGACAGAGATCTGAAGTGAATAATCTAATGAACGGGGCACTGACTGAGTCTTTCTATTTACACTGAGACATCACCACCAAACATGCCTTTAGATAAACTAACATTGTAAACCTCAAAACAACTCCTTATAAGATAGAAAGGCTTGGACCAATAAGTTAGCTGCTGCTCAGCATTACCACTCAGTCACGCTGATGCAAAAGCAAGTTACTGTCTTACACAAGAGGTGGTTAGAGGTGCTTTCTGTCTTTTACTTTGGCTGTTTTACAGATTACTGGCTATTAAATGCTGTGTTTGCAGAAACAATGACTTGCTTAAATCTCACATTGCAGTAGTAGACTTAAAATTCTGTGTATCTTATTTAAAAGTAACCGTTGTACTGTCCACCTGGTGTGGCCCATGTGTCGGTATTTCAGAGAGAGCTTCCTGGTTCCTGTGTGTCCGGAGACCTGTCCATTGGTCCAGTCCTTCCTCACAGGCTCTGACAGGTCGTTTCTTCTCCACGGACATGCTCAGTTGAAGACAGGGATGCAGACTCAGGACAGACACCTCTTCCTGTTCAATGACATCCTGGTTATTGCCAAAGCCAAGTAAGCACAAGTGTCTATTTTGATGTGGAGCAGTTTAAGAGCATTTTGGCTGCTCCTTGTGTCCTTCACCAATGAATTAGGTTAATGCCTAGGTCTAAGGTTAAAATTAGAGTGTGTGTGGTTGATGGTGCTGGTCCGCGTTCCCAGGTCAGCCAACCACTTTAAGCAGAAAGCCCGGATATGCGTTTGTGAGATGTGGACGGCGGGCTGCATGGATGAGGTGTGTGAGGGAAGCACGAACCCAGAGAGGAGCTTCGTCATGGGCTGGCCCACCTGCAACTGTGTCGCTACATTTAGGTAACACACACACACACACACACACACACTAATACCAATCCAGTGTTGTTTATGTTGCTTATGTTGTTAGTGTTACAATTTATGTTGCTGTAAATCACAAAGATGCAGAAACACAAATAGGCACACACTTTGGAATGTGTAGAGTGTGTAAACACAGATGAATACCTGTGGGTCTTCACAAAAACAGACAAACTCAACATATCCAGCCTGTCTGATGAGTATGATGCTTTGTATAATGTAATGCCATTTCAGTGCATTTGTTTGATACCAGAGTGTTCAGAAGGTCTTAACGTTGGACTGATTCTGGTGAGACATTTTAATGAGATTCCAAGTTAAAAGTCAAACCCAAACATCAGGTTTCTGTAAACGTTGTTCCTGTTCGCGCTGCCTTACGTCAGAGGCTGTAAAACGTGTTTATGTTTCAATAGTAAATATGTTGGTGATGCTGTAAACTCGACCTTAAATGCCACACTAACAGAAAACAGACCGGATGAGGTGTAAGCACTTGTATGAAGGCCTGGGTTAAAATCAGACTAAGGGCAGGAAAAATGTCAGAACCAACTATTTCCACAGTAATAAATAATAAATCAAACTGTGCTTGTATAGCTCCTCAGGTAATGAGCAGATTCCTTCATAGTGTTGCAAAGTATGACTGTGTTGCAAAGTATGACTGTGTTCACATTTTTATTTAAAATTACAGGAGGCAGAACTATATTTAAAGGTGCTATATGTACATTTTTGCTATTGCTACTGCTACTATTGCTATAGTAAAGGAAGTGCAGCTGAAAGGGCATTTGGACAGTGGAAGAGAAGAGCCCATGTTTTTTTATATCACACACTGAGTCTAATTACTTCATTATAAGTACATTTGCTCCATATGTACACTGAAAGAGTTCATTTTTCACTGTAATTGTTCCCTAACTCTTACTGACCCTGAGATGTCTCTTCCTGATTCTAAGGTTTGCCAACTCTTACATTAGAATCATGTAAAAATTCATTCCAACTCTCAGCTGAGGCTAATACGAGGCCTCCTCAGCCTGAAATGACAGTATTTTTAGTATAAAATTGCCTCTTTGTTTTACTATTTCTCCACTGCAGATTTTTTACTGAATAAACTAACTTTGCAAGATACACATTAGACTGCTACAGCCTGTGGATTTTGGCTCCCAGTACTACTTCCACTGGATTGCTTTAGTCAGGGATTTCAGGGTGTCAAGAAGACAAACAGTTCCAGTTATTAAAAACTGTGTCAATATATGCATTTGCATGTTAGTATTGTTTAACATTATGATCATTTCTACATTACAGGTCTGAACGATTCTGCTACTCTTCTCCTTACTCAGTGTCAGAGTAAGAAGCTTTGTAGCTCCAAAGTTTTTAGTGCAATTCCTAGGAGGAATTCTGTGACACTTGAGAAATACAGGTCAAGGCCATGTTATTAAAATCTGCAGGCACATTCAGCAGTTATCTACTCTGCTCAACCTGAAGCTAAAATCTGTCACAACCCTTTAAAACCCCATTAAAATATGTTAATACCCAATGATACCCATTATAAACTGCTAAAAGTAAATGAAAGTCTATTAGCAGTTTCTGTGCTGAGAGAATAGTTTTATTATGACACACACACACACACGTACATGCAGCTGAACCCACACGTGATTCTTGTTTATGTTTCCCTCAGCTCAGCAGAACAGAAGGAGAAATGGCTCTCCCTCCTCAAAAGGTAAACTCTGCCTTCACACATCAACATGAAGTATGTGTGTGTGTGTGTGTGTGTGTGTGTGTGTGTGTGTGTGTGTGTGAGAGAGAGAGAGTCAGGGAAATCTCACAACTCAGTGTTTCCTCTTTGCTCTCTCTGCAGTCGGATAAAAGAAGAGAAGGAGAGGGAGGAACCTAAAACCATCCCTCTGAGAGTGTATGGGAAGGGAATCAATACTTTTGCTGTTGTAAGTTTTACCACTATGAAGATTTTATATACAAACACCTTTAGTCCACTTAAGCTCTGTCACTTTTCCTAAAGATTAAGTGTGGAGTGTGTATTTGCAGTGGTGGCTTTCTCTTCCTGACAGTGTATAGTATATGATGTCCTGTTGATCCTGTACGTGTGTGTGTGTACTGTCTCCCCTCACTAGACCAAGACGCTCCCTGTCAGCAACTCAGATTCCACCAATGAGGTGATCCGACTGGCTCTGCAGCAGTTTAGCATCATAGTAAGTAATAAAGAAAATCTGGGAGAATCAATTAACAGATTAATTTAAAAAAATTAACAATGACTGACAAATAAAAAGATATTAGCTGCAACTAGTTGTGACTTTTCTTCCCAACCAGCCCAAACATTAACTTTTGTTAACGTTTGTTAATGTTTTCACAGAGGCCTTGTAGTCTTAGCTTAGTTGCACAAGTTACACGTGGTGTAAAGAAGCAGCATGTGAAAACTAGAAGTGAATACTATTCTTTGTCACATCTCAGCATCCTAAACTGTTTCCCTCTGCTCAGCCTGATGTGGTTTTCAAGACATCTCGTCCTCTAATGGTGATTTTCTGTGTGTGTGTTTTTGCTCAGGGAAATGTGAAAGACTACCAGCTGTGGGTCATCTCCAAGAGGGACAACGCCCCCTATCCTCTAATAGGTCAGTGAGTGAGGTCTGGGTCTAGTTTGACAAAATAGAATCAGATCCTGTTGTAGCTCATGTATCAGATTTTGTTTCCTGAACAAGCTGTGGTTCTATTTCTTCACCTCAACACACACACACACCCCTGTGTCGCTCTGTCTCGTGGGCATAAACCTCTTAGCACAGATGTTTTTTTGGACATACTAGTACCATTCACTCCCAGAAAAGAGAGTGTTTTGTGTGATCTAGCTCCCAGCAACAAGGGGTCGACTTGCACTCTGATAAACGATGGGACGATATGGTGTTGTTGTTGTTAAATAGCAACTAAATCAAGCCTCCGGGGATTGATACTATCTTCTCTTCTCTGTCTCAGGTCATGAGTTTCCCTTCAGTATTCAGATGAGCCATGTGAGACACACAGCGTCTCAGGGAAGCGGCGCTGGAGGCAGGGACGCTGCTGCTGCTGCACCACCTGCAGACAGACAGAAGGCCATGCAGGTGGAGCAGCTGCAGGTGTACAAGCAGTGCCAGTTCATCATGAAGCCCCGACCCGCTGAGCCGCTGCAGCAGCACGAATCTGCAGGTGAGACCCACCGCTGAGTCATTTTGTACTTTGTAACGGTGCATTTGACTGGTTATTCTAATGCATTCTGGGATACTGTGATGTTTTTTTCAGATTTGTCTCAGAAGCCGTTTAAAAGGAGGCGTTCCCTCATCACCTGGGCCTTCTGGCGAGGCTCCTCCTCTCACCTGAATGAGCTGTCCTTCGCCGGTGCGGCCCGCGGCTGCCTGTTCAGCCAGCCGCTCAGCTCCGTCTGCGTAGAGGACGCTCTGCCAAAGCCGGTCATGGTGAGCAGATACACACTGACACAGCAGTGACCTCAACTCCACCTACACAACACCATCCCTCACCTTCTCTGTCCTCTGTCGCCAGGACATGTTGGCGTTTCTGTACCACGAAGGGTCATGGACACGGGGGATCTTCCGCCGGCCGGCGGGAGCTCGAGCCGTCAGGGAGCTGCGGGACTCTCTGGATGCCGGGGAGTTTCAACTTCCTCTAACGCGCGACCACGTCTTTGTCATAGCCGGAGTCTTTAAGGTAGGAGGATGTGTGTGTGTGTGTGTGTGTGTGTGTGTGCATTTTAGTTGCAAATGCCAGTGTGTGTTATGTTTGAGTACATATGTGACTGCGCGTGTTACCTTATTGACCCACATCTGTAAGCACAAAATTAATCTGCTTCCATCCTACTCAGCCTCAGTGTGACATGCTCTGCTGCTACATTAACAGGACAAGCTGTTCACAGCAGAGCAGCCTAGATTGGCTTATTAATGTAATCTGGATTATAATCTCTTATTATCTGGGGGGATAACACAGAGCTCCTGTGAATGAGTACACGGCAGCAGAAACGATTTCTCATCTGTACTAATGATGTACATGTTTTACTTCAGTCAGTTTTAATGGCAAGTGAACATTTATACAGAGTAATAAAAGTCTCTTACATCAGTTGACTGGACATAAACCTTTTGGTTTGAAGCAGAGCAGTCAGCAGTGGTTGGCAGGATAGTTTTTATTCTGAATGATACGACAGAAACAATCAGTCGTGACTTGCTGCTGTGTGTGTTTTCAGGATTTCCTGCGCAGCATCCCTGGCAGCCTGCTGTGTTGTGAACTGCATGAAGAATGGATGGATGTTCTTGAGGAAGAGGAGGAGGAGGACGAGCAGGTGCAGGACATACAGAGGTAACATACACATCATCTGTGCCATTAGTATCGTTTGATGAGATTTCTTACGCTATTTTCTTAACTACTGAAAGGCTTCCCAGAATTCATTGCTCTCCTTTACCCCTGACCTGTCTTCCTGTAGGATGATCTGTCGCCTGCCCAAAGGAAACGCCCTGCTGCTACGCTACCTGCTGGCCATGCTGCACGGTATCCAGGGAAACGAACACGAGAACCAAATGACCAGTTTCAACTTATCAGTGTGCATTGCTCCCAGCATGCTTTGGCCGCCCGGAGCGCCTCGTAGCCCTGAGGTGGAGGGAGAAGGAACTAAGAAGGTAAGACGTGGTGCCTGGTGCAGCTGGATTCCAGTGGTGAGAAGTTTTCACAAGGCCAGCAAAGATTTTGGGTTGAATATCAGTAATACACTGTGGAATTTGACCCAGACCCACAACACAATCAAATAAATCTGTCTAAGCCATCTCACAGCTTAGTCAGAAAGAGAGTTGTCATCCCAAGAAACAATAGTGACGCAAACTCACTTCACCTCCTGAACCTGCCATCTCTGCTGGCCTGAGATCAGGACTCTAACCCTAACCCTTAAAATGAATTGTTAGAAAAAGACACACAGTGAGCTTCCTAACCTGTAAACTGAATGTTATTTTTAGGATCATTGTGCTTGTTAATTCCTGTTAATCAGTGCATTGTGTCACCTCTAAACTACATCAAGCTTTTCTCATAGGAATGTCTCAATCAGCTTTGTAGAAAAGGCTGAAAGGTCTAATTATAGAAGTTTGACTTTTTGAAATGTGGATGGGAATGTAGCAAACTCCAGACATGCTGTCCTGAAAGAGTTTGTTCACTCAGTCTGAAGCATTGTAACAAGTAGCTGATCAGAAATGATGCGCTGTGAATGTTGGAAGCAGAGATGGGAAATTAGACATAAAGATTAACAAGCCTTGAAAAGTTGTAGATGTTGAGAAACGCTAACAGTTGTTACACTGTCATCAGTCTTTCTCTTATCTTCTCGTCTGCTGCAGGTTTGTGAGCTGGTGAAGTTTATGATCGAACACTGTCAGCAGATTCTAGGGGAGGATCCATCCTCTCTGTTTGGAGGGCCGCCAACAAGACTCAACACTGACGAGACGGGATCAGGTACAGAAACAATGGAAACGTGACAGTGTGATATCTCTGGTTAACACTGGGCATAGCTACAGTGTTATTCATTGACTTTGATAACCATTATTATAATATCACTGAACTGTAATGCTGTGTTAGAGCAGACTGTAACACCAAGTAATAATTACTTTTCTTATGTTATGGAAATGAATGAAACACGAAAACGTAGCAGTATGGATTAAGAATCTATTCCTTTTATGTAAAGCGTGTTATTTGTAAAAAGTGAAGAAAAGGGTTAGGGTTAGCTATGATGGCTAAAACTTCAAACCCTAACCTTTAAAATTTTGTTTGGCATAAACAAGAAACAACTACACAAGTGACAAATGAATGGATTAGAACTTGGATGTCATTTTATTTCATGGTTTCTTTAAACCATCTTTATCTCTGAAAAGCCAAAGATTGTAGAAAATTCTCTACACTGTATTACTGGCCGTCTTCTCTCCTCAGACTCGTGGATGTACCTCTGACCGACTCTTCCTACGACAGTCTGGAGAACGAGTTGGACAACAGCAGTGGTGGATCACCAAGCCTCTGCCAGCAGAAAGCAACTACAGTCCAAACCACTGCAGGGCAGCCTGGACTCCATCCTCACATTTAGCGACTACGACCAAGACACAGACCCTGATGTACACCCACCCAGACTGACGGGCTGCAATGGTCTGAGGTCACGGCCACTTGTGAGAACCAGAGGCAGGAGACAGAACCCAGACTTCACCAGGCCCAGCCAGGACACACCAACTGTGGACACCTCTCCACCCTGGACTCCCTGTCCTTGGAGGGTCGACACAGACCGAGGCGGCGCTCGGAGCCGGCTATAGCGTATGTGACCAAGTTTCAGCCATGTGTTTCAGGGGGCGCTGATGGTGAGGATGGTGAGGAAGAGCTTTCCAGGAAGCTGGCAGCCACACACTCCTTCACACACACTCCAGAGGTCAGGTCAAGAGAGGTGGAGGCGAGTCTGGGTTAAACCTGCGTGGTGGAGGTCAGCAGCTCTGGAAGCCAGCTCCTCCAGCCTTTCCTCTACCCCCACCTCCCCTGCACAACATGCTCCTCCTGGACTCCCTGGACTCCCCCAGCAGTGACCACACCAGGGCGATCAGGCGGGGGCTTCACCCAACCAAGACACACCTGCCGTCTGGATCCACTTTCCACCTCTGTCCCATCTACACCCTTCACCATCACCTCTGCTCTGACTTCCAGTGGATCTTCAGAGCTGGGACTAGTCCAAAAGACTCCCCACCCAAAAGAACCACTCAACTGGGGACTTTAAAAGCCTGCAGGGGCCTCCACCCAAACTCATGGCTGAGGAAAAGACCGGAGACTGTCACTAACCCAACAAGACAACTTGGACAAAGAAGAAGAGGACAAGACTGGGGGTGAGTAAACAGTAACTTAATCTTAATCAATTAAAACTGATGTAGGGTTGAATTATTTGAATTGCACAATCAGAGCTGAAGCTATTGATTGATCAATTAGTCATGACAACTGTATTTATGTCCACCAAACAGGGAGGACCCACTGAAAGCTGCTCACACTTGGGAAAGCTGGAGGAGGAGGAAAACTCATCTCCAGCAGGCCAACAAAAGCCCAAAGTGTCCAGAGCACTAAAGATTCAGGAGGAGGGGGCCACGCGAAGGGAAGGCCTGGCCACGAGCCCAAAAGCCCAGCGTCTTAAACAGGACTCATCCAGCCCCCCCTCTCACCACCGCTCTACAGGGAGCCTCCAGCTGCCCAAATCCTCCTGGGTTCATTCCCCAGACTCCCCGCCAAAGGCCAGCCCGCCAGCGACAGCCACGCCAGTCCTACAGCTGACGTCACCAACCAGAGGCGAGCAGCAGAGAGCGAGGCGAACGAGCTGAGCAGCGTCACCGTCTCTGTTTTACAAAGCAGAGTGCACCAGGCTCTGTCCCTGTTCAACGACACAAGTCTCACTCTGTAGAGGAGGAGCGTAACACCGGCTCTATCAGCGCCGGGGGTCAGAGCCTGGACGGCAGCTCGTGGACCGAGCGTCCACCCTCACCCGGGCGAGGCTGCCCAGCGACCCGGGACTGAAGGTGTCCGAGGTGGATTCAAAGGGAGAGACAGCGGAGGCCCGTTTCTGCCTCTCCCCTACGCCACCAAAGCAGTGAGGGACTACTTCTCCTCACACCCACGCAGTAACCCCCAGAGCAGCCAGCAGGTGGCGCTCGCTCTGGTGGAGAGTCACAGGGAGTGGCTGAAGAGATGCAGCGATCCCTCAGCTGAGCCAGATTTTGACCAACTTCTGTTTGCAGAGGAATCCTACGTCTGATCTGTACTGTAACTGGAGCGACATTAGATCAGGTAAAAGCACAACACAAGTCACTCAACTGCCATGTCATAATGACAAAATGGACGCTAGAAATACAAATACAATACATCTCTGCTGTTTCAAACTAAAGAATTTAAATATTGCAGCTTTGAAAATGTTGATGTTTCATTACAATCCAGAGTTAACAGGTACACAAACCCTGAGAGGCAAATGAGAAAAAAAATTCTGTTGATTAAGTCTGATCTAAAGTATTTTTCCTCCTGTGTTTTAAGGGTTAGGGTTAGGTTACTTAAAACTTAAGTGTTAAGTTAATTTTGAATGTCTCCAAGCACACTTTACACAAGCTGCATATAATCTTACATAACTTGCTAACACACAAAATTTTACAAAATCATATATTACAAAAATCCTGGCAAAAACTTTTTCCACCTGTTCTTACATCATAAACAGAAGAAGCAACTATTTATTTCAGACTTACAAATGGATCACCAGAACTTTTTCCCACTTGCCCTCAGGGCTTCCGTAGTACACAGCAATTATACTCACTACCTTAAAATAACTTTTGGATTGTGTCTTGATATTTGAAGTAGCACCTGAGTCTATAACTAGTTTCACACAAGACTTGGTAAGTTTTTAAAAATACATTTCAAACAAACAAATGAAGCTTATTCCATTGAAGGATGTGATTTTGCTTGAATGTCCTCAAGGCTGGATTTACACCTGCAGAAAGAATCTGTGTAAAGATGTTTATCACAGTCTAAACAGATGGATTGATTTGATATCAAACACGTTTTGTTTAAGGAACGTCACTTGTGTGTTTTTTTTAATTATATCAGGCCAAAGTTTAAACCTGCCAATTGAAAAACTACCTGCTGTTGCCTTCTTTAATCACAAAGAAAGTAGCTGAATTGGCCATTAGCTAACTTAAGCAAAAAACAGGATTTTTCCCAAGGTTTAACAAACACTATCTCCTATGAAGCATGTTCATACACAATTCGTTTACATATTCTGTGGGACACAAATTGGGATGGTTAAGGCTTGTGCTCAGCGCTAACACTGATTATTATGACTTTTACCAAATATGGTCATCATACAGCTTGTGAACATTGGCAGTAACTTAAAATGTTATTGCATATGAACATAACTAATAGGAGGCATTGTTGGGTATAATTAGAATTTTTTCAGTCACTGTTAGTGTAAATGCAGCCTGGGTACACACTGTGACCGTGCATAGAACTGCTCTTTGCTTTCACTTTTTCAAAGTCAGTGCATATTTGAGCGGCATAACTAAAGCACAGCTTATATAATAAGAATCAGCAACACGTTCCGAATTTACACAAGTTGACTTTTGTAGATTAAGTTTGTGAGATTATTCACTATTTACAATTTTCATAGACATTCTTTAAAACTGCTTTTTGTGACGTCTGTGCTGCTTTTTG